>NC_091830.1:68172595-68472595 GCF_038994185.2 Dermacentor albipictus
TCTCACTTTTTTGTTCTTTCTGAAAGTTAAGCTATTACTATCCCTAAACATATAGCCACGTGTGTCTTCGTCTATTCCCTTTGTCCTCATTTTGTGTGTGTGTGTGACCTAACCACATCAAATTCCTCTTTATCTTTTTTTTTTGTTTCACTCGCTTAGAGGTAGTGTAGTTCTCTAGCAAGCAACAGCGCTATACAGGAGGCCCGGCCGCGGTGCTTGGCTCCCTACGCTGACGGTCATCTGCATACTAATCTTGAAACGGATTAATATGCAGAACCGTCACCCAGAAAACCAAGCCACTTCAGTCATAGGGTTTCCAAAAAAAAAAAATTCCTCGAGGGGACCCAAGCGCTATAGCGTCTACGGAAGCTGTAAGCCTGTCGCTTCAGTCAGCATGAGAATGACGAGCGGTATATGGATTAGCCTAGGAATGGTACTAACCTATAGTCTTCGCCTGTTTAACTTCAAATGGTTTTGACAGTTCGCAGATCAATAACTTTCAACAGGACACTGCGTCATAAATGCAAGAATTCGCAATGATTACGCGAGTGCGCAGAGATTAACTGCCATGCTGTGTTTTTTTTAAAGCCACGAATTCTTGGGAATCTAGAAAATCTAAAGCGAAATAAATAACGCCGCAATGACGCTTGAAGACTCAATCGTGAAGATAGGAGAAATTCATGTACTAACCGTCATTCTCATTGCACAGTTTCTTTCTTTCTTTCTTCTCATTGCGTAACCCCTTTGCCCTGTGTAGGGTAGCAAACTAGAAGTGCGTCTTATTCGCATCTCTCCCTTTCCTTCAATTCCTGCTCACTCTCTTTCTCTCTCGCTGTGATTTCAGTGGCGGGAGAGCCATGCGCCCCGCCAGCGGTGTCAAGAATGGCGAGCTGTGAAACAAGATTGCCACACAGTTACGACAGGGCGACACGACGCGCACCTCTCCCTCTCCGTCGCTGCAGCTGGGAGGCGTTCAAAGAAGCGACCTTTGCGCTGGAATCCGCCGCCTTCCTCCAGCCCCTTCGACATTGTGACGGAACTAGTTCGGTGCGTGAACAATGATTCCGGAGTTCCCCAACGCGGAGCTGATTTGACACGCTTGGACAAGCTGCCGCGGGAACGACGTATTTTTGTGCTTCTCACGGTTCGGAGTGGCACGGAACAACGAGCGACCCTCGATCGGCAACGATAGTTCCCGGAACGGCACCCGCCAACGCCGTCGTCGGGCATCAGAGCGCGGTTGCCTTTGTGTACGTAAACTGTTCTGCAGAGCAGCGGCGCGTTGGTGATGAGTAAACGAACAGTCGCCGCGTCGTAGGACCGGCGGATCGAGTGTATAAAAACTGTGGTTGTGCGAATGCTGAGGACACTTCTCTTGAGCAGTCATGTTAGACTGAGTCACTTCTCTCATGCAGTCATGTTGGACTGATACTCTTTTTCTCAAGCAGTCATGTTAGACTGATTTAATTTCTGTAAATAAACCCCTTTTCCTCGTTCTCGATGAGAAACAGTTCTTCACTTCATCAACGATCTCAGCGTAAATAAGTTGGACGACGGCATGGGCCAGCTACCTTCGAATTCATGCCGTACTCCAATCTTGGCAAAGGACCACGGACGATGGGATTGAGCCCCCAATCCTGACAGCGGCTGCAGGCGAGAGGAAACCGTAGGCTTGCGTAATGTGACGTGATATAGGTGTTCTTTCAAACGCTTGAACCACATGCATTTTATACAATAATGAATTGCCAACATCCGCAAGCCGTGCGTATAGGTTGCACACGTTTGCGCGCGCAGACCGGATGATGAATTGATTGAATATCGTAGAGCACACATTGCTGCTGAAATTAATATTATTTGGTTTAAGGACCTACATTACAAATAGGCAGATGAGAAAGAGAACGCAATACGCAGGCTGACAGCTACCACCATAACGAACACAACGCCTGCCTATTCTTCAGGGACGAGGCGATGTATCACATAGTAATTGAAGACAGGAACAATGGGGTGGGGGGATGGGGAGTGAAAAAGAGAACAAGATGGTAAATCACAATGTAAGTGAAACAATCACAAACAGCGTATGCCAGAACGAAGAGGAGCAGTTTAAAAATAAGGAAGCAAGGAAACGCACAAGCAAGCAAACCCAACAATTGAGTAGAGCTTGGAGTTGCTTTGCTGTCGTGCCCCAGTGTCCCCAGCACTTAATCAATCAAAAGAGCAGCACCGCCTTTGATGACCCTGATATGGTTGTTGGCCCCGCTATTCCGAAGTCGTGTTCCTCCCAGAACGCATCTTACACTTTCGGGCCATTCTCTGCTGACCCTATCCGCGGCGCTACCAACGAAGCTTTAACGAGCGTCGAAGGCACCTGAAGCAGTCACGTGGTTCGTTCCATCGCCACTTTTTTTCAGCGGTGACTTCGCACTACAGCTTACGCACCCACAATTAGATTTATGCGTTCCCCATAGAAGAATCGACATTTGGGCAAGTTGGTATTGTTTGTACAACTTGAAGGTGCAACGCAAGACGACGTATACAAAAAAGCAGGAAGGACACAGGACAGTGCTGATATATGTTCCGGACAGCGTTCACGTGTTACCCGTGAAAAGAACGCTGCTACATCATTTGTTGTTCGTTGATTTATTTTATTCCGTGAGTTGACCTTGTAGAGCACTGCCAGCTCCTCGACTCAATATGCGTAGCTCCATGGAACGTCGAGGTTTTCTTCGCGCATGTTTGAGGCCGAACATAACGCAAAAAAAGAAAGAAGAAGACTGCCCGGCTCGCATGTATTTTGTGCAAGAAAAGTAGAAAGAGATCGCGCGCACTCTGAAAAGCAAACGCCGCGTTAATTAACTTCACACCAAGTGAAGTTACATACAGCTAATCTAACAGCGGCGAAACAACCCAGCGCCTCAATCTTGTCGTCCCTAGTGCTTTGATCACGCCGCTCCGTTTGTGTGCGGCACAATGAAGCCGCCATGTCTTACTCATTGAAACGGCTCAAACGAGAGCCGCTGACTCAAAATAACCCCGCACTGCCAAGTGCGCAGCCCAAACGCTTTTGGCACGAATATACCCGCCGCATTGGGTCCATGGCTATTGCATTCTGCTGCTGAGCAAGAATTCGAGGGTTCGATTCCCAACTCGATCGGGCGGCCGCATTCCGATAAAGACAAAGACGCTCGTGTGCCGCGTTTTGTGAATACCCGGTGGTTTAACATCATTCATCAGGCCGCCACCACGGCGCCTATACCACAGAGCCAATGTAGCTCTGGGGCCTTGAGGGCCCCTAATGCAGCTGTGGGACCTTAAAGGGCCAGGAAGCATTTTTGAATGTATATAGTAAGAAAATGTTCCCGATATGCCAACGAGGCTCCTGTAAGGTCGCTCTGATTGTTCGTGTTCTTAAGTGTCACGAATCGGCCACGTGCTGTGTGTATAGAGAGGGGGTGCCCCCCCCCCCATGTCAGCGGGGCAATCGTTTCTGTGTTATGTGGGGTCACGGACCGCGCGGTGTTGGGTGACGCGTCGCGGCAGGCGCCAGGAGGGCGATTGCCGATTCCAGGAAGTCGGTATTGTGCGCACGGTGTTGGCAGTCCGCCGACGGTTACACGAGTCCGCACAGACCCGCCTTGAAAGGGACCATTGTACACGGTATGGTGGCTCTGGCGCCCGAGTACCTGACTAAGTGGAGGCGCCGCCGCGGTTAAGAAGGGCTTAGCAACCTTGACGCCGTGCCGCATATACGGAGCAGGGATCTATTCTGCTACGCGTCCGGAACGCAATCGCCAGCCTTGTTGTTGGGTGCGACTGCCTGTGTGGTGTCGAAGGCCAGCTTACAGTGCACGCTGTAGGGGTGCGGTGCACACGTGAAGAGTGCATTCGGACGGCGGCGTCTTGCAAACACGCACTAGGAGAACTTTGTCTTGTAGACAATAAGTTTGAAGGACAAGGAGGGCCATCCGTCTCCCACACGGCCAAACTTTGAGTACAGCGGCAATACGTGGTGTCGATGCCCCTGCTTCCGAGACCTAGACGCCGTTGGGATATGAGGCGGTCTAGCGATAACTTGGTCGGGCCTGGCGGGTTTTGCTGAGCCCGTCACTAACTACGTAGAAATGAGAGGGCAACGGAGTTTTAGGGAAGAAGGAAAAGAGCTTTTTTTCCCAATATGTTTATTTTTAAGAGTAAGCCCATCCCTGTGGGTTGTGGCTTAACAAACGGTTGACTCTGATGGGCAACTGAACCTGTGGGACGGGCCAACATCCCTACCGCCTTTTTTTTCTTTGTATATTTGGGCTATAGAAATCGGGACGACATGCTGTCCCTCAGACTTGGCTGAAATCAGGATTGCTGATAGATCAGTGAGCCTCCGTACTATGTACGTTAAAACGAGTCTGGGCTCTAACAGTCATTGAGACAGTCGAAGAGTGAGACTTTGTTTCCCAATTGTTCAAATTTGTAATGTATTTGTTTTACCTGCCATGTATATAGAAAAGTTTACGTATAAATATTTCTTGTACATCTGATCTCATCGTTTCCTGCCTGCGTTTGATCAACAACTGCCGGTCATCGTCCGAGAAGCTTCAAGTTCCAACGGTGAAGCGAGGACAGAGAACGAACGAAACTTTACTGCTCCTATAAACTTGTGAGCCAAATACCATTGCACTGCACGCCACAGGGAATTTACAATCTCGTGTCAAAATTACTGGTAGGAAATCGCTTGCTCTTGCGTCCGCCATGTCGTCATGCAGCGTCATCGCAAGCAGCTGTGCTGACTGATTTCGCGATCACCGAGAATATTCTCAGCAATTATTGCTCATGTTAGCTAAATATACGAAAAGTATATGTCTGCGAACTAGAAAAAAAATCTCAGAGGCGATTTAGCGGTAAACGAGAGAGAAATTCGTCAGCATTACGTCGCACCTCAGGCCCCGGATCCAAGATAAATATATCGGGCGTTTCAGTGAGTACTTTCAAAATCTTTAAAAATTGCCTCTGGCAGATATCACTAGTTCATGCGCTGGGCTACTCGGAGCGGAGGGCAATACTTGCACAAAAAATTGTATATGTAAAACCGACTAATTAATAAAAATTCACTAATTAGGTTTTCGACTAATTACATCATATGGCCCATATTGCAATTTACAAATTCTAGGCTGGAGTTCGCAAGGCGGATACACTTGGAACGAATTTTGAAGATGGCACCAGTGTCGAGATATAAATTTCCGAACTTTGCGGAGAAATGCCTTGGCGTTCCAGTTAATTTGTTAACAAAACGTCGTTTCATGCACTGAAGCACACAAGTGACTGGAAGGCCAATGCATTTCTACGCAAAGTTCAAGAACTTATATCTCGAAACTGGTGGCGTCCTGAGAATTGATTCCAAGTGGATCCGCCTTGCGAAGTCCGCTGCTAGGATTTATAAATTGCAATAAGGGTCATGAGATAATCAGCCAAAATGAATGAGCTAATTCTTGTTAATTACTCGATCTTGCACATCAAATTTTTTTTTGAGCAAGTAGTGTCCGCCGCTTCGGGTAGGCCGGCTCATAAACTAGACTTGAGCTATCTCCCACAGGAAAACGCTAAAAAAGATTTGAAAGTTTTCGCTGAAACACCCTGTGCACACACACACACACACACACACACACACACACATATATATATATATATATATATATATATATATATATATATTAGGTATATATGTACGTCATACACATTTAAAGCTCTGCCATCCCCTCGCTACATGTACCACGGGAGCAATGCCCCACACTCCAAACACATGCACCTTTTCCACTTTTACATTCCTAATGCTAATGTATTAACAGACAGTAAACCCATTTTATCTTTGCCCTGCCCGTATAATCCCGACAGCTGCACGTTGCTAAGTTTGCTGTGCGTGGCCTCCGAGAAGAAAGGCGCAGCGTAGACACCGCAGCAGCCGCGGGGCGGCGCCACAAACTGTCTCGCGTTTAAGTTTAAGGGGGCTTTATCTCCCGTTCAACCTCTGGGAGGCGCCAGCGGGGCATAAAACCCCTTGATAACTTGAAGGTAGCGACACTCCCCTCCCCGAAGAGCTTTCCTCCTCGATTCTCCTCGCGCAGGCTGCACGCCCGCTGCGCACGGCCCGCTTTTTCTCCTTGGCTCTCGAGGACAGGCCGCAGTACTCGACGGAGGCGCATCATTTTGGGCCACTTGAGCGCTCCAGCGGTGTAGAAAATTTTGAAAAATGGTGATAACCGTATCGAGAATGCTGACGGTCACGTTTATGAGACGGTTGGTTTCTTCTTAAAGCCATATGAATGGGGCATACTTCTGTAAAAAAAATTAAGGAGCTTTGAGGCCAGTTTTTTACTCCAGACATTTTTCCTGCCACATGATAAGACGCTTTACTTTGTGCCTCTGATGTAGTGGTGCTTGTGGCACATGCCTCTGTGTTTAACTTTTGTTTCTGATTGGAATGGCTGATAGCGCCGAGTGCAATGCCTGCGGTGTCGAAGAAACTATAGACCATTTACTGTGCTACAGCCCATCATTTGAAAATGAAAGACAAGATCTCTGCACAGCTCTCAACCAGTTAGATAGAAAACCGTTCACCTTGAACAAGATCTTGGGAGCATGGCCTCGTATATCGCAGCTACAAAAGGCCACAAAAGCGCTGCTGCGATATTTGAAAGATACAGGATTCAGTCAGCGTCTGTAATCCGGACTGAGTGACTGAACGATATCCCTGGTGGACTTTCTCTTCTTTCTTTAATCTTTCCGTCCCCGTTTCCCTTTCCCCAGTGTAGGGTAGCCAACCGGGCTCAGTCCTGGTTAACCTCCCTACCTTTCATTTATCATTTGCTCTCTCTCTCTCTCCTTCTTGCCTGTGGGGGCATGTGCACCGCATGTAGTATATTCAGTGTGTCAATGAATTAGTCGCTTGTGCATCGTCCGTCCATGCATCTGTCTTCTCAATGTGAAAGTAACTTTTGCGCTGTGGTGTCTAAACTCAATAGAGAGTTCTAGAATTGGGGGCCCAAGCGGCTTGGGGACCCAAGAAAATTGCGCGCGACAAGTGCGCATGTGCAGAACCCAAGCCTGTCTTGGGCTCTTGCGTTCGCGTTAACCCAAGACCCAAGAATCGAAAACTAGCGTGGGCCCCCAAGCCGTCGTGGGCCGCCCTCACGGGTGACAGCGATGGCGTACAGCAGATGGTCGCAGAGCAAACTTTGTTTACTTCGACTGATTTTCGCCATTTCACAGGGGTGAACTCACAGTTTTTTCGCAGCGCGTCACAAGAAAACACCAACTAAGAGCACTTGGGTTCGATTGGCTTTGCTTGGCTTAGAATCGCACACTTAATTCGTAATGCTAACTGGTACTAACACAGTTTCTTACATTTCATTGTTCGTTCTTTTTGCTCAAAAATGCATTCTGTTTGTTTTCACTTGGAACAAAAGAGGTTCATTTTTTTTTCTTTCAAGCACCTTTCTATTTTCCACACTGCGGCACCCCGAGCGCTCAACTCAACGCTGTCTGCGTTCGACCCAATCCTCAAACTCTGCTGCTCACCTAGACCCAAGAGCAACCGACGCAACGCGGTACTTCATTAAAACTTCTTTCTGGGCGAGTTGGTGCATACTTGACATAAAAACTGTTTACAGCGCAAACACATGGAACCACAAAGTAAGGGACAGGACACAAGCGCTTGTGTCCTGTCCCTTATTTTGTGGTTGCATGTGTTTGCGCTGTAAACAGTTTTTATGTCAACGCAACGCGGCTTGGGGGCCCAGAGCCTTGCGCCCCCAATTCTAAAACTCTCTAATAGGACGGTTGCGCAATTTCAATGCGGCGAGCAAGCGTGCACCATCATTATCATTACCATCGTATCGTGTCATCTGACATAAGCGCCGCTTCGCGTCGGTACTTACAAACTTTGCATTGCAGTTCCGTTACATTCCTTCAGGTGTCCCGACATGTTGCAGTTGTATATAGCAGTTGCATGCTGCATTTAGGTGAACCTGGTTAACTCAAACACGCTATGCGACTACTTGTCACCATCCCGTTTCGAAGGGGATGCCAACAAAGCATCATTGTCATCGTCATCAACAGCAACGTACCGTGCCAAGAGTCGAGGCGTGTGACATGTGCGCCACGTAGTCTGGATACCTGTGCTTACTCTTCGGTACAGGTCAGAACATTGATTCAGGACAACCTCTCAACTTTTCTCTGATGACAAAAAAGAAAAAGAAATGGGCATGGGCTGGACATGTAATGAGGAGGGAAGATAACCGATGGTCATTAAGGGTTACGGACTGGATTCCAAGGGAAGGGAAGCGTAGCAGAGGGCGGCAGAAAGTTAAGAAGTTTGCAGGGACAACATGGCCACAATTAGTACATGACGGGGTAGGTAGTTGGAGAAGTATGGGAGAGGCCTTTGCGCTGCAGTGGGCGTAACCAGGCTGATGATGGTGATTATGATGATTTTATTGCAAATGGATTCAGTCAGACCTCGGACCAACCACTTGGAACATAGCAAAGTCTAGAGAGTTGCTGGCGCAAGAGATAGAGTGAGCTGTTATTCACGAAACTGCTGACGCAATTAATTGGCACCCACAACTTCCGAAGGTCCACCTAACCATAGATTTAAAATAATAAATTAAGGTGGGTAATCAGGCTGATGATGATGATGATGAAATACATCTCACTCTCGTTTTCTTCGGTACACGTTATGACACATCCTCGCAAGGTACGAACCGCTGCTGAAGAAGCAAAGATGCTACGCGTGCTGCCGCAACTAGGCAACATTGGGCTCAGCAGGCCGCCGTGCAGAGAGCAGGACAAGCCGCAGCTCGCAGTGACTTTTTTGTTTTCTTTCTTCTGTTCCGCGTGGCGTTGTTAGTGGAAGCCGGTCGTTGACCAATAAGCCACATACCGGAGCACAGTAATTACTTTTGGAACAAAGTGGTCAGGCAGTGGCCCAAAACGCTACACATTTAGCGAGGAGCCTAAGCGATGATGACGGCGATGACTTGCTCGAAATTTTGTCTTTCTCATGTTTTAATGGTTCCTGCTATTACTACACGACTATCTCTTAACTACAGCGTTAAGTTACCCCCCGCCGTGGCGAGTCGACACTCGCATAGCGAAAAGGGGAAAACGACTCCCCAATATTCGAAATCGGGATCAGATCTCAAGATCGTGCTTCGCATAGAAAAAGCGCCTTCAACAACAACATGCTCTTCGGTAATTCCAGAGTCCTTTACTACTTTTTTTAAAACTGTTGTTCGTTTTTGGTGAACTGAAACCGTTATGCTTCCCGAAATAATTACCCATCCTCCGCAACCATGTTACCAACGACCAACAGCCACAAACCCTATTCTCTCCCTCAAGTATAGTTCTTTCCTCCAAGCCATTGAACTTTGAAACTGTTCTGATGAAACGCCCACGCTTCTTCTACAGGATTTTTTTTTCTGAGATGCGTAGAATGATGTTGGATTTATTACTGTTATGTCCTTACGATATGCACACGTGTCGTATGATAGCATTCCTTATTTTCTTTTCATCTCGCAGTGTTTGTATATAAGGCGCAATTGTCTTAATGTCTTTCATGAAACTGAGCATGTGTTGGTGGGCTAGTTGGTTAAGCATGATTACAAAGACGGCGTGTCTTTCATGAAGTTTACTTCAATTTTGCATCACCCCCCGTCCGCGGTAATCTTGACGGGCTGCAGTATCTTCATATAAATAAAATAAACCAATAATGTATTAAAGAACTCAGGTATTTCTTTAGAAGCAGCGACAAATGGAGGCACGTTCTTGGGATAAAATAAGGGCAATGTCCCATTCAGGAAGTTTACCGGGGCAGCATACTGAACATCTACGCCAGTAAAAGAAAGTTACTAAAACCGTCGCCAACTGTACAAGGGAACAGTTGTAGTCGAAATCAATAAATACTCGCCAAATTTTGCGACTTTATCGCTAAGTTAGCAACACTGCCACGTACCATCGTGAGTAAAATGTCGGAGGGCGGCGTGGTGACTCATTGGTCGTTTTTGCATCTTTTCTGCCAATACTAAGCGTCCTTTCACAGTAAGAGTGGGTACTTCGCCAGGAACAGAAGGGTAATTTTTGATGATTTTTTTATTAATGACATGACCTTAAAGGAGAGAATGACTCATTTGTGCGGCAGAAGTTGCCAAACTAGGTCGCACGACGAAAATCTCGAAATGTGTCATGAACAAGGAATGCAGTCAGAGAGCACGGGCAGGCATTACGTGCTGCGCATGATTCCAAAAAAGCCACACAAGCTAGCAAATCACACATGTACAGCACCATGAATAAATAAATAAAAGTACCTGGAACGGCCCCCGAAGATACACAGCAGTTCACAGTTTTGTATACGAACGGACACGAACCGCAAGTATAATCCACACATTACGTACTACAGAACTGCTTAGCAACGTACATCCCACCCATATCATTTGTAGCATTGCGACTTTTGTATTAGATGACACTAAGATTTAATGTAAACCTAAGATGTCGGAAGTTTATGAGAAAATTTTCGAAAGCGACAGGAGTTTTTCTCTGCAACGCGACTATTGATCTATTAGGGCGGAAGCCCTAAGTACGGGTCGAAAAATTCGTTGTCCGGCGTTATCGAAAAATTGACCGTCCGGCGTTATGGCACCCAAATTGATAGTGCCACTCCCTACCATTGGTGGGAGTCGATCCCTCGACCTTTGGTGGGACCAACATTCAATGGCACCAAATCGGTGGTGTCCCCATCGATGGTCGAAACCACAGCTATGATGTCAATTAAGGCGAAGTTAATTAAGGCTCGGTTAATCACGAATCCACGACCTTTGGCGGAAGTCGAACCCTCGCCATTTTGTGTTAATTAGGGCGCATTAAGGCACAGTTAATTAAGATATAATTAAGGCGCTCGAACCGACGACTTTGGTGGGGGAAAATAAGTAATAGGAAGTAACAGCGCGTTCCGATGAGAATGTCAAGCAATGTAATGAATGTCTCGTGAGCGTGCAGGCTTTCGCCTTCACCCTCTTAAGTGTATGCTAATGCGACTCAACTTTTAATGCGGTCAAACTTCGTATTCATGATAAGAATCGCTTTAAAAACACGTCCGTGCCATCTGGTCTGCGCGCAGAAAGCTTGCCGCTGGTTTCCCATCATCGTCCAGGTGCAGCAGGCGCTGAAATGCGACAGGCGCGTATATTTGCATGGCCTCCGATATCGGATGGCAAGCGCGGTAATAATAATAATATTTCATTTCATTTCATTTATTAATAATGTCAGCCTCATTGAGGGGCTATAACAGGAGTGGAAAAAACGGAACTGAACAGCAAAATGAGTAGTACAGTACATATTGAAAACCATAGTTATACATTAGTTAAGAGGAAAAAAAAAAAAGATCATCTCGTGAAATGCACACATAAACAAAAACAAAAATGCATCACTCAGAAATCAGAACAGTAATCTTATACAGCAGCAATCTGATCTCTTCGCCCTATGCTAGTGCCATAGATGAAATTTTCTAAGTGGCGTAGGAATTCAGCTAATGATGTCGACCGAACAGCAGAATCTGGAAGAGAGTTCCAGTCTCTACAAGTTCGGGGAAAATAACTAAACTTGAAACAATTATTTTTTATAGTCGGTAATGGGATAAACTTACTATGACGATGCCTTGATGTTTCATATATGGGGTTTTACGTGCCAAAACCACGTTCTGATTATGAAGCACGCCGTAGTGGGGGACTCCGGAAATTTTGACCACCTGGGGTTCTTTAACGTGCACCTAAATCTAAGTACACGGGTGTTTTCGCATTTCGCCCCCACCGAAATGCGGCCGCCGTGGTCGGGATTCGATCCCGCGACCACGTGCTCAGCAGCCCAACACCATAGCCACTGAGCAACCACGGCGGGTGGCAAGCGCGGTGACAACCAGCGCGCGTTGCCGGATCTCGGAGGTCATCATATCAAAATAAATAAATAAAAAATGCAGCACGTCCGATGAGTTGGAATCTATATACACTGATGCTTTGTGTGCGTGCATAAAGACTCGAAACACGAGTTTGTGCTCATTGAACGTGCGCACAAAGTGACACGGCAGGCTTTCATTCAGGCATTGTAGACAGGCTAATGCAATGCCGCCGCCACTGTCGCGAGAAGGCGAGCTTTCTGGTTCTCTCAAATGCGTAAACATCGCTATGCCTACCCAACGCGGAAACCTGTCCCTCCTTCCGTCACGTGATACGATCGCCTTCAAGACAGGGCCCGCAGCAGCGAACGAATTCACCTTCATGCTGCCTCTCTCACTTCAACGCCAAATAAGCGGCGGGAACGCAGGCCCGCTCGGCTACGCCATACGCAGCCACCTCTGTAGTACGGTTGGTCACGGTTGATAGTATTGCAACACGGGTGGATAAGGCCGCTGAAGAGGTAACGGCACGTAATGAAAGGAAAGTGGTCAGCGCACCTGGCGCCGCCACCTGCAGTAGTTTGCTTGCGTCATCAATTCGCCTCACGCCGCCGACAGCAGGAGTTTCTGCCTTTCTTTCCCACGAATACTCTAAACGTCTTTTGCTAATCTCGATTGCTGAACGGTTAACCATTCCATCTTCTTTGAATAATAATGCTTCTGGAAGGTGGGCACTCCCTGCGGGTCCATACGGACACGCTGGGCCATCTAGCGGTGCGCCCGTGAAGTCTGCGCGAAGTTCCCCCCTCCTTTTGTGTGGAGTCAGAGATTCGTGGCGCGCCGGTTCGTGCACGTAAGGATAGGAACGTGGTCAGCGCACCTGGCGCCACCACCTGCAGTAGTTTGCTTGCGTCATCAATTCGCCTCACGCCGCCGACAGCAGGAGTTCGCGTCGCCGCAGAGCTTTCGCAGGTACCGGAGGGGTCATAACATTGATAACGACACCGGGCTGCGTGGAGAAGAGCAAGTGGCACAACGCTTATGCATACTTAGACAACTAGCAGAGGAGTTTCTGCGTGTGTTTTTTTGGTTCCTCCGCACAGCCGGCGCCGCCGCCGCGGATGCGAGCGCCATCTGGTGGCGGTGCAAGGAACCCGGCGGCGCGCACCCCGCGCTGCGATTGGCTGCCCTACTCGGCTGTAGAGAGTAGTGCCGCGGCAGCGCCCACGGTCACAAAAGCCCGGCGAGGTTCGCAAAGAAAAGCTTTGTTTTTCAGAACTTCGCACCCCCCCCCCCCCACCGCATCGAGGATTCGCGGGGGACTCACCCTGAGAGGGTCCGTGAAGCTGGGCAGCTCCCAGAGGGTGAGCGAGGCCACGATGGCCGTGGTGGCCAGCGAGAAGACCACGAAGATCACCAGGCTCGGGTGGTTGGCCACTTGGCGCGAGTACCTGCAGAGCACGCACACAAATGCAGTTAGACAACACGGGCGAAGGCGAAAAAATCTGGGTAGAATTCACATCCCGATGACTGTGGACCTTACTGTAATTAGCATTCAAGTAATGTAGCGACCGACACACCGTATTGCCACCGCCGAAAGGCGTTATGAGCCGTGTATTACAGCTGGGCTCCTCTGGCGCTTCAATGATGCTGCTGCTGATGATGATATTTATTGTCATTCGCTTTGAAACGGTGCGGATACAAACAGACACCTAGCGTGCTTGATTTAATCAGGTTTTACCAGACCTATCGCCATATATAGCCATTTGCCCATCTCAACTCGATCTTTCGTATTTAAACCCTCTATCAGCATACTGTACACTTTCAATGACTCCGGCTCTCCCAGTCTGTGCCTTTCTTTCCCACGAATACTCTAAACGTCTCTTGATAATCTCGATTGCTGAACGGTTAACCATTCCATCTTCTTTGAATAAGAATAAGCATAAGCATAAGCATAAGCTTCTTGAATAAGCATTCCATCTTCTTTGAATAATAATGCTTCTGGAAGGTGGGCACTCCCTACGGGTCCATACGGACACGCTGCGCCATCTAGCGGTGCGCCCGTGAAGTCTGCGCGAAGTTCCCCCCTCCTTTTGTGTGGAGTCAGAGATTCGTGGCGCGCCGGTTCGTGCTAGCTGACGCTGAGCATTATTTCCTCGCTGCTCGCGGGCATTCGTCGCGCAGCTCTAAAGCATCGGCGTGCTGTGCTTGAGAAGCCCGTGTGACGCGGGTTCGATTCATCCCAGCGCCAAATAAATTTTAAAGAACTATTTTCTTTATTTGAAGAGAGGCATAAAGACGTTATAGGTTGAGGCACCCAAAGTGACTGCAGAACTGTTCGTTCCGCTATAAGAGGTGTGCAAGCGTTAAATGTTCAACTGCTAGTTAAGCAGTATGTCTTCGCTATACGCCAGTTTCCTGCTGGAAATCTCTCTTTTTTTTTGTAGTATGCATCCAACGTCAAGGCACAAACCAGCTCAGGTACAAATCTTTTTCATGCATACGATCAGACAGCTTGCTATCGGCCAGTTCGTGGCAGAAGCTAAAAAACTGCCGGAAAGACTTTTCCTCGTTAAATCAATAGTTAGGAACTGCATAGGCAATTCCATTTCTCATTCGCAAGCGCTAAACATTGCTTTCGCTGGGAACCGCATAACCATATGCGAATACGAAACTCGAAAGCCGCTTAAGGAAATTGCCTCGAGAATTTCCGGCCATATCGGGTCACAAGCTTCTTTGCAGCGACGCAAAGCTTCCCGGGTGCGTAAGACAAATAATAATAACAATAAAAAAGGTTCTGTGGCATACACACAGCTCTCGAGTTGCACTTTGGTGAAATTGGCCGGAGAATTGCGCCGTATCGAGTCAAGCAGACTTTCGCAGCGGAAACGGATATTCTATAGCGTGCGCGCGCTCGTGCCTGCATACGCTGTTAAAACGGCAATTTGCCCTACCGAGTCCAAGAGCGTGGAGCCTTCGGAAAGTCGTATGTATGAGCCTCGAGCTTTTGCGAAGTAAACAGGACCTTTAATTAGAATCGGGATGCGCCGGACCATCGTAAAGAAGGCCCCCGGGTAGGGGAAAGCTGAAGTAGATATACCAAGCTTGCGGCACGGAACTTGACTCCCGCGAAACTGCAAGGCTATTTTTTTTTCCTTTCTTTCTCTTATCTCGCTTGTAAAAGGCACCTCTCTTGGACGTCACGGAAAGGGAAATAATTAGGGAGGTTTAGCTTGGCGCATTTCTCGTATTTATATCAGCTCAGTGTCGCAGTAATTTAATTTAATTGTGGGGTTTCATAAGACGCCACACAGACACTCACGGGCACACTAACTCGCTTCAACACTCACTTCACAGGCTGAAATGGAGCTTTCAGTGAGCGATGAAGGATGTGAGTGTACATGGGTACGAGCAGGAGTCAGTGCCGGTGAGCTTTAGCAGACGTGAGCATGAACAGTTTCAGTGCGACCAGGGTGAGTGTACATGGGTACGAGCAGAAGTCGGTGCCGGTGAGCTTTAGCAGACGTGAGCATGAATAGTTCCAGTGTGACCAGGGTGAATGCACATGGGTACGAACAGGGCGTCAGTGCCGGTGAGCTTTAGCAGACAGAGCATGAACAGTTCCAGGGTGACCAGGGTGAGTGTACATGGGTACGAGCAGGAGTCGGTGCCGGTGAGCTTTAGCAGACGTGAGCATGAACAGTTCCAGTGTGACCAGGGTGAGTGTACATGGGTACGAGCAGAAGTCGGTGCCGGTGAGCTTTAGCAGACGTGAGCATGAATAGTTCCAGTGTGACCAGGGTGAATGCACATGGGTACGAACAGGGCGTCAGTGCCGGTGAGCTTTAGCAGACAGAGCATGAACAGTTCCAGGGCGACCAGGGTGAGTGTACATGGGTACGAGCAGAAGTCGGTGCCGGTGAGCTTTAGCAGACGTGAGCATGAATAGTTCCAGTGTGACCAGGGTGAATGCACATGGGTACGAACAGGGCGTCAGTGCCGGTGAGCTTTAGCAGACAGAGCATGAACAGTTCCAGGGTGACCAGGGTGAGTGTACATGGGTACGAGCAGGAGTCGGTGCCGGTGAGCTTTAGCAGACGTGAGCATGAACAGTTCCAGTGTGACCAGGGTGAGTGTACATGGGTACGAGCAGAAGTCGGTGCCGGTGAGCTTTAGCAGACGTGAGCATGAATAGTTCCAGTGTGACCAGGGTGAATGCACATGGGTACGAACAGGGCGTCAGTGCCGGTGAGCTTTAGCAGACAGAGCATGAACAGTTCCAGGGTGACCAGGGTGAGTGTACATGGGTACGAGCAGGAGTCGGTGCCGGTGAGCTTTAGCAGACGTGAGCATGAACAGTTCCAGTGTGACCAGGGTGAGTGTACATGGGTACGAGCAGAAGTCGGTGCCGGTGAGCTTTAGCAGACGTGAGCATGAATAGTTCCAGTGTGACCAGGGTGAATGCACATGGGTACGAACAGGGCGTCAGTGCCGGTGAGCTTTAGCAGACAGAGCATGAACAGTTCCAGGGCGACCAGGGTGAGTGTACATGGGTACGAGCAGAAGTCGGTGCCGGTGAGCTTTAGCAGACGTGAGCATGAATAGTTCCAGTGTGACCAGGGTGAATGCACATGGGTACGAACAGGGCGTCAGTGCCGGTGAGCTTTAGCAGACAGAGCATGAACAGTTCCAGGGTGACCAGGGTGAGTGTACATGGGTACGAGCAGGAGTCGGTGCCGGTGAGCTTTAGCAGACGTGAGCATGAACAGTTCCAGTGTGACCAGGGTGAGTGTACATGGGTACGAGCAGGAGTCAGTGACGGTGAGATTTAGCAGACGCGAGCATGAACAGTTCCAGTGTGACCAGGGTGAGTGTACATGGGTACGAGCAGGAGCCAGTGCCGGTGAGATTTAGCAGACGTGAGCATGAACAGTTCCAGTGTGACCAGGGTGAGTGTACATGGGTACGAGCAGGAGTCAGTGCCGGTGAGCTTTAGCAGACGTGAGCATTAACAATTCCAGAGTGACCAGGGTGAGTGTACATGGGTACGAGCAGGAGTCAGTGCCGGTGAGCTTTAGCAGACGTGAGCATGAACAGTTCCAGGGTGACCACAGTGAGCGTACATGGGCCCGAGCAGGAGTAGGTGCCACGGTGTGAGTCCAGTGCACACGGTGTGAGTGCACATGGGTACGAGCAGGAGTCAGTGCCGGTGAGACTGAGCAGACGTGAGCATGAACAGTTCCAGTGTGACCAGGGTGAGTGTACATGGGTACGAGCAGGAGTCAGTGCCGGTGAGCTTTAGCAGACGTGAGCATTAACATTTCCAGTGTGACCAGGGTGAGTGTACATGGGTACGAGCAGGAGTCAGTGCCAGTGAGCTTTAGCAGACGTGAGCATGAACAGTTCCAGTGTGACCACCGTGAGCGTACATGGGCACGAGCAGAAGTCAGTGCCACGGTGTGAGTCCAGTGTACACGTTGTGAGTGCACATGGGTACGAGCAGGAGTCAGTGCCGGCGAGACTGAGCAGACGTGAGCATGGACAGTTCCAGTGTGACCAGGGTGAGTGTACATGGGTACGAGCAGGAGTCAGTGCCGGTGAGCTTTAGCAGACGTGAGCATGAACAGTTCCAGTGTGACCAGGGTGAGTGTACATGGGTACGAGCAGGAGTCAGTGCCGGTGAGCTTGAGCAGACGTGAGCGCGGACAGTTCCAGTTACCATGAGCACGAACGACGGTTAGTGGCGGTGATTTTTTTTAGTGAACTGAGTACGTAAACGTGAGAAGGTATGTACCTACGTGAGCCGGAGAAGACGAGAGCATAAACGCGTGCCTGTTAATGTGAATGGTTGAAGTAACTATAGATGAACGCAATTGAGTGCAGATGACCGCGAGCACGCTTGAGCACTTGTGAGTACGCAGCCTGCGAAAATATTCGCGAGCGAGCAAGAGCGACTCCTGTGCCAACCTGTAGTATGATCGACGTCCCGCGAAACTGCACAGTAAATTATGAGCGACGCCGTGTAATGGGAAGGCTCCGGATTAATTTAGACCACCTGGGGTTACATTAACGTGATCCTTACGTTTAAGTACACACGATGCATTTTGCATTTCGGCTCCATCGAAATGTGGCCATCCGCTGTGGTTGGGAATCGAGCCCGCGACATTGTGCCCGGCGTATTATTGCAGTGCTTCTGGCGAAGACACTGTCACCGACTGCTAAGGAATGGGGACTGTAGATAAAAAGAAAAACGACGTTTACTGACTAAGCTTCGCATAGACGGCGGACATCATAACTTGCCCGATCATTCAGCGATGAGATTATTAATTAACAACCTTACTTTAATTACCCATCTAATTATTTACTTTTCGGGGTACGTTGTAACTGAATAATTGAAGTCAGCCAGTATATCAAGAGCGCACACTATAGCAAGAAACTTTGTGCCTTGCACCATTTTCTAGCTATAGGTGAACAGAGAGTCCTTTAGATTAGGGGACGCAAACGTCTTGCGTATACGCAAGAACTAGAGGCCACGGTACTGCGCATGCGCAGACACCAAGGTATGGGTGTGCGCATGCACAGCACCATGGCCCCTAGTTTTTGCGCACGCAAGCCGATTGCGCGTCCCCTAATCTAAGGCTCTCCAATATATCCACATTTGCCGCGGAAGGCATTACTGCTCCAGTTAGCCTTTTCGAGCACCGAAACAACTTAAACCCTAACCACTGCATGACGAGCGGTTCAGCCAGAGTCACAGAGTGTCTTGTTGCCACTGTCTTCCGACAGGGGCCGCTTTGGTCAGGCGCGCGATGTCCCAGGAGGCGCACCGAGCGGCGACATGGGGAACAGCGGCCGGCAAGTCACTGCGAAGAAAAAAAAAAACGGAAACTCACAATCAGGGTCACCATGTTAAAGGGAGACTGAAAACTAAAACACTCAGGGAGATTAGAGTGATAAAGCAGTCTTTCAAAAGTCTATATTGGTTAGTTTAGCAGAAAGAGGCCGATTACTAATGAAGACGAAAAGAAGGTCAAACTTTAGTTTCTTGAACTTGGCGCTAGAAGTTCGGCCCGTGTACGTCAGTGTGACGCTTCGCATTTTAAAGCCTTTACCTGCACAATGGCCTGAAACTGAAACAATGATAGGTTGCGGCAAATATTTAATCTGGAAACAATGCCGAAAATTTGGACGCACATTAAACGCATCCTTGCATATCAAACCAAGCTGTAAGTACATAAACTTCCATACAGGTAGATATTTTACTGCAACGTATTCGCTATTCTAAGAGATCGCCCTCCACCTAGCGGCCGTGCCGAGAACCAGGCGATTCAGGTCCAGAGGGCCTCCTATCACGACATGCCCTGAATACATCGTAATTCTCCAATTGCCGTGATTGCGCGACGCACAAGCATCGCCCCCCCCCCTCCCCCAGAAAAAGAAAAGAAAGAAGGATGTCGAAATATTTTTGGTGTGTGTGCAATTGTGCGTGACATCGCGGGGGAAAGACGACAACGTATCCTTTCATCGCTTCCCGAACGAAGCAGACGACGCACATCGGAGAGCGACATGGACAAGAAACTTGCGTATCGGGCAAAAGTGACTCTCACTATGACGGTTTGCTAGGGGCATTTCACTCGGAACGACTTCTTTCTTTCTGGCGAGTAGACCATCATGTGAGAGTTTCAAATCACGGAGTTTACTTTCGTTAAGGCAGGCGCTTTAACAAATTTTAGTAATGTCCGCTTAAGCCTCATTTGATTTTAGTGCTAATGATTTTAATGATTGGGTGAAGGAACAAACGCGAGTTAATGAGATCTTAGTTGAAATCAAGAAAAAGAAATGGGCATGGGCAGGACATGTAATGAGGAGGGAAGATAACCGATGGTCATTAAGGGTTACGGACTCGATTCCAAGGGAAGGGAAGCGTAGCAGGGGACGGCAGAAAGTTAGGTGGGCGGATGAGATTAAGAAATTTGCAGGGACGGCATGGCCACAATTAGTACATGACCGGGGTTGTTGGAGAAATATGGGAGAGGCCTTTGCCCTGCAGTGGGCGTAACCAGGCTGATGATGATGATTATGATGATGATTTTAATGCGAATAGCATTCCTAGCCTACATCAGCCGTGTTGAGCCTGCCTGCCTGCCTATCTATCTATCTATCTATCTATCTATCTATCTATCTATCTATCTATCTATCTATCTATCTATCTATCTATCTATCTATCTTACGCAAACCCCCCAAGCTGTCTGCTTGCTTGAGCCACTAAGTATGTGCTCCTGGTCCTGATACCGTCTTGGTCGTTCCCTCGTCCTCAGTTTAGCTTCGTGATCCTACTCTCGTCATACCGTTGTCGTCACGCATCGGCGTCACACAGCCTACACAGCCTGTCATGCATTCCTTGTCACACCGCCATCATAATGCAGTCGTGGTCGTACAATCGGCGTCGCTCGAGCTTCGTGATCTGACCACGTCGTGCCTTGTACTCGGACCCAGTGGTCGAATAGCTTGGCCTTGCACTAGGTATGCATGTGTTCATGGTCGCGATGCCAGCGTGGTCGTTGCTTCGTCGATATTCTAGCTTGCCCATCCGACTCTCGTTATCCCGTCGTCATCACACAGTCGTCGTCGCGTCGTCGTCACGCTGTCGTTTAATCATTGTCATCACTTCAGCACAACCCACCTCACCCGGTCGAGATCGTATCACCGCGACCTCGTGATTAGCCGCGCAACACCATAGCCGCTAAGTCACCGCTGCGGGTTGACCAGCTGCGCAGCAGAAGGTGTTCATTATTTTCATTTGCCGCGAAAACATGCAGTTTTCATACATACAGAAAGCAAACGAACAGAAGGATCAGCCTGGCAATTGAGTGCGACTGGAAGCAGCGCGTACGAAGCGTGCATATATAGCAAGCAGTTGGTACAGAAACAAAGAGACTGAATAGAGGCAGATGAGTAACAACGTTCAAAAGAAACACACACCGCCAATATGGGGCATCGTGACGGTCGGCGGACTCCGGCTTAATTTCGTTCCCCCACAGGGCTCTTTAACGTTCACACGTAGATCTAGGTACGCAGGAGCGTCTTTGTATTACCCCTTTCATCGGAATACGACGGCTACAGCCGCGAATCGAACCCACGTCCTCGCGCTCAGCGGCAGTAACAACACGCGTCGACCGAGCCGACGCAACCTCATAGGGTAGAAAGAACAAGACGACAGATGACACAAACTAAAGTATAAAAAACAGCAGTCTCTGGAGTCCTGGCATATATCCCCAAGTTCTGCACGCGAACCCTATCGAGCGATGCTACATACTTCAGGAGGCTGCCCATTACAACGCGTCGTTTCTGTAGACCGGTAAAATTAAATTTGAAGGGGGGGGGGGTGCTCCGAGCGTATCATTAAGATCGCGCGATGCTCGCGAAAAGAATTCGCCCTTATACACAAGAGAAGGCCTCCAGGATCGCGCTTCAGTTGAGAGATCTTGTGCAGCTCTTAGAATACGCCGTGCTTGTACATACAGAGCTCGGCTACAAGAACAATGGCGAAAAAGCGGCAATGTGAAGAAACCACTCCATAACGTGTCGACCAGCGTGGAGAGAAAGGCGACGGCAAAGCGTACAAAGAACGCGTTCGGTTATGAATCAATCTCTCGCGAATCTTCGAAACAGACTATAGGCAAAAGAGGGATGGTGGCGTTTCGTGGTGCGCTCGGTCTATTTAAATTCAGCAAAGATCGACAGTTTCGGTCCTTTCACTACAGAGCTCCCGCTATATCGCGATGAAAGATTTCTTTCTCTTTTTTTTTTTTCGCTGGACTACAAGTTCATCTGTCTCGGATAACGATCTTTTGTGTATTCTTCTCGCGCAGACCAGCCCACCCTTGAAACAAGCGCAAGAAAAAATAGGAAGAGTGACATCAAAGCAGTGAGGTGATGACAGGACACTTGAAAATTTCTCTGGGAAAACACAGCGTTAACAGGCGCAAAAAACTGCCCACGGCCAGTCTCCTTCGCAACGAAAACAAACCCATCAATGGCCTCAGTTCCTTTTTTTGTTGTTGTTATTTCGAATAAACCGCAAAGCTTAGAAGGATGAAACGTCCACTCCTCTAGCCTCCTTCCTCGCACTCGTTACAGGGTTCAGCTCCTCCTCAATTTGTCAGTCGCGTATCAAAAATGCGTACTTCAACAAAGGGTCACCCGCCGTGGTTGCTCAGTGGCTATGGTGTTAGGCTGCTGAGCACGAGGTGAAGAGAGCAATTGCAAACCTTTGTCTAACAAATGCGCTCAAAAAATCGTGCATCCACACAATGGAACAAAGTTTTCGTCGGCAGGTTGACCGGCTTACTAGGGCTGGTTACCCGTCGCACCTTCTTGTGTCCGTTGCGGAAAAAATGAGCAAGAACCTAAAACTCGAGCGTGCCCATGGCGAGCCAGGTAGCGAGAAGCCAAAAGAAAAACGACGGACCGTGGCCCTGCCATACGTGCACAACCTATCTCACCGCCTGAAAAAGATTGGGCGCAAAGCTGGAGTTAATGTAGTGTTTACTGCCCCGAAAAAACTAAAAAGCCTCTGCCGACGCGTCAATGCTGAAGAGCCGATAAACCAGGAAGGGTGCACGACTAATCACCAGAATCGTTTTGTGGAGTGCGCAGAAGCCGTTGTGTATTCAATACCTCTGAAATGTGGAAAAAGGTATATAGGGCAAACTTCTAGATGCACAAATGAGAGACTGAAGGAACACAAACTTAGCGTCGAGCAGGCTAACAGGAATCTAGGCATACATATCAGGGATTGCCCCTCAAAAGATTGCGCCGCAGAATTTAGACGCTGTAAAGTGCTGAAGAAACACAATGACCAGCTGGTCCGGGAGATAATTGAGGCAGCCGAGATTACCAGACTTCGTGACCAATGCGTTAGCACGCTGTCTTTGTTACTGAGAAAAAAAGAACTTGAGCTTTTGCACGTGCAACCGCTATCTTGAGTGCATAAAAGGAAAAAAAAAGTGCTTGTTTCACATGATGTGCGATCATGTGACTGCGACACGTGAGGGCAATGTTTATAAGAAGCCGTGCTTCTTTCGGAATAAACGTTGTTGAAAGTCAGCGCTTGTGGTGTCTTCTTGTCTCGTCCCTTGTCTACATTTTGCGCTGTTACTAGCAGGGGGGGGGGGGGGAGGCGTTCTACTCCGGCTGGAACTTCGTACGTGGCGGCTGAACGCAGTGACCCAGCCGTATCATGAGAGCGATCTGCGTTGGAGGCACAGTCTAGCTGCGTCGGCAGCTCGTAGCGTTGCGACTGCTATGTGTTTCCGGCGCTCACTTTGCGTTGAAGCGATAGACAGCACGAATGCCACTTCGCTCGCTGCTGCTGCCGCAGTATGCCGTCACTCCAACGTTTTGACAGCGAGTTTCCGCGGTCATCGAGTCAGATGTGTTCATGTTTGCTTGTGCGCGCGTGACACCATGCTTGTTAATTTAGTTAGAGTGTCTATATTGATAACTTTTTACGGTCGGTAAAACCACTATCCTTACTTCGTATAGTCGTCCACTAATTTGCTATGGCAATCAATGCTTCGCATTTCCGGCGAAACTGCGACTTTTTTTGTTATTGTAAAGATTGGTGCTTAGATGTATTGGATAGCATTCGTTTGGCCGTACACGAGAACTCTTATGCTTTAGTTCCGACGCAAAGCGATCAAACAGTGAGAATACGAATTGCAGGCAGGACTGGGCAGGTATACACCGCTGTTCGAAAAAAAAAAGCTATTTGACGCCGTTGGAGCACTGGGTGTGTGCCATTCGGTTTGTGCTGGCCTCCAATGAATGTCCTTGACGCCAACTTGGGTAACTATAGGTGTGCGCCACTGGGAACGTGCAGCTCTACAACGACGAAAACGATCCTCCAAATTTCTTTGCTGTTGAGCGGAATCGAACCCACGTCACGAGGGTTTCTCAATGGCAGCAACCAGACCCATTAGTAGGCGGCGCCACAAATGCACTAGGTACACGCCGATTTTCAATGAACGCATTTCATGCCAGCGCTTTAGCGAGCTGCGCCATGAACGCCCTGGATATGTGCCGCTCTTCAATGAACCTCTCGCACACCTGGGTCTCCGAGCGTGTGCCACTCAGTGTGCGGCAAGCGAGGAAACAATGCTCAGCGGTCGCAGATACGGGTACACAACGTTTCCAGTCTCGGAGGCCGCGCACGCACTTCTCGGCAGCGGCACCAGACGGCGCAGCGTGTCCAGAAGTGAGCGCGAGAAAGGAGCCCGGTCGCCAAACGACGCGTTTCTCCGCGTTCGCGCGCACCGACGCGGCGTGCGTTTCGGAGGCTACGCTCAAGCTTCGCGGCATCGAGGCTAGATGGCACTGAGTGTTCTTAGGGAAGCGCGAAAAAAGAGTCCCGCTGCACTACACGCCTCATAAACAACTTATTTAGACGGTGTCAATACTTTGTCTCAATACATTGATTCAACGCTAACGCATTACCCCAGGCAGGCATCGCTAGGTGGGTTCTGTCACATTTTTTCACCGGTTGCTATCTCAGTGTTATCTCACGTTGTTACAAGGATCAACCATTAAGAACCTTTTAAATCTGGGAATGTGCCGTAGCATAAACACCATGTTACGTGGAGTATAGCGTGGTTAATAAACACTCAACTAAAGAAACGAACCTCTTAGATTGTAACACCGCCCTAATGACGTAAAAACACAAATGTGTGTTCACGAACAACACACCCGCATTCATCCACACCTTGTTTACAAGGAGCGATAGATTAAGCAGGACCAAAACACACGCAACAGCGTCTGGCAATAAGATGTTAATAACAAAGGTAGCTCCAACATTTTTCAATATGTGTACAATGAACAAGCCCAAGGAGAAACCATTTGCGCGCTATGAAGAAAGTTTCCAGGCACCTAACAAAAGCCCAAGTACGTCAACAGTCTTATCCTCACTCCATTAGTTGGACATATTAGCTCCAGGTGGCGTCCGTGTTGAAGAATTCCCGCGTGAGCAGGATTTACTGCTCCTGCTCGAGGATCAGCGCCTATGCTGCGAAGGGCGCTTCGACAACGCAGTTCCGCACACAAAAAAAAACAAGGAAAGTACACGTACAGTTAACAGGAAGGCGACAAAGCTTAAGTTCTCGGAGGGGATTTGGCGCGGATTAAACTCAAGGGCTCAAGAAAAAAAAAATGCACGTAAAGAGAGTGCTAAAGCCAGCTTCACAAGTTTTTTTTTTTATTTGCTAGCAGACAAGGCGTATGCGGTAAGTCAAAGGGACTAAGAGCGCGCTAGTGAAAATAAATATGCCCCACGCTCGGTCGAATTTCTCTGGTTACAGCGCCAGCCTGGAGTAGGACGCAAACAAAGAAACTGTATTGACGCAAAGCCAACAGTTTGCAGATTTGAAATTAGAAGAAGGTCTATCATATTGAACAATGGCATCGCGGGAAGAACCGCGAAAAATGGGGAGTCTGGAGGCTATACGGCCGAGAAAAATGAGAGCACCTTACCAAGAGGGCTACAGGAAAGATGGGCGGTTCTTCGAAGCAGCGACTTTTTTTTTGTTTTTACGCTGCAAATGAGATTTGTGAAATTTGACGCTGCCTATGAAGAAACCGAAAGCTCTTCGGTAATCTACGCGGTCACAACGGCGAGCGGACAGGGTCTTACGTTTTTGATCCAACAACTTTGAAAGAAGGTATCGCGCTTCGGGCTACCTTGTTATCGCTCGAATTTCAGAACTTGTCGCAGCTCGCAGTGGGCAGTGTTCAACAATAAAACATCTCAAATCTTAGGTTGCCCAACTAGGCCAAAAGGTTATATATATATATATATAAACGAGGTTTTCGTGAAACGGCCAGTTAGGCACTTACACCTTTACACCTAAATGCGATGGGTACCATTTCTTTTTTTTTAATTCTTCTCCTATGCGACGTGGAACCTCACGCAATGTTTATGTTTATGCCCTAAGCGATCCGCAAGGTGTTTCGAAATGCAAAAACGAAATCAGACGGGTGCACAGTGTCCGGCGTCGATGCAGCGAATGCCACGAGGACGAAATGGCTGCGTGATATGCTCGTCTAGGGAAGAATTCAGAGAAGCAGGACACACATGCAAACGCAATTTAAGCCTTTTAATACTGCCTGCGTCTCTGCGCCACAGACCTTTTTTTTTTCATGATCGGCCCGAGAATGGGCGCCCAGACAGTCGCCCAACCATGGGGCGAGCCAAATACAAGTAATTTTAGAAAATAAAATTAGCCGCTAATTACCACGATGATCATCACGTTTGTGTAGCGCAGAGACACCTATGAGTCGGAACTGAGTTCAAGTTCTAAGTCGCAAATTATTGTTTCATTACGCAGAACAGAGCGCGCTCCCTGGCGGTATGTTGTAAGTCATGATACCGTGCTTACGTAATGAGGAGGATATGAGGCAGAACATGTAATCACGTGAATGAAATTTACTAGAATTACGCCAGCAGCGATCAAGATTTGAGTAGAATCAGCGACCGCGTGATATCAGAACGCACCCGCAGGCAAAACGCACACTAAGCGTATACTCTGAAAAGCGCACACAGAGGTACTACATAACGAAAGCAGAAAATGAGCGCATCGGCGGTTAATTTCTCACGTAACAACTTGGCCGGGACCACGACTGGCAGAAAAGAAACCCTCGCAATAATTATGCAAAGTATCTCAGTCGCAGCACAACATAATATATATTGAAGGCAACAAAAAGATATACGAGAAATAATACAATTTGTTTAACGACATGCTTAGTGCGGTTTCAGTACAAAGACGTCAGGATGCGTCGGCGATAAATGCAGTTGCGCACGAGATCACTCGATGATTGGATCTGGCATCTAAAGAATAAAGCCACTAAAAACTTAGAGAGACACGGGGAGTCTCGCAGTTTACGGGCTTTCTCAATTTCATTACCGACCTCAGATGTCGGTTTTCCCACGTGCGGTATGTAATTTCATTTGAAGCGAAAGAAAAAAATAATGCAGCAGATCCAACGAGTTGG
Organism: Dermacentor albipictus; assembly: GCF_038994185.2. Classification (NCBI taxonomy): domain Eukaryota; kingdom Metazoa; phylum Arthropoda; class Arachnida; order Ixodida; family Ixodidae; genus Dermacentor; species Dermacentor albipictus. The sequence continues at coordinate 68,199,570 of NC_091830.1, forward strand.
AATCTATATACACCGATGCTTTGTGTGAGTGCCTGAAGAGTCGAAACGCGAGTTTGCGCTTATCGAATGTACGCACAAAGTGACACGGAAGGCTTTTATTCAGGCATCGTAGAGAGGCTAAGGCAATGCCGCCGCCACTGCCGCGGATGCGCGAAGGCGAGCTTTCTGGTTCTTTCTTTTCTTTCCTCCGCAGGGCCGACCCCGTCGCGGTGATGATGATGATATTTGGCATGCACTTCGAAACGGAGCGGTGACAAATAGTCACATAGCCATCTCAATTTAATCAAGTATACTGCCTTGCTTTTTAGTCTAGCATTTTTCTATACACCGGTTATCTCCATGTTTTTTTTCCTCAATACTTCTCTATCTACCTTGTATCGCTACCTATGTCTGTTACGAATCCGGTCGTATCAAAGTATCAAAGTTGCGTTGTATACCAGTGCTGTTGTATGGCATTTTTTTGCTTTATATATTTTTTGTTTTTCTTTTTTCCTGTTTTTCCCATGCTCGTGTGTGTATATTGTACAATCCACTTCCTGTTTGGGCCTGTGCAAAGGCCTACAGTATTGTTAAATAATAACAATAATAATGCCTTGCTTTTCAGTCTAGCATTTTTCTATACATCGGTTATCTCCATAATGTTTCTTTTTTCCCTCAATACTTCTCTAGCTACCTTGTATCGCTACCTATGTCTGTTACGAATCCGGTCGTATCAATTTATTCACCCGCTTTTTTTTACGCCAATGCTCTGAACGTGTGCATATAGATATCTTGCCTATCTCGACTGCTAGCCGGCTGATGCTTCCGTCCACTTTAAATCGAAGTGCTTCTGGAAGGTGCACGCTGCCTCCGGATCTCACTGGGTGAATCGTATTCCATTAGGACGTGTCGAGTAGTCTCTGGATTTTCGCTGCAGCATACACGTGCCTCCGCTTGTCGCGAATATTTGCTCCGGTATGTTTTTGTCCTTACATGCAACCGGCTTGAGCCTCGAATAGCGAGGCGCTGCCCTTTGTGTTATCGTACAGATTTTCTCCTTCCATTTTCTTTCCTTCCCATTGTTGTAGATGATAGCGGATGGATGGATGGAAGGTAGGAGGGTCCCCTTTGAAACGGGGTGATGGCAGTTGCCACCATGCTCCGCTTTTCATCTTTGATTAAGTGTGTTGTAAGTTATTAAAATTCGCCATTTTCTTCAAATATGTCTTCCTACACTTCCATCGCGGACGCGAAGATATACGAGTGATTTTAAAGGAGAACATAGAAGCGATAAGTACAGCGCCGTTACTGCCTCTCGTGCGAGGGCACCTCCACAGCGCTGTACGGGTGAGGGGAAAGGGATAAAAAGAGTAGGCGACCGCCATCTGGTGGTGGCGCAAGGAATCTAGCGGCGTGCGTCCTCCGCTGTGATTGGCTGGCCTATTCGGCCGGAGAACAGCCGCGCCGCAGCACCGACGGTCACGAAACCGGGCGAGGTCCGCAAAGAAGAGCTTCGCTTCTGAGAAACCTTTCGCGTAATACATACGGGAGTCCCTTCCAACCAAGTGGTCTTTCGTTCTGGCGGTCGATGCTCGAGGAGAGTCGACAGCCGGGAAAGTAGGCGCCGTAGCGTGACGCTACGACGGAGAAGTGACGCGGGTCAACGGAGAAGAGGATAAAGCAATTGTCGAGAAAAAAAGATACCAAGATCGAACGCACACGTTCGATGGAGTCTAGTGAAGCGAAGCTTTACAGAAGTGGTTAAACAAAGGAAGTGTCTAAAGGTACCTCGGACGTACGAGCGAACGATTCTTTCCGGGCACGTCCGACGTATCCGGTTGACCTTCCTCAAAAATGCGGCGGGTCCATAGGCACAAAGGCTATTCCGCGAGGCCGCGACCCGCGAAGCTTCACACCTTCAGAGTACAGTGGTTGCAATACACTCATACCCTGACGTCATCACACGTGCTAGTCGGGCTCCGCGGAAGAGAGAATGGGCGCGCAATAGCTCACTTCGACGGCACTCCGTGCCGAGCGCTTTTTTCTAAAGAGTTCGCTCTGTTAACGAAACAGGCGTTTACAAGTGGGCGTAGGCGTTAAATACGTCATGGAACAAAATGTTGGTGCGGAATGTACTGTGGCGCTCCGCGCGAGCTGCAACGCGTACGTGGTAAAGCGGTCGCTCGTCGTGGCTCATATCTGAGCGCGATAGTTCGCAAAGTGCACAAGAATCGGCCTTCGAAAAGCGTCCAGATCAACCGAAATCGCGCGGCAAAACCATCTACAGTTTCCAGTGAGTGGTGTGCAATCGTGAAGCCTCTCAGCGAGAACGCTGTATAGCGCACGTGCCCCAATGCGCCAATGCCAGCAGCGGAAGGCAGCCTACTTCACCGCAGATCCCAGTACACGTGCGGAGCGTTATGCGACCGTGTTTTGCAGCGAAGCTGTCTGCACGCCTTCCGCGTTTCGGTGTAACGCATCCATCGCAAATGCAAAATCGACGCAGTTCTCTGCTGTGGCTGAGCTCGCGAAATGCGAGCGGAGCGGACCGTATAAGCGACGTTCACAAAAAGAAAATAAAAAAATAAGAGAGAGAGAGAGAGGAAAAGAAAGGAAGAAAGAAAGAGAGAGAGAGGGGGGGGGAGGGGGGAGGGAGGGCTCTCTAAAGGCGCAATGCGGAGGAAACGTTTCCCAATGTAGGGCCGGTATACCGACCCAGTGTAAGGGGGGCAATCGCGGCCGGCGGTATCGACCAATCTGACCCGCCGCAATACCAACACAGCTAAACGGTGGGTCAACACTGGGGTTCGTTTCATGCGCTGCTCTGGAAGGAGCGCGGCAACGGCGGAAGCGGCGGGCGACGAAATCGAGAGTCGCGACAAAGCGCCAGCGCGGATGACAAGAGTGCTCGCGCCGCCAGCTCAGAGGCTGCTGGAAACCCACGACGCGGGCCTACACTACACCCAAGTTCTCTCTCTCCCGCTCTTTCACTCCCCATTCCCCCCCCCCCCACGTGTAGGGTATCAAACTGGACTCAGTCTGGATAACCTCCCTGCCTTTCCGTCTTCCCTTCTCTCTCTCTCTCTGTCTCTCTCTCGCGGGCCTACACTACACCCAAGTTCTCTCTCTCTCCCTCTTTCCCTCCCCATTCCCCTCCCCACGTGTAGGGTATCAAACTGGACTCAGTCTGGTTAACCTCCCTGCCTTTCCATCTTCCCCCCCTCTCTCTCTCTCTCTCTCTCTCTCTCTCACGACGCGGGCCTCTAACGTGTACTCAATATCAATATTTGCACTGCGACAGCGGCGCGTCGTGCCGCAGCCTCCACAATCCGACACCCGCGGGGAAAAAAAAAAAAACAATCCCACTTCGTTACTCCGCTGCTCTCGATGCAGTGGCTGGTCTCGATAATACCGTGCACTGCTGTCGAACGGTGAGGTATACGTCAAATATGAGCGGTCGTGCCTACAAACTTTCTTTTTATCGTTTTGCGGCATACCGGTTTATTGGAGCTGACAAGGAAATTTATTCACCCGTAGGCACGCTTACAACTGCGGTATGAACGAAAAGCGCAATATAAGGTACAGCACATGTAATAAATCGTACTTGATGTAAACAAAAGAGATTAGCAAATGAAATATTAAATGGTGTCTGCTTGACACTGGCTTTGCCACACACAACAAAAACAACAACAACAACATAACTTATTACAGCGTCCACGCAAAAGCATTATTAGAGACTTTTAGCATGTCCGGTAATCGGGCAAGCGCGGGCGGTTTTCCGGTTTAGCGGGGGCGTCAACGTGAGCGGCAAGATTGGTGGCGCCAGCTGGTGGCGCGAAGCTCAACCACACAAACACAGAGCTAATTATTATATTCTGCTTAGCTGCTGGCGTAAATTTTCGACAGTGGCGTAATCGTGTTCACAATTACGCCGCTGCCAAAAATTTGCACGAGTGGCGAAGCAGGATATGGCGAGTTACTGCAGTTTTAGCTATGCGTTTGTCTGGTTGAGCTCTACAACACCAGGCGGCTTCACCGCTCCGGCCGCTCACGTTTACGCCCCGACCATCCGGTAATTCGCCCAAACCGCTCCCGTTTACCGGAATAGCGTACGAGCTAAGAGTCTCTATTGTCAGCCTCGAATTTATGAAAGGTACCCGGGGCACATACAGACAGCCTGAACTCAGGCTACAGAATTGAGCATTATTCTGGATGTAGAAAGACTTTGCCTCGGGAGAGGGTTATTGGAGCCACGAACAGCAGAGCGTTCATGTTGCCGTCATCGACGGCTTCGGTATCCCAGTAATCTGCACAAACTGTAAGAGGGCTACGGTTACGCTAACGCTGTCTATGAGACAGTTTTAACCATCCCGTATTACGGCACGGTAATTATTTTCTAACGCGAAAACAAAGAGGGTACTCGGCAGAGACTTACCGTATTCCTAAAACTGCTGAACTGCAACATTACCAATGCGATTCTGACAGCGCTTTCTAGAGACAACCATTTTTTTATTGCGGTAGCAATTATGTGGACACTCCAGGCTCATTTCCACCGTCGCCCTGATGTTGCGCATAAAGTCTAAGTACGATAACATTGCGGCTGCGCGCTGTATGCTGTATGCGCGAGTGAAAGCGTGCGAGATTGAGCCGACAATGACGACGCAATCTCGAGCGCGCAAGGCAGGAAAGCGGGGAGCTAGTGCGCCGTCTACCATCCCGCGCAAGGCCCCGAGGGGGCGGGGGGGGGCAGTGTAGGTGTTCTTAAAGCCCCTTAAACTTCATAAAGTAGTGCCACGCTTTGAAGAATGCCGCCTCCTCCTTGAGCGCTCTGGCCGTGGCCGCCGCCGCGTCGCTATTGGCCTACTAGCATCATGTGGGCCCTCGCGCAGTGCATCAGCGCCATTTTTGCTCGAGAAGCGTCTACGGAGCGGCGAGGAGAGCATGTTGGCGCCGTTGCTACGCTCGAGCATTGTAGGTGGCGCCATGGTCGAGGAGGGAGCGCGAAAGAGAGGAGAAACGAGGAGGAGTGAAGGCGGAGGAGGAGAGTGGCACTACTTTACGAAGTTTAAGGGGCTTTAGGTGTTCTACTCCGGTGACCGCTGTGTGTGGCGCGGCCGCGCGGACGCTATCTTGAAAGCGATATGTGATGGGGGCAGAATACGCCGAGTGCTGATAGCTTCGGGTACGCTTTGCTCTCGCCGCTCGGTTCGCGGTGAAGCGAGAGGCAGCAGGAAGGTCAATTCGCTCGCTGCTGCTGCTACGGTTCCTCACGCCAGCGTCTTGACAGCGAGTGTCCGCGCTCATCGAGTGAGATGTGTTCATGTTTGCCTGTGCGCGCGTGACACGATGCTTGTTAATTTAATTAGTAAGCGAATATGGACTTTATACGGGACATCACGGCGACGGCGACGGCAGAAATGCGCTTGGGGTGCCCATATAATTGCTATAGCAATAATATTTGACGCCATTCATCACTATGGAGGAATACAGTCCCTGACGTTAACCGGTTTTCCTGCCCGCAGTGCGACTGCCGCCTGAGGCGACGCTAAAGAGAAACATAATGTTGGTTCTTATTGATACCATGTGTTTCTGCATTACTAAATAGACAAATAATATTATGGGAGGAGGCTTGATGGGACAGACATGACGTAAGAGAGGTACACCGGTGGCTGCGACGTCTTAATATACCAATCGACTCCTGCACCACCTGCCTGTGACGTCATGGATTTAGAAAGCGTCGGCACGGGGCTATCGGAAAGCTTGCCACGTTGCGCTTGAAGGCAAGCGAAACCTCAAGGCGCGGTAACTTTTTGTCAAGATTTCTTGCAGAGAAACTGGCCATACAAACCGAACTACACGCAATCAGTGATGTCACATTGACGTCATGGACATCACGGTTTGCGCAAAGAAAACGGAAAGTTTTCGAAAGATTCGGCAGACCCGACAATTATACCTGTATCGATCACCTACTTGCTTGCAACAACAACAACATCATCAACAACAACGACCATTATGATTTTTTAAAGTGGGCGAAAACAACCCATATCAACTATCACTGTACAATGAAATGCGTGACGAGACACAAAAAGGAAACAGAGTGCACAAACGGTAAAAGGTCAGGAGCTACTCTGGCCTATACTCTCTCGCCCTCCATTTTCGTTCCCTTCATTCTCTTTCCACGGCGCTACGCCCTCGCTTTCCCTAACCGGGAGTCCCAAAGGGAGGCGGCCGGGCTCCAACTCTTCCGAGGCATGAAAGCGTGTGTGCGTAGTAGACGCGCCCGAAGCATGGCGTGAAAAATGCTCCCGTGACAACCGCGTGCACCGTTGATAGATGGCGCTTTCGTTCTCGGAGGAACTGCGAAGGAAACGTGGATCGAGGACGCTTTAGGGAATCCATCGTTTTCTTTGTTCTCCTCGGGTGGGTGAGAGAAAGTGGAGAGTGTTGTAAAGCGCAAGCTGTTATGGGCTCATTCCAATAGCCGTCTCGGTAGGCGAGGGTGTACGCCGCCGCCTCCTCCACCGCCGGTGTCCGTAGCAGCTATCGCCGGGATTGAGAGATAGATAGATAGATAGATAGATAGATAGATAGATAGAGAGAGAGAGAGAGAGAGAGAGAGAGAGAGAGAGAAAAGAATACCCAGTTCCCGCCGGGATCGGACCTGGGCCCGCTGCATGGGAGTCAGCTACTCTACCACTGAGCCACGCCAGCGCTCTTTTTTTTTTCTTTACTGCATGGAATTATAAGCAGTGTCATTCGAAAACTGCTACATTACATTTGGACATACATGAAAAACAAATGCACACATGCTACGCAGTCCAATGAAAGTTCAAAATTCGGGCAAAAAAACGCAAGCGTCCAGACGCGAAATCCATTCAGGAACGTGATCAAAGCCTGCAACCACATTACACCCGTGAGCAGCCTCTTCTCGAAAGACAGACCTCGTCGAGCGAGGTGGCTCGGCATGTCTGTCGATCATTCGGCTTCTCCATAACGAATAGAGTCCTAATAACACAAACGAATCACATGGTGTATTACTACCTGTCTTTTGAAAGGAAGGAACCGGATACCATAAGATGCGAAACGAAGGTCTTTTTTGATAGTTCCTTGTAAAATGTCTCCAAAGCAATATGCGTCACGACAAAGAATAAAGCAATGCTTTACTGGCTTGGGTTGATTGCAATGTCTACAATTTGTATTCCAGGGTGCATACAGCGCTTGCTAGCATGCAGCAGGAAAATGCCCTATAAACGCATCCTATACTTGATGCAGCTGACTGTGATGCGCGATAGGGGTTCGTGAGATGCGTTACATCATACAAATGCTTTTATTACTTTTTGTTCATGTCTTAAGTATGTAGTTCTGGCAGTTTCGGAAACAAAGCTTAGTTGAAGCAAGCGCCTGTGTTGCGTTCTTGCTTCTGTCCTCGTCTTTCGCGCTGTGGAGACATGTCGACGCTAAAAATAACCACGCAATGAAAATTGCACACCGGTGCAGCGACACATAGATCAAAGTCGCAAGAACAGGGGACGTCAGTAAATGAAAACGAAAAAAGAGAGTATTACCCGCAATGCTCCAGGGTCTTTCCACTTTTTTTTTATTTAAATTGCTGCGTGTGTCCATGGAAACGGATATGCTTAGAAAAGCTCAAGCAATCATGTTTCTTACCATTCTTAGCCAAATGTTCCGCTCATTGCTGCATTCAGGTTCCTTTCTGTTTAATTTTTGTTATGTGGGTGCTCCGGTATATATCCGCGCGTAGCTATGAGAACAAATGAAATGTGAACACAGCTGGCGCTCTGTGAGTCGAGTTCCATCTCTTTGTGCTCGTCTCATTCCATATATTGTACCTCGAAACTTCGGCTACGTCACGAGGCTATCTGACACATCAAATAGAGGGGGTTGCCAAGGCAACCCCTGAATAGCCGCTGCCAAGAGCCGAACCCGGAGGTGGGGAGCATTTCCTACCGCGGACAGAATAGCACGTGTTACTTGAACGGCACGAGTCCTGGGGATATTGACGAGTCTTAGCGTCCTGACCAAGACGAACGCTAAACCAGACCATATTAGATACCGCTAGCCGTCTGTGGTTCTGTAGCCGGAAACAACGAGACCAACGATACATGCAGTATTGATCCTCGCTTCCGAAAGCGGCGAAAGCGAGGTACAGTGCAAAGGCGAAGCAGGAATCAACATGAGCGTGCAGGTACAATAAAACGGACTGCGCGCTTCCCGAAGGCTTGACAGCAGGGATAGAGGGAATATGCAAAAAGATCAAAATTAAACCATGATGTTTAGAGAGAGACAGCGAGAGAGAGAGAGAGAGAGAGAGAGAGAGAGAGAGAGACAGACAGACAGACAGACAGACAGACAGACAGACAGACAGACAGACAGACAGACAGACAGACAGACAGACAGACAGACAGACAGACAGACAGACAGACAGACAGACAGACAGACAGACAGACAGACAGAGAGAGAGAGAGAGAGAGAGACGGCCAGACAGACAGCGAGAGGGATCTGCAAACGAACGGTGCTTCACTGTCCTAAAAGCGACGCCTGAGTCCTAGACTAAGCCCACGAGCGTGTTTCGTTGGATTCCGTGCCTCATCCGAACCCCGCCGGGAGTCTCAGCCGGGACCTTAGAACGCCACAGCCACTAAGCCACCGTAGCGGCTGAAGGAGAGAAATAGAAAGATGGAAAGAAAGAAAGAAAGAAAGAAAGAAAGAAAGAAAGAAAGAAAGAAAGAAAGAAAGAAAGAAAGAAAGAAAGAAAGAAAGAAAGATGTTCACCAACACGACACTAAAGCACGATGGCCTCCGCCCCGGAAAGAGCGTCGCAAGCGACCTTTCGTTAAAAGGGTCGTCTGGAGGCCGTTACACCTTCTTCCCTCCGTCGGGCAAAATGGGGACGACTCGGCCAAAACGGCGCGCAAGACGGCGGAGCCAAAAGTGCGTCCGTCTGCTTCAGGCACCCCGGGGGAACGGGATAGCGGGAAGAGCGCTTCCCCATTCAAATCCGATCACGGGGCTGCCCTGCCCTGAAGTGTCGCTCAAGAGTGGCAGTTACCGTACATATAAAGTCCCGAAGCGAGCAGAGCATGGCTAAAATTGAAACGAAAAGAAAGCTGGCGCTAAGCATTTATGGGACCCGCGGGGGGAAGAACGGGGATTCGCTCAGGACGACGCGGAAGCTGATAAAAGGGTAACCGGGGAATGAGCTATTTATAGGCATGCGGGTGTCGGAAGCGATCGAATCTGTCCCGAAGAGAATGCAGCCTACGTATCAACGGAGGTGAAAACACCGCATGAGAAAAAAAAGGTGCCCTGGTTTAGTGACGGTGCGAATAATACGGGAAAGGGACAGAGCTGGGGAAGAAAAGGGAGTGAGTATTTATGCAAAGGCGCAGAGAAGGAAAAACAGGGTTACCTCCTGAGCTCACAAATACGGCGCAGCATAGTAGATGCTTCCCTGTCACTTTTTTACTGGATTCTATTCTATTCCCGATCTACAATGCTCGAATGACCGATCCTGGTGATAAAGTATGCAGTAGGAGTACGCCATGCGGCCTATACCGACATAAAGCGGGAGAAGGAAAATTGGAAAATAATTAGAATTGACAAAAAAAATCGCAGGGCGGGTGTAGTCATTCATTGGAAGCATGCTCGAAACAGGTGAGCGGGAAAGCGATTACACGCCGGCATTGGTGGGAGGCAGACGAAAAGTGCGGCCGTAACTGTGAGAAAGTATTATTTTGTTTACCGTCTCTGTGAGAAAGTATTTTCTTTATTTTTTTCTTTATTCAATGATTACCCCACTCAGCCCGAAGGCGCTACAGCAGGGGGGTTACAATGTCGAGAAAGACACATCTTCATTGACAGAGCACACTTTCTGTAGGCGATTCTATTTGCTAATGGAATCTTATTTTGTTTACCAAGCCTACCTTCCTGCGATTCGCGTTTACCGAAGTGCTAAATTATTTCCGCAATAATAGCTGCGTGTTTTCGTGGTTTCCAGTCCGACTGCTTTGGTCATTAACCAGTCAGGAAAGAGAAAAGCCGAGCCAAGTTAAGTTCTCGAAAGCGAAACAACGCTTTTGCGGGTGACACGCCGGTTCAGCGAGTTGTCGTAGCCGCACGTTTGCTAATACTGCAGTGCAGGCGCCCATTTACGGCACAACTATAGTCGATGGTATCCTGTCTCACAGGGAGACCACGCAACTCCGGGTGCCTAACTCTCAAGTACGCACGCGTGTACAAAAGCGTGTGCGCCGCCATGTATTGTGGGACAAATGTGCCGCTCCTTAGCGTGGACTTGCTTCTTTACTCCGTAATAGAATAGGCGTCCAATAGTACACGAACTGCAACATTAATCAATAACTATGCTATAGTTAATAACAGCCGACTTACGTATAGTAATATGTTATACTATACATCCGGAGTACCAAGATTTCACCGCCAGGCCGCGACGCTCACTGGTTTTTTTTAGACTTTCTTCGCAAATTTACAATTATGGCTAAACCCCATGAGCGTGATTTTGTGCGCGACAGCGACGAGCGACGGCTTCGAGCGACGGATCGGGCCGTCGCTTGAACAGATCGCTCGGTTCTGCAAATCTAGAACTCGTCGCTCGTCGCCCGGAAGTGCTATGAGCGACTGGCCAATAGCGCGAAGCCGGAATTGGATGTACATCACTCAAGTACTAGCGATTGTGGCACGGAACGAGCAAACGATTGAATTTTTGTAGTGCAAAGATAAGAACCCGCTGGAAGAGGTTATTACATATTTTATGCTGCTTTTTTCCAGTAAAACACACCAACTTAAGTTGATAATACCCCGACAGGGGTCCTTAAGGAAAAATAAATGATGATGATGATGATGATGATAAAGCACGCGTCATGCTAGTTTTGGCGCCTATATTGCTGCCCTCATAACGGCAACACGGGGGAGACGTCGCTCGAAGTCATCGCTCGCATGGGGTACGACTTGCAGGCGACGAGCGAACGCGACAGCTATCTCCATCGCGTCGCTTCTCGCGGTCGCGCGCAAGATCGCTTGCATGGGGTTTATACTTCATCGTTCCTACTTAAATCGCGAACAGCGCGCTGGATTCTATCAGTACAAATCGTGGCAACTTAATTTCCGCCAACGTCTCGCAACACATTCTGGCAAGCTGTCAGTCCCTCTAATACATATGTCACCAAGACGGCACTTTTTTGCTGGCTTTTGTTGATGCCGCAACTAGACGCCACACCATGATTATAGTGTGGCTCTACTAAGGTGGCTAAGAACTGGGAGGTGGTGTGAAAACCGGCCGCTCCAACCTTGCCGGGATTCGCGTTCTCGCCGCCGTGGCACTGTCGTCTCGGGCGCTGTAGAGTTACAGTACAAGCTCCATTAATTAGGCTCCTAAACAACAACAGACCCCGGCACCAACACGAACCATAGGTCAGCAAAAAAATCCAGTCATAATGCAGCCATTCTTGGACAAAGCAAATTTTGAAGGCACGCAATTTTTATTAGAAGTGTTGCTACTGCAAAAATATTTCTAGAAATCTCTGTGTGATTATTAGACGTAGTTAAGGACAGTAGTCCGGGGTTGTTTCAGCCGGAGGGTCGTGCCTTCCGCCAATATTTCATTGTTTCATTGCTCTGAAATGAGCGTGCGCTGACCTTCGAGACATTATAAGGGATCTTACTGCGACATTCGATCACTGTTCGATCTAGTTAGTGCGAATGGCCTTCTCCCATTATGCACTTTCCTTGGCTCAATGCACCTTTGAGCAGCCCTTACAACGTCGACCGTGCTATTGTGCGGCCAGTGTGTATGCTCAACGTTGTAGTAAAATTCAGACTGCACTTTGTTTCATGACTTTACAGGCCATAAGTTTATCAGCAACAGTTTGGTTATCAGTGATTTTTAGGTGGATGCTGCGCAAGCTACGCAAGCCTTCAGCCACTTGATTTTTTTATCACTTGCTCTTTGGTAGACCCGCTTAAAAACAAAACGAATCCCTCTGACTAAAAAAAAAAGTACCTAATACCTGATAAGGTAATTAGTGCTGTTCAGTGTTCGGCAGCCAAATTGAGGCACGGCGCTGCCTGCAGTACGTATGTTCATTACAATATTTTAATGCATGCGCATTCTGCTAAACGTTAGTTAAGTTTTCTTTCGACCGCACGGATTAAGTTCTAAAGGGACTGACGGCTACAGAAAGTAGAAGCCCTCCGAGATCCCGTCCCTTGGATACGGCAGCCGGCACTTCTGCGGCAGCACTGTCTGTCCCTGGGCACATTGCAGGCAGCCCTGCCCAAATCATAGTTTGTCGGGAGAATCCACTTTCTCGTGCACGTTGCCACAAGGCGAACATCGCTGAGTTGCTCCGTGTGCGCAGCATATGTTGCATGGCCACTTCTGCTGCCTGCACTGGAATGGTAGCCTTAGGGCACATTCACACCGGCGACTTGAGGAGGTCGCGCGACCATTTGCGACTCGAAATCAAAAAGCGACCGAAGGCGACTGATGTTCACACCGGCAAGCCCGGCTGAGCGCGACCCGCAAGTCGCAATCCCGGAGATTATCGTTCTCAGCGAGAACTCTCGGAATCTACGCGGAATTTGAATGCGACGCCGGAGGAGGCCGGATGTAGACACACGAAAGATCACTTCCGGTGCGCCGCTGATTGGTTTATCAGTTTTGCGACCACGGTCGCGCGACTGAAAAATCGCGCAGAGAGCGACTCGCCCAAAATGGTCGCTTTTCGAGAAAGGCGACCGTTTGCGACCATTTGCGACTGGTCGCAAAGCGACCAACTTGGTCGCGCGACCTCCTCAAGTCGCCGGTGTAAATGTGCCCTTAGACCGTATTGCAGAGTCTCATTCTGCTGTGGAATATCCTCTATACAGTGCACAGACAGCGGAATTATCTCGTAGGGCAAGCTGTTAGCCCTCTCAATGGGCCGCTTCCAACCCGCAAATTGCTCATTGCATGACGACTCAAGAAAGAGGGCCACCTTTTTTTTTTTTCTGGCAACGATTTGCACTGCGAATCGCATTCAGGCACAAAAACACTATCGCTGAGGTTCCTTTTCCTTCCTCCGTTTTTTTTTTTCTGGCGGCCTCTATTTTCAATAATTAAAGCAGGCTAACCCGCGGGAGCTTTCCAAAAGCACATGGAACGGTAACCTATTAACGCAACGACTCCAGTTCTATCGATCTCTTGTCTAGCTTACTTTACACGAATGTTAAAACGCCCCTTGCGTACTCGAGTGCTGGCAAGCCCCCGGATACCCACGGCAACCCCGTTCGCAGAGCCTTATCTCAATCTAGCGAAGCGAACGCACAAGGCGGCACTTGCGGGCAAGGGAGAAGCTCCGTACTTTCTTACACCTTCCTGTTATAACCGCGCTAGCTCTACCGTGATTGTGGCTCGGTGCGATTTCTCTGTGTTGCCAATGTCGATGAGATGCGTTTCCCTAGCGCATCTGATGGCGGTTACACAACCTGGGCTCACGATGGAGACGAAGATCAAAGTTATCTACGACTTCGAAAGTGGTTGCTCCACTAAACATCTTTTTTTTTGTGCTTGCTAAATGACCTTTGTTTTTGTTTTTTTGCAATTATGTTCTGCGCTACTAGCTCCAGTAAGTGGCTGCGAGCAAGTAAAAACATTGTAAGATGATGCTTTGTAGTCACTTCTGCGATAACTTAGTAACGTCTGCTGTTATTCCTACTATCTCCTGTTGACAATAAAGTATCTCCCCATTTAATAAGAGCATACTGTGTGCCTTCGAGCTGAATCTTTCGGTAATTGGAACTCCTGACAAACGGCGCTCTTTTAGCTGGTCTCTTGATGTTCCGTTTAACGAGGGTTTACTTTATATAGATATCATTCGCAATGTGAAGCCAGAGCGTGACCTATGACAAGCATGAGTGGCTTCTAATCATGTCGAGATGTTGAGTTGAACTTAGAGCGCATAAATAGTTACCGGCACGAAAAAAATCATGATGTCATTAAATTTGGATAAAATATTACGTCGCACCAAAGCACCCGGTATGATTCTAACGTCATGACAGCTTTCTCGTAGACAGCTATTTCTTGGAGAACCTGTCAGGCGCAACGGAATCTACAACTAATGTCCGCCGATTGGAATGTGCGAATACGTATTTGCCCACGCGTTGGCGTTGTCCGGACAGGCAGGAATACAATAAACATGCTGTTCTTATAATCGTGCATTGATACATTCTACGCAACGTGTGCAAAATCTCAATCACTGTCGTACTTTTCTGTAAGCCAATTGGCTTTCGCCTATACGTAACCCAAGGACACCACATGAAAAAAAGAACAATCGGCAGAACCCATCTCACGATGACTGTCGATGGCAACGCGTTCAGCATTGAATCAATATAGCGACACAACGTGTTCCCACCGTCGAAACGAGCTAGGTAAGAGGCGTGTACTGCAGCGAGACTCCTCTCTCATTCGCCTAAGAACACTCGGCGCCATCTAGCGGCACCACCGCGAAGCCTGAGCGTGGCCTCCGAAATGCCAGGCGCGCCGGTGCGTGCGAACGCGGAGGAAAGCGCCATGCGGCAACCGGGCTCTCACGCGCTCCTTTCTGGACACGATGCGCCGTCTGGTGGCGCCGCCAAGGAGTCTGTGCGTGGCCTCCAAGATTAGAAGCGTGGCGCGTCGATGCCTGCGAACGCTGGGAATTCTTTCCTCCCTTGCCGCACAGGCCAGTGTACCGCAATCGGTGACTCAACTTGTCGAGATGTTCATTGAAGGGCGGCATACATCCAATGCGTTCCAGGCGCAGCTTGCCAAAGCATCGGCGCGAAGGACGTTCACTGAAAAGCAGCACGTACACAGCGCATTTCTGGTGCAGCCCGCTGAAGCGTGGGCTTGCTGTCCTTGAGGAAGCCTCGTGAACTGGGTTTGATTCCACTGAGCATCCAAGAAAGTTGAAGGATCGTTTTCGACATTGTAGAGCGCCACATGGCCTTTTGGAACATGCCTACTTACCCAAGTAGGCATCGGAGAGTTTCACTGAAGACCAGTGCAGACCGAGTGGCATGCGCACCCAGTGCTCTAAGACGGCATCAGAGTTTTTTCGAACAGAGGTATAGCTACCCAGTCCCGCACCTACAGTGATGCATGTCGGCGTGGAAGAAAGTTCGTTGAAGAGCCGTGGTGCACACTGCCACATACTCAGAGACCCAAGTTGGTCCAACGGCGGGCTGTGCTGAAGCCTGTTTCCACAGCAAAGCAGCCCGACGCACTGCCCATTCAACCACGCACTACCCAGTGACCCAGTTATACGCGGGAAAACGGTTGGACATAAATACGAACATAGCCCCCGAAAAGTGCGTGAAGTACGCAAAGAATGCTGACGCCTTAGAAGAGGTAACTAGGAATATAAAAATACGAAGGTCGTAACATACACTTCAAGGAGTGAGTAACATTTAATGAGCTGATGGTACGCGAACTGACAATGGAAATGTGCAGTTTTACGTTGGTATAAATATACCGAAGGCCAAAAGGCCTTGGGTATACTTATACCAACGATTATATTTTTTTTATACCAACGAGTAGATTTTTCGGCAGTGTAGAACATTTTGAAAAAAAAAAATGTCCATAGAGAGTGTATATAGGTTTGAGAAAGGCAATTTTCCACCGCCTGTAAACTTGAGGTTCATAAGGGAGTAGAAAAATAACTCTTGATGCCCTCACACAAGTGGCGTTCTTAAGTGGGCAAAAATATAGTTCGGCCCCAAGCTCACCCACTCTACCTCCCAATCACAAGACACGAGAAGTGGCTCCTATAGCTGAAGAAAGCTGATGAAACAAAGTTAAGGGTACCTGGGAAGGACACACATAAAAATAGGCGAACGCTAAAGTGAACAGCCAAGAACAGAAAAAAAAGAAAAACAAGGGGAAAAAAGCAAGAGAAAACGATAAAACTGGCGACGGGGAAAATTCAGATCGATCGAAAGAACCGAGATGTAGCGATTCGACAGGAAGAAGTACAGGCCTAAATTAGAGAAGAAAGAGATACAGCAATGAAAGAAAAGCTCTACAAGTTCACGTGTAGGCCCCTTGAGAATTCTTCCCTTGAGGATTCAATAATGTCGGTAACAAAAATGAACCAAGAGAGAGAGCGCGGGGGAAGGCAATTCGGCTCCGCCGATGCGAAAGTCATCAGCACGTCAAAGAGGCGAAGAGGGTGAGTCTGACATTGGAGCAGTTAGGGCACGAACGGGGAAGCCTGTAATGAAATTCAGCCCGACACGACTATACACAGCTCGCATAGGGAGAGAGCGCCCGACGATTCCCGAGAAAGCGAGTTAAGCGGAGCGGGAAAGCGAAAACCTCGAGTCCTCTTCCGCACCGCTGGAGACTAAACTGCAATAAAATTCATTCCTCCTCTTTCTCTCTCTCGACTTACTTTCGATCGCTCACTCTCCGGTGAAGCGAGGATCAAGGATCTCCACGCAAGAAGCGGGCGGGCTCGGACGGCCCGGCCAAACCTGCGCGCTCTAGAGAAGGGAGCGAAGGGTATACCCGAGCTCTGTCTTTTTTTGTGTGTGTGTGTTCTAATGATAGGTAGGACATTAGACGAAACAAGAACAAAACCTTGGTGGCGCAACCCACCGCCCCGTTTCAAAGCGGACGCTCACAGCATCCATCCATCCATCCATCCATCCATCCATCCATCCATCCATCCATCCATCCATCCATCCATCCATGCACCTGCATGCAGGGTGTTAGATATGGCGCCGTTTCCTGAGGCTACTTCGAGTTCCCCAAACCACTTCGAATCGCAGCACAGCTAAGTGAGGAATGCAGAAGCAGGAAAGCACATTCCAGAGGAGCTACCAGACAAGTGCAAACAAGTTTGCGGCCCCAGGTCGTGCGCCGCCGAGATTAGAAGGGGCCGTCGGACAATGGAGCCCCATTATCCCCCTTCGCCTTTAAAGAAGGTATTTGCCACCACTGCGGAGCCGAGCCACCGGGAGCAGGTGGGCCCTTGTACAATGGAGCATGAGCGCCCCCCATCCTTCTCCACCTTAGAAGAAGTGGATTGCAATTCTGCGAGGCAAGAGCGCAGGGGGATCAAGTGATCAAGAGAGGAGGACCAGGCGCCGACTCTCTTCGCCGGGTATGACACCATCGCACGGGCGCCTACCATTGGCTGAAAGTGGCGTCATCGGAGCGGACTCTCCCATTGGTCGAACATGACGCGACTTCCAGTGCTCGAAGGGTTTATAAAAAGCGTTCCAGAGAGACCAGAACCTGCCCTAATTCCCTGCTTGAACTCTCTCGAACTTCTTGCCGCGGGCCGCAGCGTCCGAGTTGCTGCCGGCCCGTAATGACTGTACGACTGTTACTTGTCTCTCACCTCCTTGTAAATAATGTAGAATAAACCTCCCAAGTTTGGTTTTCATCCCGAAGTCCGTCCCACAACCCCTACATCTGGTTGGCAGCGGTGAGATCGCCTCCGAATGCATCAGCTGGTGGCAGCGCTATAGATCAACCTTCGTCGAGAGAGATACTAAGGAACCGGGAAGAGCGAAGAAGAGAGAGCCTTCGTCGAAAGAGGTCCGAAGAAACTGGGAGTAGCGAAGAAGGAGCGAGCCTTCGACCCAGGGAGTCCGGAGGAACCGGGAACAGCGGACAAATGAACCGGATGGCAGGGTGCTGCAACCGTAAGTGAGCGCGTGCTTTTTTTCCTTATGATTCGCCAGACTCAAATGTTGTGTGTTCATTTTGATAGTTCTGGGAATCGGAAGTTTGATGCATTGTGTGTTTGCACAAATTAATTAAGGAAAACAGCTTTAACCACCTGTCGGGGCAGCTGCCATGGATCTTAGAAGGTTGACGAGGTTAGACTTGTTGTTGGTGTGCGACGATTTGGGAGTTGAGGCGGACGAACGGATGAAAACGCCAGCTATCATAAAGGCGATTAACGATAGTGGTAATGATGACAAAAGCATTGAGCTTGCTTGGGAGGTAATACAGGAACCACGAGAGCGTGAGCGTCGTGTACGTGTGCGAGAGCGTCGTGAACTTAAGAGTGAGCGTAAGCGTGAAGAACGCGAGAATGAACGGAAGCATGAGCTTCAAGAACTTACTCTTAGGTGTGAGCGTCACGAACGTGAGAATGCACGCGAACGTGAGTATCAGGAACGTAAGCGAGAGCGTGAGCAAAAGTATGAGAGAGAGAAGGCAGCACTGATCAAAGAGATACAGTATTGTGATCAGTTATTGGCACAGAGACAACGGCTGTCTGAGAATTCTGTAGGAAGTACAGAGCGAAAGAATGAGGAAGTGTCTAGCAGATTTTCGCCAAAAGCCGACGAGAAGAGTAGTGCCTGTGAGATTGGCTGCCGATTCAGAATTGAAGGGAAAAGGCTAGCTGCTAACGATGCCTTAGTGGCAACAGAGGCCGTTAAAGGCCGCAAGGAGAGCGACGAGGTGCTGTGCCAACAGATGACTGTAGAGACAGCTAGGCCAGCTGCGAACAAATTGGCACAGTTACCGCGTGTGTGCGTCGCTGCTAATGTTAGCGAGGTTGCTAGCGAAGAAAAGGGTACTTCTGACCCGACAGAAGCGAGCACCCATGTAGAGCCAGATGTGCGTACAGAAGTGACGTGCGAGCTGAGCGATGCAGTTGAGGGTAATTCTCAGGATTGCGAGCTGTGTAGCTCAAGAGAATACAACTGCATTGTTCAGGGATCGGTGCGGCTCTCCGCCAGTCTAGATAGCCTAGATAGGGATGGTTCAGTTATTAATCATTCGGACTGTGCGCGTGAGACAGCGATCGATACCGACGGGCTGTGTGCCGATGCACAGCGTGAGCTGGGCAATGTAGCAGAGGGCAGTTCGCAAGAGTGAGAGTTGTCTAACTCGAGTAAAGCCTGCTGCATTGTGCCAGAGTCGGTTGAGCTGTCCGCCAGTCGAGGCAGAGAGAGTGTTGATTTAAGTGAGAATCACTCAGACTGTGCGGGTAAGAGACCGATCCGGGCCGACGAAATGTGTACCGGCCAGCACGAGGCACGAGGCGACATGAAGGCGAGTGCAAAGAGAAAGCGCCGTAAAAAGAAGCGCGGTAAAAACCGAAAGACGGTAAGTTATGTAGCGCCGCCAAAGATGGCGAGAAACCCAAAAATTGGAGGACGCTTAAGCTTCGCCTTCAAGAGTGGGACGCGACAGCGTTCCCGTCAACCCGCCAAGGGGTCGACAATGCGCTACGGCACAGCGATCACTTACGATGCGCCCCGCATCGGACTTAGCGCCCACCTATCACGCGGTGAGCGTCGAGCAACGCAGCGTTCGGCGCGGCAACGAAACGTGCGCCTGAGCGAACGGAACGAACCAAAGAACTCGGTGCCTCGGAGCGGAAACGATCTACGCCAGCCAAACGTCGTGATCGGCACGGGCAGAGAGATAGATAGTGATCTAAACCGGGAGCACGGCGAAGCGTCGTCAGGGGAGAGGGAGTCCCGCGACGCGCCTGGCAGCGGTCCCAATGCGCGCGCGGCGCGCCTCCTGTCGGGGCAGCGCCGTACATTGAGAGGAGGGGGTCTTCTGTGTTTGCTGCGAGATGGCTCTGCGTGTGCGGAAAGCGGAGAAGAAATGCAGCGGAAACGCACTTCGCAACTCGTGTAATTGTGACTTCTGTACGTTACATGTTCATAATTACCGATATACACCGCAGTAGAACTTACCACGGCTCGTTTCGAAGGCAACACCGCATTCACTAGAGGCGCGTTTGCACCGCTTGGAAGCATCGAACTCGTGGCTGAGTGGTAGCGTCTCCGTCTCACACTCCGGAGACCCTGGTTCGATTCCCACCGGGCCAATCTTGGAAGTTGCTTTTTATTTATGAAGCGCCTGCCGTGATTTATCGCTCACGGTCAACGCCGCAAACGCCGACGCCGACACCGACGCCGACACCCGACGCCGACACCGACGCCGACGACACCGGCTTTTCTGCGACACGAGCTCCTTAACGCTATCGCGTTAAAAGGGCAGGGCGCGAGGAAAAAGGTGCGGTCGTCAAGGATGATGTTGACGCATCCAGAACGTTCGAGCCACCGGTCAAAGGGGGACCGCGAAGCATGTTCTGCACGGACGCGGACAAAGGGCATGGGGCAGTTAAACTCCTCGTCGTTCCGTAGTTCTTTTCACAGCTCAGCGTGCAGTTCGAAGAAACGCAAGGTGGCAGGACGAGACCAGGTGGGGAGTAGCGACGCGGTCAATCGAGTTCGTGTTGAAAGCGGGGCGCCAGGACGCAAATTGGCAGGAGACCATAACGTCTTGGGGGAGCTGATAGTTAGTCAGCCCTGTTGTTGTCTCTCGGCAGCCAGAGTAGCTTTGAAACTACGCCCACCTCGAGTTCAGCTGAAAGTATGAGTCAGTCGTAAGCAATCGGGAACGGGAGGCCAAGAGAGCTTCCGTAGTAGGAAAACGTGTTATTTTGTTTTATTTTTGAGCATCGGAAAGTTTTCGCGATTTGAGACTAGGATTTCTTTCAAGGTGTAAGGTATGAGCTTTGTTTATGTTTTGGTTTGAGAAAGCTCCGAGATTTGAAAGATGCGTTTTAAGTAAACCTGTAGTCTCGCGAGATGCTCATTAATAAGTAGATAGAATTTTTGTGTGTTTGTGTGTGAGTAACCTGTGAGCAGCGCTGTGTTGTTTTGTTTGTTTGACGTCTGTTCTCCAGGGCCAAGGATCCCGAAGTTCGTCAAACGAGGCTCTACCCCAGGCCTATCGTAACGCGCGTGTGTGTTATTTAACCTTCTTTCTTTTTAAGAGTTTTTGAATTTTGTAAGGTTAAGCGCGTAGATTTTCAGTGAGTGCATGATTTGCACGGCGAAGCGTTCTTAGTTACATTAGCGCCTGTCCTGTGTGCACGGAAGGAAGCAGGTTTATGACTGGGTTGCTCGTGTGTGTTGAGGGCAGCCGTATTCTGACTTCTCTGATAAGTATGCGTGGAACGAGTTATTAAAAGACGCATTATTTTAAAGGTTTTGCGGAGTGTGTAAGTCCCGCAAGTTTAGTTGTTCGTTTATGTCACGTGTCCTGTAGGACTTTCAGGGAAGAAACGTGAGTAAGCGTAAATGAAAAGTTTGCCTACAACGCAAGTACGCGTTCTGTTTAGTGACCACAAGGCTAGTGCGCTTGTGATTACGTACTTGTAAGGTTGACCAGATTGTCCAGTGGCACCAATACGTGCGATAAGTACACCACTGCGATAGATTGGAAACTTGCTGTTAGTGTAGTTAGGCCACTTAAGTTATGTTCGGCTGTTTTCATTTGTTGTTTGCATCGTCAGCGACCCTTTTGTTTTGCAACAAGAATAGTACTCTGGTCTTGTCGGCAATCGAGGAGAAATGGATAGCTGTTTGGAAGGGTGGTTGGAACTGTTTTGTCAAAATTGGGGAAATAAAAGATCAGGGTTCATTTTGACTCAGTAATAGCCTGGCGAGTTAGGGGTGAAGAGCCTGCCCTTACACGTGGGGCAGCGCTGTGTTGTTTTGTTTGTTTGACGTCTGTTCTCCAGGGCCAAGGATCCCGAAGTTCGTCAAACGAGGCTCTACCCCAGTACCCTGCAGCTTCTATCAGCGTTCCTCATGGCCAGCGAATTCAGTTCACCGGCCATTCAGAACAACCGGGGCGAGGACGAGCTGTTAGATATGGCGCCGTTTCCTGAGGCTACTTCGAGTTCCCCAAACCACTTCGAATCACAGCACAGCTAATTGAGGAATGCAGCAGCAGGAAAGCACATTCCAGAGGAGCACCAGACAAGTGCAAACAAGTTTGCGGCCCCCAGGTCGTGCGCCGCCGGGATTAGAAGGGGCCGTCGGACAATGGAGCCCCATTATCGCCCTTGGCCTTTGAAGAAGGCATTTGCCACCACTGCGGAGCCGAGCCACCGGGAGCAGGTGGGCCCTTGTACAATGGAGCATGAGCGCCCCCCCTCCTTCTCCACCTTAGAAGAAGTGGATTGCAATTCTGCGAGGCAAGAGCGCAGGGGGATCAAGTGATCAAAAGAGGAGGACCAGGCGCCGACTCTCTTCGCCGGGTATGACACCATCGCAAGGGCGCCTACCATTGGCTGAAAGTGGCGTCATCGGAGCGGACTCTCCCATTGGTCGAACATGACGCGACTTCCAGTGCTCGAAGGGTTTATAAAAAGCGTTCCAGAGAGACCAGAACATGCCCTAATTCCCTGATCCCCTGATTGAACTCTCTCGAACTTCTTGCCGCGGGCCGCAGCGTCCGAGTTGCTGCCGGCCCGTAATGACTGTACGACTGTTACTTGTCTCTCACCTCCTTGTAAATAATGCAGAATAAACCTACCAAGTTTGGTTTTCATCCCGAAGTCCGTCCCTCAACCCCTACAAGGGCGAGCGGAGATGGAAGAGAGGAGGAAGATAACTGCGAGAAGGGAGAATAAATTTTGGAGGGACGCTAGCATACACGGATCGTATATCAGAGTTCTGTTTTTTTTCCTCAATGCTCGTGACTTGGCAGGTTATTGATGTGTTCTTGAATTAGATCCACGAGCGTGTGACTGACAGCTGCCCCTTATCATTAGGCTTATAGCCGAGAAATTCAGGTTGTTGCGCGCTTTCCGTGTCAATTGGTATAGCGCTGTTTCCTTCAGGCTGTTGTTTAGACTGTGACGTATAAGAGGGCATGTTACATAGACATGCGGTATGTTATATACACAGGGTGTCCCACGTAACTTCAGCTATACCGTAAAAAATATGCAAGTGGTACGTAGGTGGGCCAAACCAAGGTATTGTCGCTTGCCGTCGCTTGGAAATGCTCTGATTATATTTTGTAGTCTGCCTCATTAGATATTTAGGCTTAGTTCATTAATCAGTTTCCTAATTATTATAATTAGAGTAAAAGTGTCAGTGAGAAAATTGTAGGGCGACATAACGAACTCCCGATGCAGCTTTTCGTTGCTCAATACGTGCTACATAAAAGTGCTTTTCTTAGCGTGAAAGAAGCCCGAAAATGCAAGGAAAATTGCCGCGCGACAGGGCGTTCGAAGCACTTCGCTGGTATTCGCGGACTTCTTTCATGCTCGGAAAAACACTTTTATGCAGCACGCATTGAGCAACGAAAAGCTGTATCGAGAGTTTTTCATGTCGCTCTACAATTTTCTCATTGACACTTTTAATATAATTATAATACTTGAGAAGTTGGTTAATCAATTAAGACAAATTATCTAATTATGCAGAATGCAAAATATAATCTGAGCATCTCCAAGCGACGGCAAGCCACATTACCTTGGTTTAGTCCAGCTACGTGGCGCTTTTATATATTTAATGTTTGGCTCAAGTTACGTGGGACACCCTGTATATGGTCTTTCAGCTGCACCAAATATTTAGACTGCCTGTGGCTGATCGCTCAATTCTAATACTTGATCTAAATTTATCGATGAGGCGGCCATTACGTCTACGAGAAATCAATATGCCTCATTGAATATTGAATATGATTAGGCTAATTTACCTTTTAATTATTTTCTTCACACCGTGCGCGCGCACACACTCACACACACACACACACACACACACGCACACACACACACACACACACACACACACACACACACACACACACACACACACACACACACACACACACACACACACACACACACACCTGCATACGTACAGTACCTTATAATGCGCAGGTTACATGCAGACGATTTTTTAGGGTTAAGCACGGAAGTGTACAGGGGCCCTACTACAGGAGCCACTACTCCTTGACACAACGTCCAACGCACGATAGCAGCATGGTTGCCGACATCCCCCTGCGGGTACAATGAAACAACTAGAACAAAAAGACGGAAGTTTCCATCTATATGCGATACTGCATTGAACAGAGCTACTCGATAATCCCGAAACGTACACCCGGTGTACACCCGGTGTATACCGATCAGCACAGCGCATGTATCGGTCCACTGCACTGCCATCAAAGGACACGTGGTCCAGCCACATCCCACCCACTAATTCGAGGAATCGAGTTTGTGTAAGAATGCAGACGACACGCGGTGATCATTGCTCACCGCAAGCGGGCCAAGCGGCGCCCCAAATCAAGTGCTCGACCGCGGTGCGGCAGCAGACGGCGTTCCCAAGAAATCGTTCCCTCCAGACGCGGCAATTAAGGAGGTCGCTCGTGCGTTCGCAGTCAGACTGGATTCGGTAACGGTTTGAAGCGGCCGCAAAAGTAGTCCGCTTCTCAATTAACGTTAGCCTCTCGTTCTTCGTTTCGACGCCGAAATAAAGTTCGGCGCTTAATGATCTCTTGCGTAGTGTTCCTCGAGCATTCTGTAAAAGCTTCAGAGTTTCGCGATGTGCGCATAGTTTCGGTTTATAAACCTAAGAAATTGCGCAAGAAGAAATAGAAAGAAAGACAGACAGAGAGAGAGAGAGAGAAAGGAGAGAGAGAGAGAGAGAGAGAGAGAGAGGGAGCACGCCAATAACTCGAAGAAGGACTTGACTGCGCATCTTCCAGCGCACTGTAACACCTGCTCTTTTCAGCCGATGTGAAGATCCTGGGCACGCGTACGTAAAGAGAAAACGCCGCTTGAGCTATTGGAAACGTTTTAAATATAATAAAGAAGAAATATGTGCTTGCGTAAGTCAGACTTGTTTTCTACAACGACGTGCATACTTTCTTTAGATCTTTCAGACGACCCTGCTATAGTTCTACTATTCGTGCTCTGCTGCCTGCTCGAGGTGGCTGGTGGGCCTGCGCGTTGGGAACAGCATATATATACAGTATCTCGCTTCCTTTCGAATAAAGGTCTTCACAGCGATTGTGACATGTATCCGCGCGTATTCCTCATGACTGCGCCTTGGGGCTACAATACGCCGTCAAGAAAAAGAAAAGTCGCAGTTACGCCCCAAACCACGATGCGCCGCAGGAACTTACACACGAAGTAAGGCCCGTAGCTTCATGGGCGAGCACAAATTGCGGTAAATATTCGGCAGCGGCACACGTATGGGGCCCCGAATAACGTAGAACTATTCCAATCTGTGTTTTCAATTCCAAACCAGCTATTCTGATGGGCCAGAGTGGCGTACTTGTAAAACAAAAAGAAACGAAGAAAAAAGGAATAACTTACGGCCCCGACGTAACGCGCCCCAAGGACACACGCCCGGACACAGTCGTTTACTCGATGACCACGAGCACTCGCGGTCACCGCTAGAGTGAGCTCGCAACGCTGGCACGACGAGCGCCGCATAGGGAACCTGACGCAGACAAGGCGCTAACTTCGAGCTATTGGACTACCACGCATTAGAAACCAGCCCGCTGCCAAGCCCGACTTGAGCTCCTAGATCGTCTAAAAGTATCGAAAGGTCTCGCCCTCGTCGCCAAGCTGTGCGATTAGACTGATGATTATCACGACGACGATTTATTAGCGCCCTATTTGAAACAGCAACACAAATATCTTTGCTTGAAGATACTCGAGTAATCTATGCGTGGTCATCAGCACAGCAATTTCGCCTATGTTTCCCTCTTTTCTCAGCTCCACAAACCTTCCATATCTACCTTGTGTAGTTGCCTATGCCTGTAACGGAACTGGCCTTATCAATTTCTTCCCTGCATTCACTTTCTACCAATACCCTCAACGTGTCTCGGTTATTTCGACTGCTGACCGGTTATTGCTTCCATCCGCTTTAAGGCCCAGCGCTTCTGGAAGGTGGACGTTTCCTACAAGCCTAGCTTGATTCATTCATTTCATTTCATTTTCTTTTTATTTCTACTCTTGCCATACAAATTATCAGACACTGACTGAACCCATAGCCAGAGGCTAGTGTGGGGTTCAGAAACAAAAATACACGATGGCAATGACACAACACTTGTGTAAAATAGAAAGCCCAAAATCACGGCGAAAGACAGAAGTACACTATACAATGAGGAGAAAATAATATAATATGCATTTTACAGGAGAATGAATAAAGATCTGTAATGAACAACACTGTACAACAAACAAAAACCGCGAACGGCTGTCACATAGATCAAATGAGGCTCAAAAACGAAGCTTGTTGAATACTCTAGCATTCCATTAGGATGTGCTCCTGAGTTGTCTTCGAACTTTTGCTGCAGCATACACATGCCTCATCTTGTTGCGAATGTTTGCTTGGGTATGTTTTTGTCCTTAGGCAACCAGCTCGGGCCTCAAGGAGCACGACATCACCCTTTGTGTTATGGTACAGATCTTCCTTCCTAACTTGCTTCATGAGTTTCTTGTAAATCTCCATGGTCTTTTTCGTTTCTATTCTTTGCATCCAATTCACTGCCTTTTTTTTCTATCACATTCCTTTTGTTAACTCCTCGTTGTCTATTTACATTTTCAATTATCTTGTACTTGGTTGCCAACTTCCTTGACCTCTTTCTCTATTCTGCGTCCCCGCTTTCGAGGTACATATATTTGTGCGCTACAGCCGC
This sequence comes from Dermacentor albipictus, assembly GCF_038994185.2. NCBI lineage: Eukaryota > Metazoa > Arthropoda > Arachnida > Ixodida > Ixodidae > Dermacentor > Dermacentor albipictus. Next base: position 68,226,031 of record NC_091830.1, read on the forward strand.
CCGTTAATTTTCATCCAAGTTCTCGAGCATTTGTTCAAAACTAATTTTGCTCTGCGCTTATCTGATTTCAAGAGAGGCGCAACCCATGACACCCTGCGCTGCCTCGTTCGTAGTTCTACACTGGGCGCACAAGGCCAGCCAGACCAGTCAACGACCTTTGGTTAACTTCCGACCCTGCACTCATCATCATCATCAGCCTGGTTACGCCCAATGCAGGGCAAAGGCCTCTCTCATACTTCTCCAACAACCCCGGTCATGTACTAATTGTGGCCATGTTGTCCTTGCAAACTTCTTAATCTCATCCACCCACCTAAGTTTCTGCCGCCCTCTGCTACGCTTCCCTTCCCTTGGAATCCAGTCCGTAGCCCTTAATGACCATCGGTTATCCTCCCTCCTCATTACATGTCCTGCCCATGCCCATTTCTTTTTCTTGATTTCAACTAAGATGTCATTAACTCGCGTTTGTTCCCTCACCGAATCCGCTCTTTTCTTATCCCTTAACGTTACACCTATCATTCTTCTTTCCATAGCTCGTTGCGTCGTCCTCAATTTGAGTAGAACCCTTTTCGTAAGCCTCCAGGTTTCTGCCCCGTAGGTGAGTACTGGTAAGACACATCTATTATGCACTTTTCTCTTGAGGGATAACGGCAACCTGCTGTTCATGATCTGAGAATGCCTGCCAAACGCACCCCAGCCCATTCTTATTCTTCTGATTATTTCCGTCTCATGATCGGGATACGCCATCACTACCTGCCCTAAGTAGATGTAAAATTTCGTGAAATTTTGAGGCACGTGAAAAAAACCGGTTTCTTTCATGTTTTATTCGGAAAAATACGAAAACTTAAAAAGAAGAAAGACGATTACGCACAGAGCTATAAAAAAACCAACACATTTATTTTTCTAACGCTGAAAAGAACATACTTGTTACATTATTGCATCACAAAAGTCCCAGCAGAGCTTCCGGGTTGAAAATCTACGCCCGCTTTCACGCGAGGACATTGATTTCCCATCAATGCGTCAATACCGACATTTGGATCAATCTGCGAGCGATTAATTTCCGCTTGACGCGTCCACGCTTCGCTGTGCTGAGGACGAAGCCTTCCGGACACTGGGGTTCCAGTGCACGCACATCAGTTTTTGCGCGCGATCATCCGCGAGCCTGTTGCGTAGCTTGGAGTGCACATTAGACAGTTTTAGTTACACGTACGTAGAGGCTTCACGTACGCAAACGTGAAAAGCCTACGTACCTTACGTGCACGCCACCTGAAACGCTTTTAGCTACACGTACGCGACGCACGCCAAGAGGGACCCCGTAGCACCATCTATCGGGAAATGTGAACACGGCGGTAGCCAATTCAATCCTGTCGCCGTGTTTCGATGCGAGACGTCTGCGCGCGCGCGGCCCGCTATCGCTTGTTTGTGATCTCGCGGAACTCCCGCGCGAAGCTGTCTACGTGCGCAAGAAACGCACGCAAAGAATTGAATCTCACGTACGTCCGTGAGACGCGCGCGCGCCCGCTACGTTCTACGCATGCGCACTGCCGGCACGTAGAATACGTACGCAAAGCCTCTACGTACGTGTAACTAAAACTGTCTGTTTTCATACTCGAGCCAGTTTCTTTCGCATGCCACAGAAGAAGGAGGAATCTGTAGTACGCGACAGACGAGGGGGCTCAAGGGTTGGTTGAAGCAAAGTCCTTGCCACCACGTGGATACATCCAGGTGCTTTGCAGACCCCCAAACTCCTTCTTTTGACCTAACTGTTATGTACGTCGAAAGGAGTCACGTCGTAACAGAATAATTCTGAGGAAAAGATCTACCTTTCTTTTTTTTTTTTTTCGGCGAAGCTGTCTTTGGCTGTCCTCCGTAAAAATCGTGACGGCGGACACAAAACGCATTGCGGCAAAGCCAACTTTCTCGCGAATGCTCTGTAGCTCTCAATTTAATGCAGGTACCTTTGAAAAAGTCGCACTGAAATTGGCCGCTGAGGCGATTGTATCATTACGCCGAGTTTCATTTACTTGTCACAATTAGTTATTTCACAATGAAATTGTGAACGTTACAGAATTCCCGTCTGCTCCCAATACATGGCCGTTTGCGGAGGCAGTATGGTTACAGAAAACGGCTGTACCTCTCATTTTTTTTTTTGAAAATATTCAATAACAAATTACATTACAATGAGCCGCTAAGATGACTCTAACATTACGCCGAGATTCCTTTACTTTTCACTATTACGTCGTTCACAGTAAACGTGTAAACATTGTGAGATTCCCATCAGCTGTCAATACATGGGCTCCTATACGCGAGGCAAACAGACAAACCCATGTTTGTCTGCTAGAATAAAACTCTAGACCTTCCCAGTTTCATTCAGCAAGCTAACTAGGAAGTACGCTCAATCGCAAATTACAGACGTGTTTTGCCTCGTGCACTCCTGCGGACTGCGGCCCGGTCAACGCATATGGTCGCTCGCGCCGAAGCTCAACGGCCACCTGGGTCTAAACGGCGTTCCGTCGCAGCTGCGTCGACAATCCTTGCGTCTTTAGAGCGGCGTCGTAAAAGCCAGTTAACGGTAGCTCTGTGCAAGTATGACGTAGTGCATGACGTAGTGCATGATGTAGTGCGTGATGTAGTTCGTGACGTAGTGCGTCCCCGATAAGGCGACCAAGGGGAATTTCGGTACTATAGTTACACACCTACGGAACTCTATGCCAACATAGTTTAAACGATCATAGCAGCTTCGCTGTTCAACCACTTTCACAGGGTGGAATGGTGGCTCAATTTTCATATGCGCCCGTCCGATGTTGCGCATCATTCACTATGTATGTTTCAAAACGAGAGTGAAAAAGCTTCGCCTGCCCTTCAATGTTCCTGTGTGGTTGTCTCTCGGAAGGTCATACTGGGGGACAAGGACAGGAAGGAATGTAACGCAACAGAACACTGCATTTGTGACTCCTGCCGACTAAACTGATAACATTATTATCCCTTTGTTTCATTGCATGTCTCATTTTGATACATTCGTTCATTTTAATTAAGATGCAAACATGAGATAGTTCGTACCTGGATGTGCAATCTTTTTTGTTTTCCTTAATGAGCTGCAAACGTCTACCCCATTAATGGATTTTTTTTGCCTGCGCCAGTGGTTTATCATCACAGTCTATAATTTGTTAGATACGGGGCCGTTTCCTGAGCCTACTTCGATTTCACCAGGCCACATCGAATCGCACCCCAGCTAATTAAGGAGCGTAGAAGCACGGATACCACATTCCTGAGGCGCGCACGTGCACACAAGTTGGCGGCCCCCACTTCGTGTGCCGCAGGCGGAGCTATTCACTGCTTGACTCTTCCCGAAAGTGAAGCGAGAGCCTGGCACTGTTGCGGGCAAAGTGGGTCCCGAAGCAAGACGGCTGTAATGCGCCGTGAAAACCTGGCGGCGTCGCCCCCATCCATCTATTGTGACGGTGCATTGCAAGTCAGCAAGGCAAGAGCGCAGGGAGAAGTAAACCCTCGGACAATGGGGGACCAAGTAGCGACTCCTTCGCCTGGTGTGACACCATCGCACGGGCGCCTACCATTGGCCGAAAATGACGACACCCGAGCGGGCTCGCCGATTGGCCCAAAATGGCGTCACCGGAGCGGGCTCTCCCATTGGTCGAACGTGACGTGTCTTCGAGACACCGAAGGGCTTAAAAGACACAGACCGAGAGCAGCAAGAGAGGATTCCTAGAGCATTCCTTGATTCTTATCTTTCGAGCTTCTTGCCACGGGCCGCAGCGTCCGAGTTGCTGCTGGCCCGCAATGACTTTTAAGACTGTTAATTGACTCTCACTGTAAATATTGTAAATAAACCTCCCAAGTGTTTCCTCCCGACGTCCTCCTCAACTCCTACACATTGCAGAAACCTCACAGAGCTTGTTTCGTGCCCAGAGAAGGCTTAGATGACAAGGAAAATTGCATCTGAAAGGTGCGCACACTTTTCGTGCAACGCAAATCGCCCGCCCGTGAGCGGCGGGGTTGAGGGAGGGGAGGGAGTGAGGGGGGTGCTGACGTTGCATGCTCCATTACCGCCCTTTGCTGCCGTCGGTTAGTCAAACAGCGCGCGACAGACGGAGTTACGGCTTTCTGCGCAAAATGCAAACGCGCGGCCATATAGAAGCCGAGCCATGACAGCGTTGGATTCACCGTTGCAGGTGCTCCTGGTCAAGTGGCGTGGACCGTTTGAGAGAGAAATAGAGAGAGACAGAAATAGAGGACAGGAAACGCAGGAAGCTTAACCAGACGAACGTCTGGTTTGCTACCCTGCACTGGGGGAAGGGCTATGGGATGAAAAAAGAGAGGGGGACGGGAGAGATAGCACAGTTCCCGCGACATCACATGGACGTGGCATTCCCTGTCACTTGCAGTGTGTGCGAGTTATTGCCAGCCAGCCACACGTCACAACCACACGTCATAACAAAACCAATCAAACGCGAAATCGCGGGCGGCCCATAGCGGAGAAAATAAGACCTTTCGACTGCCAGCGTCGTTGTCAAGGGTAACGTCAATGACTCCTTTTTCTTCAGATATCAAACAGAACAGGAGAAGTATCATTTTCTTTGGTCTTATAATGCAATACAACGACATTTCTATTTCGAGTGGCTGAGTACCAGAGAGAGAGAGAGAATGAAACTTTTATTTGAAATCGTGACTTGTCAGTCGAAGTACGTGGGAGGGTCCCTTATTCCAGGAACCCTCTGGCTTGGATCGCCCTCCGGGCCCGGGCGACTAGTTCGCGCTGGTCGACTAGGTCCGACTTGGAGATCGCAGCCTCCCACGTTTCAGCGAGGAGGTTTGGATCTGCGTCTGCTGCTATTAGTTGTGTCGCTGTGATGCTTGGTCGAGTGTTCTTGCATTGCAGGAGGAGGTGCGCCAGGGTGTCAGGCACGTTGCAGTGTGGGCAGGTGTAGCTGTATAGCATCGGGTGGAAATGATGCAGTAAGATTCCGTGGGTAAAGGTATTGCTCTGGAGTCGCCTGTAGTCGGTGCCTTCGTTTCTTGTTAGTTTGGGATGTGGTGGAGGGTACACCCTGCGTCCAAGCCGATAGTGTTGTAGTAGTGCTTGGTAAGTTAACGGTATTGTTTCCGTTTCCTCCGCTGATTTGTGTGGGTGGGACCTTTCTAGAATACCGTGCGGGGAAGCCCGGTTGACGCTTGCGCGGGCCGCGGTGTGTGCCGCTTCATTCCCCTCGAGTCCCTCGTGTCCCGGAACCCACATGATGCAGGTGTAGGGGGGAGGAGTATCGCCACGTTTCAGTAAGTTGATGGCCTTGGTGGAGACCCTGCCTTTCATGTAGTTGCGTGCCGCTGTTTGAGAGTCGGTGAAGACCACTATGGCATCCTCGCTTGTATGGGTGGCGAGTGCTATAGCGGCCTCCTCAGCTGTGTCCGCGCGTTTGGCGAGAATTGTCGCCAACGCCAGTGTCGTCCCCCTGTAGTCTGTGACGCTGATGGCGAAGGCGTTTCGGCCCGGATACTTGGCTGCGTCCACGTAGCGAGCCTGCGGGTCGTTACGGTGCTTGTGTCTGATGGCGTTTACCCTGGCGAGCCGTCTGCCTCGATGGTGTTCTGGATGCATGTTCCGAGGGATCTGAAGAACTTGTAAATATTCTCGCAGCTTCGATGTGATCTTTTCCTTACGTTCGCCATCGTGTTCTATGTTGGTTACGTATCCTGTGCGTCGGAGGACTGCTCGGCCTGTGGTTGTGAGCTTGAGTCTCTCGATCTGGTTGATGAGGTGCGCTTCCGCGAGTTCTTCCCATGAGTTGTGAACTCCCATGCGAAGCAATCGGTCAGTGGAGGCGGTTGTCGGTAATCCTAGGGCGAGCTTCGTGGCCTTTCGTATTAGAAGGTTTAGCTTTTGTTTCTCGGCTGTCTTCAGGTTGAGGTAAGGGGTTCCGTATGTAATGCGGCTGTAAAGGAGGGCTTGTATTATTTGCAAAGTTTCGTGCTCTTTGAGTCCATTGCGGCGATTGGCCACCCGTCGTATCAGATGAGTAAGCTGTGCCCGGTGTTGTGTAGCCTGGGGAGTGTGGCGGAGCCGGACCCGTCCTTGTGTATATGGACTCCGAGGACTCGAAGTGAGTCGACCTTCGGTATCGGGACTCCCTGAAGAAGGACTTGCGGGTCCGGAGCGTCGTGGCTTGGGGGCCGGCCCCGGGTGCGTGCCCCGAGTACTAACAGCTCGGATTTATCTGGGGCGCAGTGGAGGCCGCAGATGTTGAGGTACCGTTCGATGATGTTGACCGCCTCCTGAAGACGGGTCTCCTGTTCGCCCGTGCTCGCGCCTCTCGTCCACAGCGTGATATCATCTGCATATAGAGCATGGGATATCCCTGGGACGGTGTCTAGGAGGCGGGGGAGGTTGAGGAGGGCCACGTTGAAGAGGAGTGGCGAGATTACCGAACCTTGTGGCGTACCCCTGTTAGGTAGGTGAAATGACTTGCTTCGGAGGTTGGCAATCCCCACCGTGGCCGTACGGTTGGTGAGGAAAGCGCGCATGTAGGCGTATGTTTTGGCACCGCAGCCGATATCTTCTAGATTACGGAGAATGGCTTCATGGCTCACGTTATCAAAGGCGCCCTTTACGTCTAGCGCTAGAATGGAAGACTTGCTGTGTTTGCTCAAATGGTCAAGAATATCTTCTTTTAGCTGGAAGAGGACGTCCTGCGTGGAGAGCATCTGGCGGAAGCCGAACATGGTGTGCGGATAGCGATCGCTTCCCTCGAGATGTGTGGTGAGCCGCTCGTTGACCATGTGTTCAAACAGTTTCCCGGCGCAGGACGTAAGGGAGATGGGGCGGAGGTTTGCGATGGAGATGGGTTTATTGGGCTTGGGTACCATGGTTACCTCCGAGTGTTTCCAGGCTGTTGGTAGCTCGCCCTTAATCCAGCAGTCGTTATAATACCGAAGGAGAGCCGTCAACGCCCGAGGGGGTAGCTGTCGAAGGTGCTTGTTGGTTACTCTGTCTTTGCCCGGGCTCGTATTGCGTGTTATCCTAGAGAGGGCCGCCTGCAACTCTGCCTGTGTGAAAGGCCGATCTAGCTCTTCGTTCGGCGCCCCTTGGTATTCCCTGGGGGTGGAAAGGTTGGTGGCAGTGGTTTGCGGGTTACCTGAGCCGTGTAGCTTCGTCTGAAGTTCTTGGAGTAGCTGATCCTCTGTGCCGCCATAGTTGTGGATTAGTCGGTGAATTGTATGTCTTTGTTGGGTTTTGGTGTGGGTGTCGTCGACCAGGGATCGAAGTATATGCCAAGTACCAGGGACAGAAATATAATGAGGAGTGCCTTCGTCATCGGGCTAGTACTTGAATGTCAAGAGAGAGTCTCTAATCGTGTCCTGCACTTACCTCAATTTCTCGATCATTGAAGCTCCCTTCGGGATAATAATGACGTTTTCGACGTTCTCGATCAATAAGCGATCACTAGCTTGATTTAATGTCTTTAGCGTCCCTCTAAACTGCAGTGAAAGCAGACAGAGAGGGGGAAGGAGACAATGTAAAATGAAAAGCGCTTCAAACCGTATACGTGTGTTCCATTGCTTTAAGAATACTACCGGCATCCTTTGCGGTTGAGGCATTGCGACACTCGTATTCAATTTCCTTCCTGGGCGTTCGCCGTCAGTTGCCTCGTGTACGCATCGCCGCTGCGGTTCCATAGTTGCCTCGTGATTTAAGGACCTGTTTACGCTCGAGCCGCCCATCACCTCGCAAGCCGCACCGCACGCGTGCGGTCGCGCGAAAAATTGCACATATCGATCACTTGTGCTCAAGTTTCCGTTTACACAGCGTAAACCGTACACATTGTAAACTGAAATTTGTGCAGAAGTGCTTGACAGACAGACATACAGACAATGAACATTTATTGAGGTCCTGACAGAAGTGTTTGATATGTGCAATTTTTCGCGAGACCGCACGTGTGCGGTGCGGCTCGAGGCGATGGGCGGCTCGAACGTAAACAGGCCCTTAGGGCCGATTTACGCTCGAGCCGCCCATCGCCGCAAGCCGCACCGCACGCTTGCGGTCGCGCGAAAAATTGCACATATCAAACACTTGTGCACAAATTACCATTTACACTGTGTGCACAGTGTATACCTTACACATTGTAAAACGAAATTTGTGTGCAAGTGTTTGATACGTGCAATCTTTCGCGCGACCGCACGCGTGCGGCTCGGCTTGCGGCGATGGGCGGCTCGAGCGTAAATCGGCCCTTAGGACCGATTTACGCTCGAGCCGCCCATCGCCGCAAGCCGCACCGCACGCGTGCGGTCGCGTGAAAGATTTCACGTATCAAACACTTGTGTACAAATTTTGGCTTACAATGTGTAAGGTATACACTGTGTACACATTGTAAACCGAAATTTGTGCACAAGTGTTTCATACGCGCAATATTTCACGCGACCGCACGCGTGCGGTGCGGCTTGCGGCGATGGGCGGCTCAAGCGTAAATCAGCCCTTACGCCTCTTCGCGTTGCTTCCTCTTTGCCTGTGACGCCTGCTTCCCGGACAATCCCAAGGGAATCCCCGCAGAGCTCAATGGTCGTGCGGGAATACCCGACCCATACAACCCTCCCCCCCCCTCCCATTTCACGACACAAGGACCGTGGACCATGGAGCAGAGGATGTCGGGTGCGGCAACTTTATTACACAGCCGTAATCAAGCTGGTCAGGGCCGCTCGAGCTGCTAAGCGACTAATGAGACAGCGGAATGCACTCCGGAATAAGAGCCTTCATAAATAAACAGATAGTACTCTCTCTCTCTCCCTCTCTCTCAATTTCTTAAGCACGCATTTATACGTGGTCGCGGTTCTTGTTCCCAGCTCGCGTTCGGGTGAACAAAGACACGGTGTCACAGCACTTCGTCGCTTTCTTGTGAATAGCAACAGTATGCAGTTTCTCTGTATTGTGTTAAGGATCTGACTTGGTGCATGATCATTTGAGCACATCATCAGATCCATTTTTTTTTCGATTGCTCCGTCCCAGGCTTACCTGCAATATCTGCAGTGATGTGTCTTTATTCTGTTCATTTGAACAAGGTTCTTTTGTCTTGTTTTTTGTGTACATACAGAGGAACCGGAAAACCTGCGCTACGACTGGACTTTCATGCATTGGAAATACGTCGTGTTCTCTGACAATGCGGACAGTATCGAGTTAGTGCTGTGCTAGACCTGAGGGGCATTTTATTTCTTCGATACTTCGGTACTTAAGCCTCTGCTGTTTTTGATATAATCGTTTCTTTACAATAATATTAACTTTATATTAACGATTATTATATTTACGTGCTTACTTCTAGTTTACTTTAAATGTTTTAGTTTCCGATAGCCAGTCTGACAATCATGCAGAGAGTTCTCGCATGGCGCACACATTCTGCAAATTTGACGAAACTAACTGAAGAATTAAAAAAAAAACATTCTTAAGCCATTCTGCAGCTGGACGCTTTTCACGATTCTCAACATAAAAAAAAAATTTACGAGACTGAATGTTCAACGGACAGAAATGATTGGCGCTTGAAGGGGATAAAGCTTTATTCATTTTTTTTTCATAGTCATACGGCAAGCGTAAAGATGCGCACGTGGAGTTGCCCTAAAGAGTCGATAACGATAACAGCCAAAGGGAACTTACGTTCAGACACAGCGAACTCTTGTCTGATACTGTTAACCGCTGTTACAGTAAAGCTAACCGAGAGGCCAAGATGCATGCTCCGACAGGAGTTCTACACTAAAGCAAAGTTTCGCTAAAGCCGCGTCGTCAGATTCGTGGCCCGTGCGCACCCACAACGTGTTCTGCAAACCTTCTTCACAATAATAACAACGACGATAATAATAATATCAAGCAAACGCAGAAATAAATAATCTACGATGACTATCGAGGCATGCGAACAGCCGAAGCGCGACCTGCACGAGAGGTGCCGGCATTCCCCTTGCGGTTCCGTCTGGACACGTGGCGCCTTCTGGCGGCGCCGCCACAAAGTACGCGCACATACCCCGCGAACGGGGACCACGAATTTCTAGACCGCACTGTCTCCGGCATCGACCCCTATATTTATTGGTGGGGACGGGTGGACCGCTCGACAGCCGGAAGGAAAACTGGCCGGACAGTGCCAAGAATGCTGTTCGCACTAAAGCTCATAAAATACTGCTTAACTGGGTAATCCGAGACAGGCGCGTTCCGCTCGAGTTAAGTTCAGCGCCGAGGTATCGCTTCGGCGTCTTGCGCCGTCACGGGAAATTGAAGGAAGCGAGAGCAATAACGACATTCTCGGTGCCCCGGAACACGCACACAGTAAAAAAAAAACAACTAACAAACCGATAACGACGGGAACGGAAAACGGGGGAAGTACGCAAGACGGCGAACAGCGCGGGCGAAGGAATCGAAAAAAACAAGAAGAGTAAAGCAATTTAAGACGGCCCCGTGTGCAAACAGTTCGCACTCATGCACGGCACGTATAGAAGAAGTAAATCGGGAAGATCGGGAAGCTTCTCGAGTTCGCGCCGGGCGGCCGGAAACGGGGACGACGTCGTTTGGGGATGGCAGACAGAAAATAATTAGGACAACCCAATACGCAGGCTTCCGGAATGCAGGAAATAGAAAAGACGACGGAAGCGCGAGCATAAAAGCGACACGTTCAATTGACTAACACAGCCACCCGAAGTAAATGGAAAGACGGAAGGGAAGAGAGGGGCTCAGGAAAGGAGTTAAACAAAAATAAAGAATTGCTGGCTCTCCCGTGATCGAGAGTGCAAGCATGAAATGGCTACTGGCAAAAATGATTAGTTGGAGGTGATGCTAGCCACGATCTTGAAATGGGTGTAGTGCATGTTCGCAAAGGCACAGCCCATCGCACTACAACGCACCACACCATACTGTGCAGTGGTCAACATGGACGTTGCCCAGCTAGAAGAAGAAAAAAGAAGAAAACCGGCTGAAGGCGGCACGACAGGCAGCAAAAGACGCCAGGAAGTCGGAGCGCACTGTCCAGCTATAGAAGAAGAAAATTGCATGAAGGAGGCCTCACGCAGCGTGGCGCCATCTCTCGAGGCGACGCAAAACCCACGCCGCGGAACTCACGGACCGCTGGCGTCCAAAAGAGCACAGGCAACTCCGTCTCAACGCCAAAAGATGACAATGAAGTGTACGGTGCCCTGTATCTGCCTTCTGAACGTTGCTATTTGAAATGACAAATAAACTTCAGCGTACTAGAAGTTACATCTTCAGTGATATTGTGAACAAAAATTAGGAAGAACTCGGAAGCAATATTTTTTGTAACTTGTTCGGACAGTAACTAGCGTATGTAATGCGGTCTTGTCTGGTTGTCCGGGTGATCTCGTTTTGTTCTCGCAAGTTGCCCGGATGTTCTTGTTTAAGTGCCCGTGTAGCGGCTCTGGCTTTTGGCTCAAAGTGACTTCAAGGTCGCCCACAACGGAAGCCAAAAGCATTTCACGCTTAATAAACAAAAGCAGCGTCGGCAGGAGCTCGGATGTGAAAAGGACCTGCTTCGGGTTGTTCAGTGATCGACGTGTCCGGATTTGTTTGAAAATGACTTTATTACGTTTCTGTATCGGATATTTCGGCTGTGAGCTTTCGCCATCGGAAAAGAGTGGGGTGTGGGGTCAGGGTGGGGTGCCTATACGCTATCTCACAAGTCGCTCAGCACGGTGGAAGCTGCAAGACTTCTTAGCCAATAATTGGCTAGCCATAATTACCAACGGGCAATGGAACCCAATATGTCAAAATTGCACAAATCAAACATTGGCTACCCAAAATCACATTCTTTGGGGGTGCGAGGGCTTACCCCCTCCCAGGTCGCTCCTGCCAGCTCCCTCACAACAGACGTGGGAAGAGCTGCTCAGAACGCCGGAAGAAAAAGTACAAAAAGCCCTCGTTGCCTGGGCCGAAAGGGTCGCTCCTCGTGAGGGGCCATCGTAGGACTCGGGCCTGCCAGAACATAACTGAGCAGAGTCTCAATAAAGTTGTTACCACCACCACCTAGCCAATAGGAAGGCCGAATGCCCCTCGAGGTGAGTTTGTCCACGCCGCGTCGTCTGCTCACCGCCGCAGTAAGTGGCGCTACATGACGTGCATGCGCTAAGGTCCTAACATGTCACGTATCGCTCTAGCGTATCACGTACCAAGCAACAATACAACTCTAATCCCGACAATAATTAGAGGGTTACGCCCGGAGATAAATTCTGCAGCGCAAGAGTATGACCTGAGTTCGCCTCGTACCTTCGGTAGTGTCGCAAACGACTTGTGAGATAGGGAGTGTATGTGTCATAAGAGGGTGATGAAACGATTGAGACTTCTCTGATATTGCCCCGATGTCGCGTGATTAAGCGTTACAGTACAAAGATATCTCCGGCCACCAACTGCGCGCATGCACTATAGTCAGTGACATCAGTAACGGTAGGAGGGCAACACTATGCTAATATACTCTAATTACTTGCGATTGAGGCGATATAGAAGTGGTCGCATAGCACATCGATGGGTGCCGCCCGCTAATTACCCAGTAGAATGGCGGTAAAGAACTACAAAGGCCCAGCAAAAAAATCACCTGTATCGTAACTCTCCGATCCCCCTCGACTTAGGGCCGTCGGACTTCAAATAATTTGTGAAAAGCGGCAAAGGAAACCCATGGCAGTGCGGCGTTGCAAGGAATGCCTCTCGATTGAAGGACAATTCTAGGTACGTGGCCTGTGGCTCAAATCCGGCATAACTCTCCTTTAGAGGCTGTCGCTACGCGGACTGACCTAATCGGGAGGTTGGCAGGTGGCAGAGGGAGGCCGATTTAATCGATAATTCCGAGAGCATGCATTCGTTCCGAGAAACTCTTACGGCTTTCCCTTTCAGCTTCGACGCTTTTGCCTTGGGCGCGCTACAATTATGGGCAGCAGTGAAGCTGCAGCCTAATTTGGCGGCTGCTTCCAGCCCAAGTACTGGAACGCGTTTGAAACGTCCATGATAGTGATGATTGCTAATAGCATGCCCTTTAAATCGGGGTAGCGGCAAGTGGTCACCTAGCCTGTATGAGCAAATAAGTAATTATATTTTGCTACATATGCTGATATTTGTAGATTGCTATCTCTAGAATGCTATAGCACTATAGCTTATCTGGCTCTATTTTGCGAAGTTACCTATAAATGGAGGACCCCCGTGATATTCTATTCCTTGTGTTTTTGTTGTTTATTTTTATCTATCTATCTATCTATCTATCTATCTATCTATCTATCTATCTATCTATCTATCTATCTATCTATCTATCTATCTATCTATCTATCTATCTATCTATCTATCTATTCTTAAATTATTTCTAACACATAATTACTTCGAATTTGAAAACAATTACTACCTACAAATACATGGAAACAGTATGGGTACACCTTTTGGACCAACATACGCGAACCTATTTATGGGGGAACTTTAAAAGCAGATTTCCGAACTCACAGCACGGAGAATCCCCACGCACGTCTACAATACATAGACGACATATTTATAACATGGGGACATGGTCAGGGCAGTCTAGATCTAAATTTGTAACATTCGTAAATCATTTTCACCCAACAATACAATTCTCATCGGAATCTTCAACTGAACGCATAGACGTGCTGGATGTAACATCATGCATTGACAATGGGACATTCAAGACAACGCTGTGTAGGAAATCTGTTGACAAACAACAATACCTAGAATGTACAAGCCGCCATCCCAGACATTGCAAACAAAGTATCTTTAAAGGTCAAGCCACGCTTTTCAAAAGATGAAGGGCCAACAGTGACAGCACAGTAAGAAGGAACAAAGATAGGACAAGGCACTATGCCTCATTAGTTAGTGTGCTGTCACTGTTGGCGCTTCATCTTCTGAAAGCTATGCACCAACCAGCTTCACAACGTTTTTACTTGAAGCCACACGACTAAGTAACATTTGCGTTGAAAACCAAGATTAAATAGATACACTCGATTACCCCAGAGAAGCCTTATAAAATAGCAATCCCCCGAACACTGCCCTGCAAAGAGCCTACACCAATGAAACCGAGACCATCAAACTGCGCTCTGTGATCACACGAACAAAAGCGCCTTTTCTTACTACTAAATTCTCAAACGCACTCTTAAGCGTGAACAACGTCCTCAGTAAATACTAGCCAATTCTCACCAGCAACGAGAACTTTAATAAGATAATTCCTGACCCACCAGGAGTAGCCTACGAACGACACATTAATATCAAGAAGATTCGTGTGTATACCAAAAAGGTGCCCAGTGCTTTAGATGCAAACATATGCAATCTACTACTACAGTAAGAAGTACAGCGTCGGATCACTTTCATAAGGTAACTTCAAGTGTCACCTGCACGTCAAGAAACGTATAGTCTACTGTCTAGGGTGTGCCTCTTGTAACAAACCATATAAAACCATATAAAATACGGGGAAGGCGGGAGATGGAAATTCAAGACGATGAGCCATAAGAGAACAAGGTGAAAGCGCGATCCAACGTTTCTACAAGTGGACTTGTCGAAACGACAAAACACCATTTGCCTAAAGCAGTAGCCAGCCACTTCAATGAACATGACCATATCTTCGATGAAGCAACGCTCTATACAGGGTGTCCCAACCATCATGCACCAAGATTGAAAAAATATGCAAATGTCACGTAGCTGGACAGCTAGAACCAAGGTAATGCTTGCCGTCGCTTAGAGATACTCAGTCATTTTTTAAAATTCGGCCTAATTGCATAAACAGTCTTAATTAATTATTCGACTTCTCAAAGGTTATAAACAGATCGAAAGTTCCAATGAGGAAATTGTAGAGCAACATGAAGAACTCCCGACACAGCTTTGTGCTGCTAAACACGTGCTACATAAAAGTGTTTTTCCGAGCGTGAAAGAAGCCCGCGAATACCGGCAAAATTGCCCCACGACTGGCCGCTCGAGGCACATCTCTCTCTTTCTTTCTCTCCCTCTTCTTTTTTTTTATTCTCCTGCCCCCTTCCTACTCTCTCGCCCTCGTCCCCTCGTCTTAGAAACCAAGCCTAGGGAGGTCGAACGACCACGCGCTCACTTTCTTTTGAGTCTCTTCCTTTACAGCCAGCCGCCGCCAACAACAACTGCACGTGACGTCACCCTACTAACCTGCTAACGCTAAACCGCCGAGAACGACAAGGCCTCCTTTGATGAATATAGGCCCACCTATCGAAACGCTGGCCAGCTTTTCTGAGGCCCCTCATCCCTGCATGCCTGTAACTTTTATACCACAACGTGTTACTCCATCTGTCGGCCCGCTTCTTGACTTTGGATCTGCACATGGGTCGGCTACGTGTCGCTGGTGGGGCTCTTGATTTTAACGCGATAGCGTTAAGGAGCTCGTGTCGCAGAAAAGCCGGTGTCGTCGGCGTCGGGTGTCGGCGTCGGCGGCGTTGACCGTGAGCGATAAATCACGGCAGGCGCTTCATAAATAAAAAGCAACTTCCAAGATTGGCCCGGTGGGAATCGAACCCAGGTCTCCGGAGTGTGAGACGGAGACGCTACCACTCAGCCACGAGTTCGATGCTTCCAAGCGGTGCAAACGCGCCTCTAGTGAATGCGGTGTTGCCTTCGAAACGAGCCGTGGAAAGTTATACTGCGGTGTATATCGGTAATTATGAACATGTAACGTACAGAAGTCACAATTACACGAGTTGCGAAGTGCGTTTCCGCTGCATTTCTTCTGCGCTTTCCGCACACGCAGAGCCATCTTGCGGCAAACACAGAAGACCCCCTCCTCTCAATGTACGGCGCTGCCCCGACAGGAGGCGCGCCGCGCGCGCATTGGGACCGCTGCCAGGCGCGTCGCGGGACTCCCTCTCCCCTGACGACGCTTCGCCGTGCTTCCGGTTTAGATTACTATCTATCTCTCTGCCCGTGCCGATCACGACGTTTGGCTGGCGTAGATCGTTTCCCCTCCGAGACACCGAGTTCTTTGGTTCGTTTCGTTCGCTCAGGCGCACGTTTCGTTGCCGCGCCGAACGCTCCACGCTCACCGCGTGATAGGTGGGCGCTAAGTCCGATGCGGGGCGCATCGTAAGTGATTGCTGTGCCGTAGCGCATTGTCTTATACCCCTTGGCGGGTCGACGGGAACGCTGTCGCGTCCCACTCTTGAAGGCGAAGCTTAAGCGTCCTCCAATTTTTAGTTATTTGTCTGAGAGAATACAATATCGTCAGCATCTAACGTCTACCTTGCGCCTACAAAGATAGATAAATAAATGAAACATATTATTATCACTTTTCAATGCGATAATTTGATCAGAAATTTGGTTACTGTGACGAAAACATTTTACTGTACTTTTACTAAACACGAAACAAGTCGAGAAGCCCCGCTTTGCTAATACAGCATCCAAATTTCTAGCTTAATTCAAAAGTTGAAGGAACAAAAAAAAATAATCAGCGCCCAAGCACTCCGTGCGGATGGTTAACCAGAGAAGCTGAAGCGTGCGGCCCCGGTATTTCATCATTAAACGACAAGCTTGGTAGGCATTATTATTATTTCCTTTTTTAAATTAAGGGGCTTAATCTATCTAAACCACGATCTGATAATAAGGCACATCGTAGTGGAGGACCCGAGAATAATTAGGACCACCTGAGATTCTTTAACTGGCACATAAATCGAAGTACACGAATGCTTTTGCATTTCGCTGCCAGCGAAATGCGGGCGCCGAGGCAGGGATTCGATCCCGCGACCTCGCACTTAGCAGGGCAACACTGCAATGCTTCATTGATGGCTCGGATGCTTGTTCTGAGTTTATTCTTTATTGAAGCATGCGCTGTTATGTGTGTTGTACAGGTGCTTTCAATGAATGGATGCACTTGTCGCTTCACTTCGCTGAGCGCTTGTAGCCTCTGCCTTACGGGTGTATGAGCCATTGCTGATGATGACAGGTGCTTGCTTCGAGGTTGTTATTTATTGAAACGTACGCTGTTCTGTACGTTGCATGCGTGATTCAAATGAATGTATGCACTGCTCGCATCACTTTGCTGAGTGCTTGTAGCCTCTGCATTACGAGGGGGATGAACCATTACTGCGGACGATAATTTTTGTTCACGGACCGACACGAAATATGCCCACCAGTGAGAGGCTAACAGCTTCGCTGCGAAAAGCACTGCGACAAAACAAATGTTACCCATACATTTTACCTCCTCGTGTATATGAGAAAGCTAAACACAGTGTTGTTTACCGATGCTCCTTAACGAAGGCTTTCAGAGTGCTACGTTTTGATGCCTCTGCGTTACACGTAAACTGCAACGAACTCGCTCATTTCTTAGACAAAAGCTACATCTACCTACATGAAAACACTTCCTGTTCGCCACAGAATTAAGGGGCATCTGGCGACGTGTTTGTGCGCCAACATCTCATTTTTATCGTGTCTTTAAGAAAGAGAAACGAAAAGAGAGCGAGCAAAAGGGGAAAGAAAGATGAATAAGTAAAGAAGGTAAAAGAAGAGAAAAAAAGGGAAACGTACATCAGGGATATGAAAGGGGGGCACAGGGAGGCGACCACGGCAAAGCAGACGACCGGTAGCAACGTTGGGGCTTGCAGACGAGCAAGCCCCCAACGGTCTGAAATATGTCTTCTGCGCGAGTAAAGGAAACGACAATGACCACTGCTGGGAAAGGAGGCGGCGGCGCTGGCGAGGCTCATGCAAGGGGAAAGGGAGGGTGGAACGGAAACCGCGAAGCTCCTTTCACGCGACGCCCACTTCCTCGCCGCCAGCCGACTTCGCCCACCAGAGCGCGTACTCGTATATCACGCGACCACAGCCGGCAAAAGCAGCTCGTCCCGACGACAGCTATGGGAGCGGGCGACGATGCGGCGCGGTCAAGCCTTTTACGGGCACACCGAATGACGCCGCCGACGCCGAGTTTGTTTGGCGCTGCTTCTCGTTTGTGACTACACAAGCGGGCAAATGAGTGGGTATACGACGTGGGAAGGCCCGCTGCGACGTTAGTTACTCGCGGGGAAAAAAAAAAAACGGTATCTGAAGCTTTCTTGACCTTTCATACGCCCAGACACGGTTCCAGGTAAACCCGAGGCGGTAGCTAAGTCGCCATGGCATTCAGCTGGCACGTACGAGATCGCTGGTTCGAATCCCCGCCGCAAAGGCCGCGTTGCGATGGGGGAGAAATGCAAAACAAAGAAAGAAAAAACGCCCCCGTACTTAAATTTAAGTGCAGATTAAGGAACCCCGGGAGGTCGCAATTGATCCGGAGGGCTCGACTACGACGTCTGCCATCAGTTGCGTGGCACGAAAAGTTTAACGCCATGAAACACTTCCACATAATTAAAATAATTTAACAGCTTTTATTTCCGGCAGCATGGAGAGTACGTTTGTACAAACAAAACAGTGAAATGTCGTTTGAGCAACAACCTAATTAGTACGTGAAGTAACTTTCGGTCAATAAATTTTTTTTCAAGCTGTCCAGAACTGAAATATCACTCAAGCGTATACCAAAAGCGCCGTTATAGGCTGCGAGTTACGTTTCCTGTGTTTAGAGAGGGAGAGAAAGAGAGAGCGCTCAATATTTAAAAGCCGAGAGGTCTGCCGGCGTAGAAGCATCCTACTACAAATTCTACTCTGAAAGGGAAGCGGAGAGGGGACAGAATGGCATAAGAAGAGGGAGGGCATTCCGTGTTTACTTCGCAATTTTGGGGTATCCAACAATTACAGGAGAGAACAGCGAGACGCACACAAAAGCGGCGCGCGCGCGCGTGTGTGTATTAGTGTCGCTCTTCTCCACTGAGCCGCAAGTCCAACGCTCATGCAAATGCGGTTTGACACGTCTACAATATTGCATACACACGTTATCGCTAGCCCGGCGAGGTTACACAAAGCGTGTTTGCCGCACTCTGCTAGTCAGTTATAGGAACATCTGTATATAAGAACTCGCAGACGGCAGTCAGGCGCATTTACTACCAACACTATTTGCGCATTCGAGTGGTCGCCTTCGAGCACTCTGGCTGTGCACTCTGGCGGCGAGCTGCATCGAAATATGGCGTTGAAAAACAAGAACACGTTCGCCTGGGTTATTCGGGAAGCCACGTCGCTCCAGCTCGGGGTGCTCGGAGGCACTCTCACCTTCTAGCTGGGAAGCGCGGCCGAGATCCGACAAAATTCCGATCACGTGGCAGACAGCTCAACGCTCGGACGGGCTTTCTCTGTGGTTTCAATTGCTGCGCGCCGTAACCAACCTAGCCGGAGCCCGGTATAGCGACCAATCGAATGCGCCTTACATGTGCCTCACAATAAAGAAAAGAGAAAAAAAAAGTTTATGTGGCAGCCGCACCGTGAAGTGATTTAGAAGACCCATCACAATGCAGGGAGGGCACACACAAAACGAAAAGACATTCCTTTATTTTCAAAGGTACAAAATACCTTAAGAGCCGACGCTTTGTTGACACGAAACGCGGATATTACGAGCCAAGAGTGAACGCACAGAGAGGCAATAGAAAAAAAAATAGAAAAATAAAATCAGGTAAAGTGCAACTGTTGTGCCACCAGCCAGCACAAACATTCAAAGGATGTGCTCGTGAAATCCCCATCCCTCCATCAAAAACATATTTCAATGAAGATAACATCCATTTCTCTTAAAGGTTAGCTTTTTCTTTAGTATTTTTTATTCAATTTCGCACCGAAACCTCAACGCCGGTACGTCAAGTACTTTGACCTACATTTTTTTTTCTTTGAATAATCAACCTATCGCGGCGAAATGAATGAACACGAAGTTATGAAAGAATAATTTCTCGGTTTAAATAAGTTTCCCTCAGCGTTTTCGACCGTGTAAGCAATTAGCGTTACTGTTTATTGCGCTTATATTTATTGCGCCCCCGGTCTTCCATTCTTGAATCTACATACAAGGTTACTAAGTCTATTCTCATGGCAACAATGGCTTTTTTGTGTATCGTGGAATGGCAGTGTATATACACACAGCTTAATTTTTTTTGTTCCTGTAAAAAGAAAACATTGGCGAACGTGCTCTCAAAAGCAAAGTACTCGGCGGTTACGGAAAGAGTACAGGCAACTGGAATGTTTATAACAGTACGGGCGACGCATTTCCCTCTCCCCAAGACGCGAAAACACAGCGCCTCAAAGCCGTCCCCAAAAACCACGCCATTCCGGCATCAAAGGGAAGGCATACGGTTGCGCCTTCCGGGGGTTTCTCCCGACTTGCGCGCGTTCGTCCATGCATGAGTTTCTGTCGAGTTTGGGTTTGCGAATTTCCGCCCGCGGTAACGCGTCGTGGGAGTTTCTGCGCACGTGCGCTTTCTTGCAGCGCACTCGCGCATTAATTCGCGGGCAAGCTTTGCTGACTCATGCGTTTTCGTCCGCTTCAGCGAATGTTCATCCGTTCGCGTGTGTTTCTGTTGGTGGAAGTTCGGCTGCATAAGTTTTCTTGTTTATACCCTATAGGAGGGCGCAAGCTGGCGCGGCCGTGCTGGTGTATGCATGGGAATGCCGGGATGTGGTGGCTTGGGATTGGTATATTTATCAAAGAGCACGCGCATCTTGAAGTGAACAGCTTTACTTCGGTCAGAGTAGGGCTATCTTTAGTTTTTCACCTACACTGGCTACACCAACGTATCTATAGTGTAAGAAGTCAACAATGTTTTAAGTAGTTTACAAAAGATGTGGTTCCGCCCACCCAGACGAAGCCATTTTTTATACACCGTGTTCACCGCAGCTTCGCCTAGTGTAAAGGCAGCAGACTACAAACAAAGAGCCTGGCATTGCAAAGGCGTGGCGCCATTTTGTCCGCGACTGTCGGCGCTGTCGGTATCCTTATATGGTGACGACAGTGAAGGTTCGCTGCAGGAAGGAGGGTGCGGAATGCTGGCGCGACCGTGTGTCACAAATGAAGATTAGCTCATCTTCAAAGAAGATAAAATTACCTTACTAACGGATGCCGCAGATTGCTGTAGACTACGCGCTGTACTTATGCATAGAGAAGTCTTTGTACGCCGCGCATTCACGAGGTGTTTAGCTGAAGTTTGTCTAGAGTTATTGCTAAAACGAAACCCATACATAGGCTTTTAGCTTGAAACACGCGCTTTTTATGCGCAGTCAGTGGTTGCGAAGTCAGGCGAAGTGCGAAGCCAAGCGCTTTTCGTCTGCAAGTGCAGAAGACGACGCGCAGTCTGCTCTGATTGACTACAGTCCAATTATCAAAGTGCAGCGCACGACGTCGTGCACTATACCCTGCACTACACTCAACTGCACGAGCCTGAACGAAGTGTAGGTTAAAAGGAAAGTTCGGCCAGGATTACGACAATCCCTAATCCGAAATTTGAGCGCAGCTCTATACGTGCTTTCATTTCCCGATATATTGGCTGGCACGGACAATACTTTTTGTGGGGCACATTGAAAACGGAGCGAAGTGTGGCGCGACTGCCTCGGTAATCGGGAGATCGCCACAGGCCACGCGTGCATGACGCGTAGGCGCGATTCACACAGCCGCTGCAGACAGACTTCCGCTCATGCAGCGCTTGTTTTCATATGTCCGACGCGCGCTACTCTGGCGCCATCTCGTAGATATGGGTGAATAGCTATAACTACCATTTTCTTCTCACGCTTTCGCCATACCCTCCTCCTCCACCTTCAGCCTCACAGTTCCGCTGCACCCTCCTCCTCAGCTTTCCCCCTCGCGCTCGCTTCGCTGTCGCCGTTTTTCATCCCCCACCGCGCTCCGCGTTCGCGTTTTAGAGCGCAGCTCTTTGGCGTCCGTTCCTGGGTTTCGCGTCGTCGTCGTCGTCGGCGTTGTCGTCGGCCTCGTAACCAGCTCGCCGACGAATCTGCTGCTCCGCCGCCGCGCATGCGCGCTGTCGGCTCTCCGGGCGAGGGAGGATGATGGAAGGGAGGAGGAGAGACTGTGGAGGAGGGCTGGCTACACAAATGGCTCTTTGGCGTCCGTTCCTGGGTTTCGCGTCGTCGTCGGCGTTATCGTCGGCCTCGCAACCAGCTCCGCCCCCCTTTCATCCCCCCAGCGCTAGCAGCGACCGACTGGTACCGCTTTCGTGAGTCCGCTACCGCACTCACGAAAGACGTCGTGCACTTCCTGCAACTCGCATTAACCGTCCATCGATCCACACCGATGTTAGTAGTGGGGGACTTTAATGTTGACATAAAGACAAACAGCAATTTCCTAACACTTATGCGGGAGAACATCCCGTTCCTCTCGCTCGTAACGCGTCCCACGGCTGTGACAACCTCGCGAGGCACTTGTATAGATCTCGTCTTTGAGAATCAAGCATTGGTGTACCAAGTCGAACATATATCAGTCTATTTCTCCGACCACAAAGCTTCCTTCATGACTGTCAAGAACTGTTAGTGGAGTCTTTGTTAAAGGAATACGTGTGAAAAATTAAAAAAAAATTCTGTGATAGCGCATACATGTGTTGCTCGATTTCTTTGCCTCAATCTATCGAAAAGGTGAAACAGCTTATTTGCTGCGCTCAAATTTCGCATTAGGAAGTAACGTAATCGTCGGTAATTTTTTTCATCCTTCGTTGTGCTTCTTCGCGCGGTTACGAGGGACGCCTACGCCCAACAGATGAAGGGGCGCCTAAGTGCTGCGCTCTAATATGTTTCTATTAGGTAGTGTCTAAAACATGGCGGCCTTGACATGTTTCCTGCTCCCCAATCCCTCCCGGAGCATGCGTTCGCAAAAAAGCCTAGCCCACAAGATTTGTACCTGTTAATCGGAGACAACCGTTACCAATGCAATAGAACTATTTTAAAAAGTGTTATAAACGTTGACCGTCGCTGGGGCGTGGATTTAGATGCCACTTATAGATTGAGCATCTGCTAAAACAACGTATACAAGTATGCTTCTTTCTAATGCATTGTTACATAAGAACACTTTTTTTTAATAAGGCATATAAAGTTGTGCTCGCTTGCACAATTATACCAAACGTGAACAAGTGGTGCCTAAATCCACATCCCATATAGTGGCGCCCTCTGGATTAAAAATGCAGATCTTAAAGGCGATGCTTTTTGTTGGCTGAATGCGGCGGAAACTTTTTCATTTTTCGATTTCGGGAGCCGCAAAGGCGCTATAAATGGCTGGGTTTTGGAGACAACATATACCGACGGACCGCGCGTGCTATGCTGGCCGTTGTGAAATTCCGCCATGTTGTCAAGTATGGTAATGAGGGCATTTTGAGCCATTCAGAGAGCCCTCCGTTATAACGAGAGCTGATCTGATTACGAATTCAACATTGTCCACAACAATGGAGCTGGAAAACAGACAAGGTGAGCATTCAATTATCGTGAATGTTCATCGTATGCACTCTGTTTTCTTCCTTCCAGAAAAAAATATGTTAGAAAACTTTGTTGAAATGCGTGGTGTCCGAACTCCTGCGCCGCAGGCTGCCTCCTACTGGCTTCCAAGGGGAGATCTTAAAGGCTATACTTTTGCTGGTTGAATGCGGCGAAAGCGATTTCCGGAGGCAGAAACACGTCATCGACGTCGAGTGTTTCGGAAACCACCAATTCGAATTCATGTCCTATTGCATTCATATAGCGTACTGCGTGTAGGCTGCGCGTACTAGCACTCCTATCTTGTACGCGCAGCCTTCGTGGTACATTGTAGTTTGTGTTCCTTTCCCCTCCTTTATTTTTTCAGCCGGATCCAGCAAACTGCGATGCCCCGGATGCTAAGCGCTTGAAGCGCACCCCCATCAACACAAACATTATCTCGCGCACACACTATAACTGCCGTCCAAGTACGCGAGACAGGAAGTCCCTCTCGTTAGGGGCATCGCTCGGGAAACGATTCAAAACAAATAGTGTCAGGCTCCGAGGAACGCTCTGATCGACACTTCCCCCTCCCCCGCTTCCTTTTTTCCCACTTCAGAACACCACACGGCCACGGCAGCCCTTGTCATCCAGGGCGGAGGCCGCCTTCACGCTTCCTCCCCCCCCCCCCCGCACCCTTCCCACCCTGAAGCTGTTCGCAACAACAGGCACTTAACGATTTCTCTCCCTCCTTTTTTTGTTATCTCGCAGCGCGCCATCTCGGCGGATAATTGGACGCTACTCGCAGTGCGCACTCGGCGATTTTGTCACGTGGGCCCGTTGCCATGGCAAGCGAGAACGCTGCCACGCGCAAGGCGTCCCCCCAAAGCGAAGAACAAAAAAAAAATTCAGGAGCCATTCCACTCTGCCAAGGTGGATGACCAGCAAAACTGTAGCGCATCACACAGGGTCAGACGAGGAGACGTGTATTTGTTTTTGACATTTTGCAAGGGTAACGACGGTAGCTTTGTGACTACAGTGATATACGCCGATTGGTTCGGTAACAATCTTAGATTCTTAGCCACAGTTAAATCTATACTCGACCATTCTTGAGCAGTCGAGTGACTCGGATTGGTGAGGTACTTCAAACCAAACGCTCCTAGCACAAACTGGACCAACCATTTCTTGTCTAGTTTTGAAATGTCCACACTGAAGTCTGCGAAGATGATCGCCGCGGTACTGTCGTCACTGCTAACCTATGCAAAGTGCGTGGACATGAATTTATCGACATCACACTTGAGTGCGCCTGGGGATATATGCACAGTGGGGTATTACAATTCCGTCTTTCATTTGTACGGAACACACATTCCTACAGTCGGTAGCATTGTCCTGTTGCGAGTCAAGAGTGTATGGTTGTACATACATTTTGTCCTTTGCATATGTGGCAACGCCTCCAGCTCGCAAGTCCATGTGCTGTTCACAAACGATTCCAGTACACCAATCGACTTGAAACAGTGTATCTTGATTTATTTATTTCATTATTATTATTATTATTGACAGAGTGCTCGAAGCCTGCTTCCCCTCCGCCGCAGTCGGCCCAGTATTGCAGTATCTCCGGGAGAGGCCCACGCACTTACAGCGAAGCTATCAGACTCTCGCTGGTTGGCATTTTTCGTGTCCGCGTCCGTTAGCAAAAGCATGGTCTCCAATCCACGCTGTGCACACGCATACACGTATACACGCATACATGCATACGTTATACATACACGCATACACTCATATATGTACGTATACACGTATACACGCATACGAGTATCCTTACCCGAAAATGTATGTGCGGAGCGCTACGCACTTCGCATCGCATGCATACGCGCCGGAGCGCCTTATCATCCATTAAGCAAGGGGTTCGGATGCTTGTGTTGAGCTTGTTATTTGTTGAAACGTGCGCTGTTCTGCACGTTGTACGCGTGATTCCAAAGAATCTACGCACTGCTCACTTCCCTTTACTGAGTGCTCGTAGCCTCTGCCTTGGGGGGCTTTGAGCCATTGATGATGATAGTTTCCCGTCGACGTCACGCCACGAAGAAATCTCGGCATCCTGGCCGTAGACAGCTGGGCTGTGGAATGTGGACCGATCCCGGCGGCAGTGCAGGCCGGGTGCAGCGGCTCGTGCCCCCGTAAAGCACATGCTTAAAGCACTCACCAAAGCGAAGCGAACAGTGCATACATTCTTTGGAATCACGCATACAACAGACAGAACAGCATATGTTTCAAAAAAGAACAAGCACCAAACAAGCATCCGAACCACATAATTGATGATGAGGTTCTCCTGATAACAACGCGAAGCACGTAGCGCTCCTCGCATACGTTTCCCGGTAGGTTACTGTTGCGCAAGCTGCCGCGGCGACGGCAGCTTGCGAGGTGGGGAGGGACGCCTCTAGTCTTTCGTATATGAAAGAACCAGCCTATAGCAAATGATTTAAATGTTGTTTCTGCACCGCTACGGGCGGCGGCGTGCTGTCAAAATTACCATTGATCCCATTAGTACCATTACTCTAAATTACCTTTACTATCATTACTCTAAAGCACTAAAGCATTGCACACCCCTTCAGCAGTTGTATCGGCGGTTTTCAACAGCTTCGCTGAAGATCCACTTTCGCAGGGCCGGAATGGCGAGTCAACCTTTATTTATTCTTGACGCACAAACACGAATACTTGGAAATATTGAATTACTCATTTAATTTATAATTATTTATTATTATCAATGTTAGGCAAAGAGGTGAAGGCTGCTTCACCTCCATCGTGGGTCGGTCCGCCATTCCACTATCTCCGGGATCGGCCCATGCTCCCTTTTTTGTATTCTTGACGCGCCTACACAAAAAAATACATGGAACCCTAGCCATATACAGAGCTTCGATGTAAAATAATCTGATCATCACAAAGGGTCCACGCAACATAAGGGAGACCACTAGCGCAGGTCCAAAGCAAGCGCTGCGGTGTCAACACTTCTCCGTTGCTCACCACTTGTTGCCAAACGGTGCATTACCGCTGCGAACCGTTCGCAACGGCTCAGAAAAGCTGCTGCCCGTGAAGCACGCGCAACCTTCACCCTTTGCTGAAAATTTTTGTCTCGCACAGCGGCTCGCCGCCGCCAGCCTGGAGTTTCCTGCAAAAGTTACTGCGGGGAACTGTAGCGCTAGTGAGCGCAGTAACTGCAAAATTTGGCGCAGTTTTTAGAGCGCTCCTGAGGAGCCCGTTCCCGCGGCGGGCGGCGGAGTCGGACTCGGCGTCGGCGTAACCGAGAGAACGAGCACAGCAAAAGATGAAAGCTAAAGCGGAGCGCAGCGAGGGGATGAAAGGCGCGAGGAGGAAATCGGAGAGGAGGGTGCAGCGCAACTGGGAGACGCAAATCGGAGGAGGGTATGACGAAAAGAGTGAGGAGGAAAGCGGAGTGCCGGCACGACCGGGCATGCGGCCAGCGCGGAAAGAAAGCGCTGGCGTGGGCTTCGGACCCACTGCGCATGCGCCACTTCGCCTGCGCCACTGCCGCTAGAGGATGCGGTCCGCGCGAGCCACGCGTTCGCGTTCTTACGCTTTCTTTCTGAACGATGAGCGACGCAACCGATGGAAATGCTTCCTCTGACGCTGCTGCTAAACGAGCTGCCGGAACAGAGGCTCACCTCCAGCGCCGAGAGCACCTTGTCCTTCGAAATCGAATTCTCTGCCACAATAAATCGGGAATGCAAAACACCTGAACAGCTGCGCTCGAAATTCGAATTAGGGAGTATCGTCATCACCGGTGAAGCTTTCTTTTCTAGCGCTATGCTTCAGAAAGGGAACAAAACGAATCAAGAGGGACGACACAGCCGGTTTTGCGAAGGCGCGAACTGTCAAATGATTGCTATTAAAGCGTAGCGGATGTTTATGTTTGATTGTGGCGTAAGCGATTCCAGGAGCCCGAAACACGTTGTTGACGTCGGGGTGCAGAAGCCACCTATTCGCATGACCCAAATCTTTTTACGAAGACTTCATCTTAAATGTACTGTCTGCCGCTCAGAATATGTCTTAGGATTGTTGGTGGGAATGAGAAGACTGGGTGTCACATTGACGGTAAGGAGCACGCTTGCATTCTATAAAAAAATGGAATATATCTTTAATTTCACTCTAAAAGTGGTGCATAGAATGACATGTGGCGCCTCCCAACGGTGAAGCAGTGCAACCAATCAGTGTTTCCTAACGTAACCAGAAAGTCTCACAGGGTTACTCGTTTTAATTACTTGTATACCATACTGCATTGCCCGAAATTGTATTTTGTGCTCTTCTGCTAACTTTGCGTGAGAGAGCAATTTCTTCAGTTTACAGTAAGCGCGTGTTGAAAAGTGTCGCCGCTATGTGCAAACGAACGGACTCACGGTGAACAGAGTGGTGCATTGATGCAAGGCCTCCAAGACTCCCATCGCGTCCAGTAATCAGTGTTGTCGGCGCCCGTACACAGTTTGAGGAGACTACGCTGATAAAGAAAATCCTCTTTTAAAACTTTGTGCTCACTTTCCGGAGAAACCACCGCTCGTTTCGGCACTTCGAACGTAAGGCTTTCTGTTGCGCTACAACACAGAAGGACCTTGAAAAGCGGCAGACAGGCCCTTCAAGAAAGCCATATCTGTGCTGTCACGACCACGCTTTGGGCCAAGCCAAGTCGGACACAAACCTTGCGCAGCGAAATCCCGGCATTCCATCAGTGGCGCGCGCACTGTTTAGAAAACTAGCCCGCACAGCCAGTGTGACGCCAGACTTAAGGTAATACTGCGAATGAAATTCTACATTCCTCTGGCTGTCACTGCGCAGCAGGAGGCGACTTAGGATCGTGTACGGTAACGATGTCGTCTGCAAACTGTCGTCTGCCATCACGCAGAAGGCATAACGCAACGCGTGTGTTTACGCGAACAAGAGTGATTGCAGGCTCAAAGCGACACATGCGTGCCGCCGACTCCCTCTTCGCTCGGTTTTCTTCGTTCACGCCCCCCCCCCTCCCACCCCAAAAGGGGGCCTCTTCACTCCTTCCTTCTATTCCCTCAACCATTAGTGACGGTGACAGACGAAGCACCGCCGTCATTACGTATACACAGTATAGCCAGCGCGTCGTGCACTGCTGATCCACGCGATGAATCTTTTTTATCCCTTATTTTTAGAGGTAGAGTCCTTGGTTGAAGAACCTCGTCCCAGGAACGGCTCAAGCGCGGGCGGTAACGAGGTCACCAGGAGGACGAAAACACTGTGTTGAATCGGCAACAAGAAAAGCAAATAAAGGTAAATAACTAAAGCAGAAAGATGCAGGGCAGTTTGTCTGAGCTTCGTTTGTTTGTTTAATATTTACGATATATTTACGATGTATTTATGATATATATATACAGAGAGCGAACGTTCGCGGAGATTTCGGAAGAGAGCCCAGCCAGGCTGTGTCAGCATTTCGTCGTCTTCAGTACTGTCGTCGTTCACTACTTCGCCTCATGGTAACAATATATAATAAACATGACGTTCCGGAGGACGGATTCAGTGACACAGATGTTAGTAGTTTGGTCTGAACCGCTTAGAAACACAAGGAATAAGGTTTAGATGAAAGGGCGGGCGCTTTTGCAGTTACGTCAATATCAAACAAATATTGATAACCGTAAATATCCACAGGCTCGAGGCAAGAGAAATCCTCGAACCAAGTCCGAATGCGTTGTCTTGCCATACGGAACAGTGGCACCATTCGCTAGTCATTCTTTGTCGATGTGACTGAAACGCGGAGCGATCTATCCAAGCGTGGTTGTTGTATTAAACGATGCCGGTGAATTTGTCAATGCCGTTGAGGGGTATTTTCGTGAACTTTCTACGTTATATTGACGCGCCGCTATCCTAAAGTATTTCATTTAGTTCTCCGAAATTTGTTTCGTCCTCCCTGTTGTGAACCTCTGTCGAGAGTTACAACGTTGTTAAAAGAAGTCTCAGTTTCACCCGAAAGGCGAAGCATCGATGGCGATAGCAAATTAGTAGATAGCTATGCGACACAAGGATAGTAGTTATTATTGGCCGTATAAACGTAAACGATCGCTTACTAAGTAAATTAACAAGCACGGTGTCACGCGCGCACAGGTGAAAATGGACACATCGCGCTCGATGACTGCGGAAGCTCGCCGTGAAAACGCTGGAGCGAGGAATCGCGGCAGCAGCAACGAGCGATTCGACCTTCGTGTCATCTCTCGCTTCAACGCGAACGAAACGTCGAAAGCGCAGCGCGTACGAAGCTACCGGCGCTGCGCGCCCTCTGCAAACATCGCAGATCGTTTTGAAAACGAGGCCCGCGCGGGCGCGCACTTTGGCCACGTCGCAGATCGCTTTCAAGATATACGGCACCCGCACGGACGCGCCGTAAGCAGCAGCAGCGCGAGAAGAAAGCCCCCTCCCCTAAAGCCCTTTAAACTTCGTAATGTAGTGCCACGCTTTGAAGAATGCCGCCTCCTCCTCGCGCGCTCTCGTCGAGGCCGACGCCGCGTCGCTATTGGCCTAATAGCATCACGTGGGCCCACGCGCCTTGCTTCAGCGCCATTTTTGCTCGAGAAGCGTCTACGGAGTGGCGAGGAGCGCATGTCGGGGCCGTTGCTACGCTCGAGCAATGTAGGTGGCGCCATGGTCGAGAAGGGAGCGCGAAAGAGAGGACAAACAAGGAGGAGTGAAGGCGGAGGAGGAGAGTGGCACTACTTTACGAAGTTTAAGGGGCTTTACCCTCCCCTCCTACACCTCACCTCCGTGCCTCGCGGGCGACAGAAGAGGGCGCGCTTCCGGCCCGCACATACCTCGCTCACGCACGCAATATTCAGCCGCATTCACCCTGGCAAGTTTTCACTCGCGCATGCAGCATACGCCGCGCGGCGACGATTTTATCGCCCTTGGACTTTATACGGAACATCACGGCGTCGCCGACGGCAGAAATGCGCCTGGAGTGTCCTTGTAATTGCTATCGCAATAATAAATACAGCGAAAGAAAGAGCCACGACACGAAAGTCCCGGTCGGCGAGCAATGAACGTAACGGCACAAAAATGTAAGCAGCTCCAGAGGGCACATCTATCGATCGAGAGACGACTACGCAGTAAGGAACACCATTTCGAATTACTTTATTGAGGACACTAGCACAGAAACGCTTACGAAACTACAGGCGCAGAATAGCAGTGGCAAGCTTGACATGCCGTACCGTTTCCACTTTATATGTCAGTCCACGCCGTCGTTCGCGTTTATTTTTTCTTATGTTCTTACTGCGCGTACAGCCCTCTAGCGGGGAACACGTCCCCCGGTAAACAACTCGGCCAATAAAAACCCGTTATCGGCAGTCCGGCGTTCGCACAGAAAATCTCTCCACTCGCCCCTGTAAACCCCCGTTCGTCGCATCTGCACATGAAAAGAATTTCCGGGAATGCGGAAGCCGGACTCGAAAAGAACTCGGAAGCCGGTAGCGAGCGATGCGCGTATATACGAACGAACGCCTCCTACATAAGGGGGCTGCAGGCCGGAAGCCAGAGCCAGAGCCAAGCCCGGAACCGAGCATACGTAACTGCTTCGAACCGTTCGAGCACAAGCAGATAACAAGAAGGGACAGAGCTCAGTGGTGAGAGTTTCCTTCGCGAGCTAAGCAGACTGTAGAGCACAGCCGCAGCGACAGGAAATACAGACAGTCGCAGCAGAAGATGCAAGGACAGCGGCGACGCCAGCTGCTCTTCCGAAGCAGGGAGGATGAAACGACGGGGCGCAGTATAAAAAAAAATCTATACGGTCAGCCGGGAGGCCAAGACGGTGGAGGCGGACAAACTTCCGCGTCCGTGAAAACTGGCCATAAAGAAAGAAAGGAGGAGAACGAACAATATCGAACTGTGCGGCCCTAACAAAGATCCCCATTCCCAAATGATCAAGTTGCGAGTCTCGTATAGAAGTGTTTGCGTTTTCTGATATGAAAGAGTTGTTGGAGGTGCGACGCATCCTTGATCAATACTATAAGGTAGCAAACTAATCATATACGTCCTGGCCCGCGGGGAAAATGACAGCTCGTGGTGTGTTCCTGAATTGTTTTCAAGCAGCGATATACGTGATTATTGCTTTTTTTGTATCTGGTGACATTTTGTCTTCTAAACGAATATCCGTAACGTCTGTGACGTTTTAATTCGTGCTGTTGTCGATGATGCGACAGTTCGTGCTCTGCATATCTAATGCGTTAAAATCATTTTATGACGTGTTCATTTCGCTTTTGTGGTGCGTTGTTCCTTAATTGTGAGTTCTGTTCCTCACACGAAAAAGAGCAGTCTCTTGGTTACATCACCTTTTTTAGTCATGCCAGTAATACCAACAAAACAAATTATACCCGGACATTCTAGCAATCTGCAAGTGTACAACAGATGTAACCAACGGTATATCCGATTTCCTGTTCCGGTTTCATATACTTTACCAGTTCAGAACACGAGGCTAGGAATGTGATAACTTCTTGCCACCACTAAAAAAATGGGCACGGCAAAATACGGCTGTGTAATGTTGCTTGTATATTGTGGAGCAATCTTCCTGTTCTGCTAAAGCAATTTAAGATCCCTTTTCTTGTTATGCTTAAGGTATATTATAAAGAACTGCATTAAATTTGGGAATTATTGTTGCAAATGTTAATTTCATCATTATCATCAAGAACAGTATTAGGAATGAATTGCTCTAATCTCCTATATTTATTAAACGTAATTCTAATGAAAGATGTTTCCTGCCTGCATAAAAATAGACATACAGTAGTGAACAAAAACTATCACACAACATAGGCGACCCACCGTACACATAATTTGCGTATTTCAAGAATGTATCACAATGAAACCGTATATCTCAATGAATACGCAAAAAAGAAAAAAAAAGACATAACCGTGTGCACTGGTGAGATAAAAAGGCTTGGCATGCTACTGCATGTTTAATACATAACAAAAGATCGAAATACCAGAAAAAAAAATGCGTACGCATTTTCTTTCCGCATATATGCATATGCATTTTGACGTCTCTTCTCCATCTGCCTTTTTTCTTTTCTTTCTTTCTTTTGCGCTAACTCCTTTTCACATATATGCATCAACTCCCACAAACTCGGAAACGGGCAGCATGCAATGAGAGCACCTTCAAATTACCCGAGTTGAAAGTGGAGCTTTATGGCACACGCAAGCCGCCAAAATCGTATCCATCCTTGTTTCTTCTCTCCGAATCAAAGATATGTACAACACTTCCCTGTTCGATCATCGTGCTTAATTTATATCGTATGCCCTTCTCAGCGCTAATACATGTTACTATTACCGGCGGACCAGCCCGCAAATAGTTTCGCATAACGGTTGATAATGCACGCTTTCCTCGCGATACATCCTTGAGAAACGCGAAGCATGTGCACGGCGGGCCGGCTATGCGGCTGTGAATTGCGTAAGATGGCTGCCCGTATTCAAGAGACTGTACTGGCACAGCAGCCTGGCACAGCGCAGCACCAAAATTCTGAGCACTTTAGCTCACAGGACCCAAATGCAAAATACCACCTCTCTTTTGTTCGCTACTGTATATCGCCTCCAATGTGTAAACAAATGAATGAATGAATGAATGAATGAATGAATGAATGAATGAATGAATGAATGAATGTGTAAACAAATGAATGAATGAATGAATTAATTAATTATAAATAAACATAACAAATCGGCAGAGACACCTAAGACTGCTTACGTGCGGGAATGCGAAAGCACTGCAGTCGCTCTGGTGTAATGTTCTCGCTTATGTATTCATGCGCATGTCGCCATGCACGTTGTAAACTTGCACGGCGTTCCGTTTGAGAGATGACGGCGGTGGTACGCCTCATATTATACACTCACGATTCGGCGCCGAGAGTGTTGTTGTTTCCTGTGACGTATGTGGCTCCCATGGCTCACTGTGCTAGGTCCGGCCAGGAAATTGACACGCGGAGCGCAGAGGTGCCATGTCGTATCGAAGGATCGTTAGCGCGCGATTAGAAGACGATGACGACGGCGACAAGCACACTACGACGTGGACCAGAATACACAACTTGCTACAGGCTCCTGTCATGTCTAGTAAAACATCTTGGGTCATTGATACATGTGTCACTGGACAGGTGCTGGAAGATACATTTTCGTCACTGCTTACGCGATATTGGTATGCGCCCATTTCCCCTCTTCTTTGGCTAGTCCCCCGTCATAGAGTTTCTCACTACATTACCTAGAGGGAAATCTGGCGCTGCTGCGCTGTGGTATGCATGGGAATGCCAGTATATTGTGACTTCGGATTGGCATCGTTCTCGTAAAGACAGGACACCTTGAAGACGCGCTTGGCAAGCACCGTTCCGTCTGACACAATGATTCATTTTCTACTAGAGCAGCACGTAAAAAGCTGCTTCAGCTTTATTATTACGCGAAAACATGTTTTGTTTAACCATGAGAACTTGTTATTGTGTGTACGACTACATGTTACGTAAAAAAGTATCAGCGGGCCGCTAAAGTTGGAGGACAGACGACAAGGTTCGCGCTCGCTTTGAAACAGTTGGTCGTCTGTTCTTGCTTTTCTTCGCTTGGTCATGCATCGTGGGAGAGTAAAGATGTAATATGCGTGAATGGAAACATTTTATGAAGACTTTACTTTGAGAACGCGTTATTTGCGTAGCCATATCCACGTTTTAGACGAAGCCTCTTACAACACCAGCCAACACGAGCCTCGCAGACACATATACCGTCATTCCCATGACGGCACGGTGCCCCCTTAAGAAACTCCCATAGACGGTGGCGCCAGATTACCCTCTAGGTGTTATAGTGAGAAACTCTATGTCCCCCGTAATAGATGTGTCAAGGTGACACAAGATGTACGTAGCCTAAGGCAGTGTATATTAAATGTATAGCCGCCCTGCCCTTCCCTTCTTCACCTCCCCCCCCCCCCCCCCCGACCAACAAACACATCCACGTCGAGTTCGGCCGCTTGCTGAAAAGTTATTGCAGCGACGTTGTAAGCTAGGGTACCAAGAATAAATATTGGGGGTTTGTACGGAGTTTGAATTCGGGTGCAGTGACTTACAATACGATATGCTACGGCGAGGCATCGTTTGGCATTGTGGCTGGCAAGCGATATTGGAAACTTGTGCGTTTGACGATTGTGCTCAGAAGTGTTTCTTGATTTACGGATGGCACGAGAACATGCAGCAGGTCACGCAAACAAGCTGTCACCGACGCAGACGATCACCTTCTGTGGTTTCTGACACATTTTTCCCCCCTTGCCTTGACTAATAAATCTCAAAGCAAGAAAGGAAAAAAGCAAAAGAAAAAGGAAAGAGAAACTGAAGACGAAAATACATGCAGGCAAGGTGATCAAGGATAATTTCTTTCCGGCCTAATGGGGCAGGGTGGAACGGGAAATTCTTGAGGCGCGGAATTCTAAAGCAGAGTCGCGCAGAAATACTTTCGGCACATGTGAGGACGAACGGGTCGGATTAGAGAGGATGTGCTCGCGCAAACGGAAACAGAAGCGAAGTCGGTCGGAAGAAAGCGGGCGCAAATGGAAAGCAGCCGACTGCAAAGAATATGCGACGTTGAATGAACGGCAGCGAAGCCTAACTTTTAGGGAAATATGGGAAAAGGGAGTCAGTCGGTCGCATTGGTTGGAAGCGATTGGCACCACGTGACATATTCGAGAGATGCGCGAACACAGCGAAAAAGAGACATCAAAGTAACGATTAACAAGAAAATCAAAACACACGAAAATGTATAAAGGCCAGAAACAGGGGTAAGGTGCCTTACCACTGTTTACAAACTTTACACCACAGTGTGCTACTCCATGTGTCAGCCAACTTCTTGATTTCGGCAAACACGCCAAGAGTGATTGAAGTGACAGATTAAACATTTCGTACTTTCAAGTCATACATAAGAAATGATTTACCACGTGCCTCAGGATTACAGGTGAATGTAGGGTGTCGTTGGCACGATGTAGGAACGAAACGTTTTTTCATTCTGGTTTTTGTTTCGTTCCACTGAAAAAAAAAACTTCCGTTCCTGTTTTGCTTCGGAACGAAAAAAAAAAATTAATATTGTCCTCAACGGTTCATAATGGTTTTGGTTCGCATGGAAATTTTATCGAAACAAAGTAACGATAAACACATAGCATTTTTTTTTTCGCAATAAGTGAATAACGAATTTCGAAGACATGCTGAGTGCACTCAGCAAAAGCACTGAGCATGATCTCAGAAGCAGCCCATCATCGAGAGTGCTCGTCGAAATACGAAACTGCTGTTCCTGCAAAAGGAACTTAAACGTATATAAACGAACGGTAAAACTTCGGTAACGAAGCACTGTAACCGTAGAAAACGGAACGATAAGCTCTATGAGCGCGCAAGCCCCGGGTTTCGCTACGTTGCCGATCTGCCAGCGGCCGGAGCTGCAAGGCTTAGATTAATGGAAGAACGTTCGACCGACCATCGCTCGGACTATCGCTGCTTGCGATATACGCGCTAATTGCGACGTCGCCTGACGTCAGTAGTTTCGGATTACCTGCTTTCACCTTAATCCGAAAACCGATAAAAGATATTTCGGTTTCATTCCGAAACAAAATAATAGATAACGTTTCGATTACGTTTCGTCCTGGTCAAAAATACCGCTTTCTTTTGTTTAAGTTCCGTTACGACACAGTGGTCGTTAGAACAGTACATAGAAGATCTCTGTTTTTATAAGATTACCGGGAAGCCTTTAAGTGCGGATCGAAGTAAGGCATGTTTTTGAGCTAGCCGGTTCGTAGATTCAGGAGAATTTTAAACTGCAAGAGGAAAGCAGGACATGAACAGAGACAGATAGACATACACACAAAGCGCACACTTCCTAGCGGCTTAATTTCGTGAAAGCAGGGGATTTATAAGGTCCTACAAAGTAGAAGAAAAGGAAAACGAGGAAAAATCGCGATGAATTCGTGCACGAGGCAGTGGCGAAAAATAGCGAGGCCACGTGTGCATTAGCACTCTCCCGCACACTTAATGCACAGTGAGCTCGCTATTTTTCGTCACTGCCTCGTGCTCGATTTCATCGCGATTGTTGTTCGTTTTTTTTTCTCTATTTTGTGGAACGTTATAAATTCCCTGCCAGTTGGAAGTCTGCGCTTGTGTGTGGGTCTATGTGTTTCTGTTCATGCCCTGTCTTCCTCGCGCAGTCTAAAATTTTGCTGGACACGCCAAAAGTGATTAAAGTGACATGTTAAACATTTCGTACTTCCAAGCCATAGATGAAATAATTGAACACTTGCCTCAACATTATAGGGGACAGTAGAGTGTCGTCAGTAAAGTACATACGAGAGCTTGGCTTATGTTACACTGGGAAGGCTTAGGAATGCGGATCAACGGCCATTATCTCAACAACCTTCTGTAGCTTTGCAGATGACATTGTCCAGTTCAGCAACACTGGGGATGAATTGGAACAAATGCTTCAGGGCCTTAACCAACAAAGTATAAGATTAGCGTTGAAGACTAATATGCAGCAGACAAAAGTAACGTTCAATAGCCTGGCAAGGAAACAAGAATTCATGACCTCCAGTCAGCCTCTACAGCCTGGGCAGGAGTACGTTCATCTAGGACAATTACTCACAGGGGACCCTGATCCTGACAAGGAAAATTACAGAACATTGTTTGTAGCGCACACGGCAGGCATTACCAAATTCTGACTGGGGACTTACCGCTGTCGTTGAAAAGAAAAGTGTACAATCATGGCGTTATACCGGTGATAACATGCGAGGCAGAAACTTGGAGGCTGACAAAGAAGCCCGCTGTCCCTGCTGACGCAGCCCGCTGTCATTATAAACCTTATCAAACTTGATTCGACCCGTATAAACCTGTACCGACCCTTATCCGTCTTTATCAATCTTAACGGATATAATCGGAGCCTTATCAACTCTTATCGATATTTTGCGTAATGTGCGTTAACTAAACCATATTTTGCGCTAACTTCAGGTATCCGGTACGTTAAAGACAACGGCGGGAACCAAGCCAACCAAAGGTGTTTTACAGATATGATATCCGTGTTTTCTTAATGGCATCCAACCAGCTCATAAGTGATATATAATATATACATATATACTTGTAGCGAAGTTGTATAGGTTTTCCTTTTTGTTTTGTTTGAATCTTTGTTTTGAATTGCTTTAACACTATTACAGACTTGTTCTTTCACCTTCACCTGCTACCATTTGTATAATTTCTTGGTACTTTTTTTTTGTTGCTTCACACAGTCGTTTGTTTCATTTATCCCGTTATTTATATTGTTATATATTTGTTCTTTCATGTTTACTCGCTAACAATGCATAATTTCTTTTTACTCCTGTTTTGGTAATTCCCTGTATCCTCCCCTCACGCCATACTCCTTCGGGAGCCTGTGAGGTAAATGAATAAATAATATATATATATATATATATATACATATTTGCAGTGCTGTCGAAACTATAGCGTCAGATTTTACTCTAGCGATCTTTGTAGGAAACTACAAAGTCGCTGCTGCGTTCACAATTTCGACAACGTCGCGGAACGAAATGGATCGTGAAAAGACACAGCTGTCGTTGCAAAATACCGCTCCGGGGCGGCGGGAAAGGCTCCGAGGCACGAAGATCGCGAAAGTAAAACATCCGCGGAAGGACACAAAGAACACCAAGAAGAGCTGCACCACCGATTCGGTCGAGAAAGCGCACATAGGTACTTTGCACACTCTTGGGAGAAAAAGCACAAAGCGGGCGCTTTACAAAGCGGTGCCGTCAGCCGCAGGGCCCGGGCCCGACGGGAACCGGGGCGCCAACGCGGCTGGAAGGACACAATTCGCGTATATACCAGAGGTTCGGGAGAGGCGGCGGGAGAACGGGGAGCCTCGGGAAAGACAAACGAGGCGGCAGATTAATGGACGGCTGCAGCAAACGGGGGGGGGGGGGGGGGCAGCCACTGAAGCGAGAGTTTCGCGGGAAACCATGCGCCGCGCAAGCCAAGCACGCATGCGCGTTAAAGAGTTTTGGACTATAGGAGGACACGAGCGTTGGGGACCCTTAGCGCTTGGGGCGGCGATAGTGCGCATGCGCGAAGCTGCGCCAACGCTTTGCGTCCCCCCAATCTAAACCTCTCTGTCGTTTGGCATGCTAATTGTCGGTTGTTTAATAAAGCCTATATAGCGTGATGGTTGAAGTTGCAGAATCGAAACCGGTCATCGTACACTGTAAAATAGTTTACACCGTTGAATGTTAAAAAAATTGACTTATGGGGTTTTGCGTTCCGAAACCAGAATCTGGAATGGGCTGGAATAGGCTTCCCACTGGAATAGGCTTCCCAAGAGCATTGCTGAATGTAAAACGTGTTCAGAGTTTCTGTATTTATTGTCAAGCTGTATCCCGTAGTATAACATCATCCCGTTTTCTTTACGTATCATTTGGCTCGCATTGCGCTTGATGCGATAGTGTACCCTTTCCATTTCTGCGTTGCAATTTTGCACCGCAGTTCAGTGATGACCGTTTTGCCGTCGAGATGACTCATCGATTTTACGTATTTTTTTTTACTTTTACCACCTTTGCTTAGCTGTTTTAAGTTTTTGTCACATGTTCATTTTCCTTCAATTGTCACCCCCTGCAATAATGCCCTTGTGGTGCTGCAGGTACTTGTATAAATAAAAAAAATAATAAAATTTGATTAGGAGGCACACCGTAGCGGGGGAACTCCGGGTTAATTTGGACCACCTGGGGTTCCTTAACGTATACCTATGTCTAAGAACACGGGTGTTTTCGCATTTCACCCCCCATAGAAATGGGGCCGCCATGGCCACCCATGAAAGTGAATAAGGTGTAAATATCTCCATAACTCAAACCCTTGCAAAAATGGGTGTAACGGGGCGAGTTATGGACACGTTTGTACCCATGTATACCTTTCAAGGTGAAAATTACGCTAGAGTGCATGCGGGGATACTTTAAGTACAAAATAACTCGACCTGTGTTAGTAAATCAGTTTTTTTCGCGATGCCAAAAACGGCACTTTTGCGGTGAAAGGAGGCTTGGTGGGCAAGGAAAAAAATAATAAGAACGAAAACGCCGGTGGCAACGCCGCCTTGATGCTCCAGCATCAAGGGCGTGACGTCATGGGTTTTGACGCCGTCTGTTGGGGGCCCGGTTAATAGCTTATCGGTATGGCTATATTACATTCTAAAAGAGCCAAGTACTGAACATTGCAAGTTTCTAGCAAGTGTCGTAGAGCCACAACGGTCCAAATACGAAAAAAAAAGAGAGAGAGAGAAAGAAAACACACTGTCGTCTATTTCGTCACACTGACGGCGCTGATTTTGGCGCTGTAAGAAAGGGGGAGGGGGGGGGGTTCGGCACGAAATCAAAACAAGACTTGAATTTTGACATTCAAGTTTTCTCCTATAAACAACCTATTATAAAGAAAATAGAATACAGAGTTCTGGAAGAGTGTTTGATCAATATAAACTTATGTAGTATTTATCTTTAGCGTACTTTTAAAGAAGTATTGGCACGTACTTTCGAAGTTCCATTAACTTTTCCACACGCTCGTAGCACATTACAGTAACTGCCGAACCTCGCTTCATCAACATTATCATGAAGTCATGGCAGAGAGAGCGAAATTTGCTGACGTCATGCATCACTAAGGCTAGGGTATGTTGGCGCCACTCGTAAAAGAAGTAAACAAGAATGCCACACGCTTATCTTAATTATGGTGTTTTACGCGCCAAAACCACTTTCTGGTTATGAGGCACGCCGTAGTGGAGGACTCCGGAAATTTCGACCACCTGGGGTTCTTTAACGTGCACCTAAGTCTAAGCACAGGGGTGTTTTCGCATTTCGCCCCCATCGAAATGCGGCCGCCGTGGACGGGATTCGATCCCGCGACCTCGTGCTCAGCAGCCCAACACCAGCACGCTTATCTTGTGGCTACTGTTAGGAATGGCCATACGGGGTGGCAACGTGCCAGCTTGCAGCTCGCTGCACGTGTTCCAAGCCCACCAGACGGAGAGCCCTTCAGAGAACTGCGGATGACCGGAAGCCACGTGGCGCGCGGTCAGCTCAGGAATGTGGTACTCCGCCGCGCCACCCGGGACGGAGCACAGTTCTACGAAGCCCTCGGACGTCGACACCGAGAGCTATGCGGCACCGCGAGCTATGCGGCACCGAGAGTTCTACGAAGCCCTCTGACGTCGGCTCCGGACATTCGAACGTGTGAGCCTTTGTGTGTATGGGCTCGAACATGTGTGCCTTTGTGTGTGTGGGCCGTACTGCGGGGCGGCGGCAAGTTTACAATGACTGGACGAACGTTTCCGCCCACTGGGACTCCGTCCACGTGGACCTCGAAGAGTGACGCCGGACGATGACGTCGAACTATGACGTCAAGCGGAGTGCTTATAAGCAGCGTTTGCCGGCTGCTAGAGGGTGCTCGTGTCGTGCTCGTCGTCGGGAGCTGAGTGCTCGTTGTCTTGCTCGAAATGTAGTAGTGAGCTGTGTGCTCGTAAACTGTTTGCTGTATGTTAGTTTTGCGGGCTCCATGTAGGAGTCGCGCTAGACCGTCAATGTACCTCATGCTTTAAATGAAAATACTGCTAATAAACCCTGCTCGCCCAGTCCTGTTCCCCAAGTTCATCCCTACGACTACGACCGCCAAATCTTACACTACGCTCTTGTGTAGCGGCCACAGCGACTGCGAGAACCGTGCGAGACAATGTATCATTACGTCATGGCACACCTGGGTCAGCGCCTCCAAGCTAGTACTACGCCTGTGCATTCTGATTCATGACGTCACGCTACCAGGCCCAGCTGCCACAGAATCTAATGGGAATGCTCCCGCGTAAGCCGCAGCAATTTTGACGTCACCATCTTCGCCACGACGGGCTTGGCAACACAAATTTCGGGCCCAGTGGCATGGCGTCATAAAGCAGGGCGCTCATGCCTTGTGCTATTTCGGTGGCGTTGCCTGGGTACCTACTGCGTACCTCCCGGGCACAGGCACTGGTTTTTAAAAACAAGCATCGCCGTAAAATAGTCAAGGCGCTCTGACGCTTGCCAGTATTTTTTCTAGGGTGACCAATTAATCTGACGAAAAAGTGACCAGTCCAAATTGTCACCCCAGTACTACCTTAAATATCTGTGGTGGCTAGACCCGTGGTAAAGATTGTCACTCTTAAAAGAGTTTGTGGTAAAATAATACAGGCGGGATAGTGCCACACGGTTAACAACACTGCCTTCTTTTTTTTTTCATTCCTCTCTCTCAAGTGAATCATCGTATAGGGCTCTTGCAGACAAAGATGTACATTTTCGACACATTCTTGACCCGAAATAGACTGAGAAAACGAAATATTAGGACACCTTAACTACCTTCGCCAATACAAAATCCAGTACGTGAAATAAACAGAACTGATTACATATACATTTAACGACACGTGCAAATGTGTCGTACAAGAGCAAGAAACAAAAAAAGTTCGGCTGCACGTTAACCTCCTTAAGACGTGAAGGCTAAAGCTTGCTGCACACGTGGTAATGCATTAAGTTATACGATTGGAGGGGTCAGTTTATAGAAAGACATAACGAGTCGCATTGTGAAGTAAACGTATGGCGCTGTAGGTCAGCCATCTCAACACGTGCGAGCACCTAATGCACTACCTAAAAGCCATTTCGTTCTTTCTTTCGTTCTCTTTCTTTCCGTCTTTATTTATGTATTCGTTCTTTCGTTCATTCATTCTTTCTTGCGTAGTGCCTTTCGTTCCATCTTTCGTTCGCTGTTTCGTTCTTTCTTTCTTTGGTTGTTCACTCATATTGAGCCATCGCATCTTTGCTTGCTCACGGGGTATGAGCCATTCCTGATGATGACATTTTTTTGCTTTACTGGACTAGAAGCCGCTTTTGTCGGGTATGAGCCATTACAACGAGCCACTTGACGATTTCGCCTCAACAGGCACGTACAGATATCAACTGCATAACATAAAACACAGGTACACACTAAGATCTTCTTATTATGGGGTTTTACGTGCCATAACCACTTTCTGATTAT
This sequence comes from Dermacentor albipictus, assembly GCF_038994185.2. Taxonomy (NCBI): domain Eukaryota; kingdom Metazoa; phylum Arthropoda; class Arachnida; order Ixodida; family Ixodidae; genus Dermacentor; species Dermacentor albipictus. The sequence goes on from NC_091830.1 coordinate 68,268,388, forward strand.
GAGGCACGCCGTAGTGGAGGACTCCGGAAATTTCGACCACCTGGGGTTCTTTAACGTGCACCTAAATCTAAGTACACGGGTGTTTTCGCATTTCGCCCCCATCGAAATGCGGCCGCCTGGGCCGGGATTCAATCCCGCGACCTCGTGCTCAGCAGCCCAACACCATAGCCACTGAGCAACCACGGCGGGTAAACACTAAGATCGGCTATAAGTATATACATTCGAGATATTTCCTCCTCAATTAATTGACCTAATGAGCGCGAGAGTAAGCGCAAGCTTTCGGTGTCCGACCAACGTAGACGGCACTCAAACTACATTATGCTACACGTTTAAGACGGGATAGTTAACAGAATGCCAACTGCACGACCAAGAATATTTGCAACAGCCCGAATGCCTGCGGGTGTACCGTCTTCCGCAGCGGCTTCTGCTGTTGCCTCAGTGCTGCTGGTAAGTGCAGGCTAGATAGTGCAACGTCATCTCTTACTTCGGGCGACACGCGAAAGTAAGTTATCGTCACTATGAGCCATATTATCTCCACAGCAGGATGAAGTATGAAGTAGAAGTATGCAGAAACTATAGCACGAATGCAGGTAGTTAAGTGCTGCGATGACGTCGGCACGCATGTCGAGAGCGAGCACTTTCTTCACAGTATCTTTAACTACACAGCTCACGTGTGCACGTTCTGAAACGTGCACTTCCGCGCGGACGGACGGACTCGCACGGACACGTGGAAAAAGAACATGAACAGAAAAAATAATGACTCAGGTATTGGAAGAAAGCAGTCAACGTCACTGGCTATGCCACCGACCTTGACTGCTTGAAGCTATTGGTAACCGGCATCAAGGCCCTGCTAATTTTCTAAGGACATCAAGTCACAAGAGAAAAGCCAATGGGAAAAAAGTAAGGGTGCATTCTCGGAAATAGACCGGCCATATAGACGTAGGAAGGAAGTGGAAAGATGTCGCGGTGAAGCGCATTTCCTCTTCGCACAAAGACGGGAAGAGGAACATAGGAAAAAGAAAGGGGGGTGGGGGCGGGGAGAGAAAGCTAACTGATGACTACGATAGGGTGGCCCCGTCAGGGAATGAGAAAAACGAAAACGCGAGAGAGAAGCGCATGGAGGAGGAGAAGCCACTTTGTGCCAGATGCGAGGGACCGGGGGAGAGGGGGGGGGGAGGAGCGGACAGGTTTAAGCAGAACTGGTTGCCATGGCAACTGGCCGGGGCCCACCCAGGGACCACGGCGCGGCCCGGGCGCGCACCGACAGTTTGCAGCGCGCTCGAAGTACGGTTGGGAAACCTCCCCAGGAGAGAAAAGTTTCCCGGAACGCGAAAGCAAGGAAAGGAGGTAGGGAGCGAGGGGAATGGCCCCTGAAAGTAAGGGAAATTGGGGAGAACGGTCCGAAAAGGGAGAGCCTGCAGAAATGATTGACGGGAAGGATGTCCCACTCGCGGCAGTTATAGGGCGGGCAGTACCGCGAGAGGACGGCACCGGGCTCCACCTTACATGCGTCAATTTCCCGCAACGCTTAATTTTATTCGCCGTTTCACCTTTTTTAAGGACATCGGGAAAGGCACCCGAGCGGGAACATCTCGGCCGCTTATACGTCACAGCCCGGGGTCGCACAGAAAAAAGGGGAATGAAGGATGTCGGTCAGTTTATGGGATGGACACCTCACGGGCGGAGGAAAAGAGAGGTGAAAGAAAAAAAGAAAGATAAGATTGTTATAAAGAGAATAGTGCGGCGTTTGAAGACGGAGGTAGTAAGGCTTCCTCTCTAGTCCAACGCTATTGGAAATCGCTGGGCTCGGGCAGAGAAATGAACCGCTCAATGTCTCGGTATCCGTTGCCCTTCACGGAAATTCCATCCCCGGGGAAAAGACGAGGTTCACGTATTTCGGTGTAAAGTTGGTGCTCGCTGACTTAGGTTGCCTCTATCAGTCTTATATCCGTATTTTATTCTTATATTTTCTAAACGTACAACGAATCACTCGAAAAAGAGCGCTCGAAGTTAACAACTAGAGGCGCCTGCTTTCTTTCTTTCTTTCTTTCTTTCCTTCTTTCTTTCTTTCTTTCTTTCTTTCTTTCTTTCTTTCTTTCAGACGCTTTTGAAGTCATGTTTTGCAGTCGATACACAGGAGCAGTCCGCAAAAGAGTTACTGAGACACAATTGGCGCTTTGTCAGGAAAAGGGTCGCATATATTACAACAAGGAAGAGAATAAGATCACAAGGCGCATCACAAGTCTACTGAATACTCGAGAATTCGTGTTATTCGAACTACTCTGTTTATCCTAAGAAGCTGCGACCCACAGAATTACACCTCTTATTAATAACAAAACTGCAATATTCGCACTATTGTTCGCGCGAGGCCAGCTACGGGGTGGAAGAATATAAAGGCCAACGGCCACCTCCCATTTCGGCAAAACGAAACTATGCGATTTGAAACGAATCAAATTTTTCAATCTGCATGGGTCAATTTGGGAAGTTTCGCGGCGCGAAGAAAATGGCCCAAATAAGTGACTAACTACATCATGAGATCAACGACATAAAGCTTACGTCATCGGTCCTGTGATTTGGTAGCAACAACAAAACAACTTCGCACTTTTTTAAAGCGACAGATTTCATTAGCTACTTGTCCCGCTCTGAATAAACGTCGGCCAATCCTGCACAATGAAAACCGGGAGGAGAGTCAAAGTGGGGCAGTAGGTTTGTGTTGGCGGCGGCATTGCCAGGCAGAAGACAGCATGGGCCACTGGGCTTCTGTGCGAATGGACAGCTTCGGCCTCGCGCATGGGATACTGGTGTGCGCCCATTTTCGGCAACTACCCCGAGAATGGATGTGCCAAAGGTGAAACGAGGAAAGCGACACTTTTATTTACATAGCTTCCCCCTCCCCCTTTGGACTGACCCTGCGCCAGAAAACTAAAAGCAGCTGCTTATTATTTACAAGTTCCTCAGTTTGACCGCCCGTCTAGCTGTAAACGTAATTACATGCGAGCACATATAATATTGAATTGAATTGAATTTTTTTTCTCGTTCATTCAAACGAGGGTAGACTGAGACTAAAGGCATAAAGCCAAAGGTCTCAGCCCCCGTGAACAACAGGTTTGACAGCAGATCACACACATATGCACAATTTTGCGCGCTACAACAGCGTTGGTTATTGTGAAGATTCGTGGTAGCAATGTCCATGGTCATTAGATTCTTGAAATTTATAGTACCATGTACAGCAACGGCTAAGTACAACTAAGCATTTCAGATGCTAAGGTGTGCTAAAATTGTAAAATATACACGAAATAAACATCAGCGAATTTATAGAGCAATATAGAGCAACAGCATGCGCAAAAATAAAGAGGAACATCATAATTGTGTGCCAAAAGTAATAAAAAAACTGGCCTCCTTTGTTTCTTACCCGCAAGGACTACACGTAAACATTGTACTTCGTTTCGTTAAGAAATTAGTAAATATTTGGTATTCGATACGGTATGCGAAGGCCGTTTTTTGTCTACTCTTGTTATTTCGGTTAGACTGTATTCTATATCAGAAGGCCATTTTTTTTTCTAATGTTATTTCGGTTAGACTGGGAAGTTTCGCTATTCGAACGCCTTCTTTCTCGGCCTTATATAGTTTGGTTGCAGGGCCGCCTTTCCTGAGCCCTAGCCTCCATTTCTTTTTTTTTTTTTTGATCAGGAGTCTGGCCTTAGATAGGGCCTCGCAGGGGCGAGATCAGGATGCGTAATGTAGGCCGCGGCCCAGGCTCGGGGGCTTTGCGGGCTACTTCCGAGGGAGGCTGTGGTCGATGCAAGCGAGCGAGCAGGCAGGCACGTGACCCGAATACGTCACCGTTCGGTGGTCGCAACCACGCGAAGTCAACATACACCTAATGAAGCCAAGAAACGAGGGTATCAGAAAGCTACAGAACACTCGCGGATTTCACAGTAACAGAGTAAATAAAAAAAAGAAAATTCTCCAGGTCCCGGGAATCAAAGCCGGGACCTACTCCTTTAAGAGGCGGTCGCCGTACCATATCAAACCAGGAGGCAACCAAATCGCAGAGCGAAGCAACTGTACTCGAAGCGCAGGGACATTGAATGTGGCAAAGCAGTTCTGCGCAAAAACCTGCAACTTGGAGTAAGCTTTGCGAAAGAAAAAAAGAAAAAAATAAATCCATCCCTCACGGACTCCAGTAACCGCCACGGTCCTTTGACAGACGGGGCAGCTCAATGCGGAGTCCGCTCAGGAACCAAGAAGTGCCAACTTGAATCAAGCGCGACAATCCCTGTCTGCGAGGCTCAACTCCTTTCGGTGTGCTCAGTGAGACAAAAGTGCGGGAGTGAGTGTGGGAACCCTCGCCCTCAAAGGCGAGTCCTTAGACGACTTTGGACGCTTCGATTGGACGAAGGTTGGACGGCAGTTTCCCTGGCCTAGGGATCTAGGGAGGACGGAGGGGAGCTTTAAGCAGACGTTTTCGGCTCCTCGGGGTGCTTCGTTTTCAAGGATGCTAGACTGATGAAATGTAACGTTCTCCACCCTTCATGTAGATATTGTAAATATATCCCGTACTCCTCGTTCTCGATGAGAACAAGTTCCTCCCTTCAACAACGTACTTAGCGTGGATGAATCAGGTGACGGCATCGGCCACCTACCCCTTTAGACATGCCCGACCCCAACTCTCACAGTAGAGAGAGAGAGCATATGATAAATGAAAGGTAGGGAGGTTAACCAGGACTAAGCCCGGCTGGCTACCCCACACGGGGAAAAGGGAAAAGGGGACGGAAAGAATAAAAGAAGAAGAGATAGTCCAGTGGGGATATCGTTCGGTCACTCAGTCCGGATCACAGACGCTGGCTCAATCCGGTAGCTTTCAAATATCGCAGCAGCGCTTTTGTGGCCTTTTGTAGCTGCGATATGCGAGGCAATGGTCCCAAGATCTTGTTCAAGGTGAACGGTTTTCTATCTAACTGGTAGAGAGCTGTGTAGAGGTCATGTCTTTCATTTTCAAAAGATGGGCAGTAGCGCAGTAGATGTTCTGTAGTTTCCTCGACACCACAGGCATTGCACTCGGCGCTATCGGCCATTCCAATCAAAAACGCATACGCATTGGTGAATGCGACGCTCAAGCGTAAACAATGTTTCCTCATTACGCGGAAGCCCTGGTAACAACCGCAGTTACATACATGGATCGAGGGAATGCAAGCGATGTTGGGTGAATTCAGCATTCCTACGCTGTAGCTCTCCCGTGCTTGCTAAAACATGCGAGTCAAATCTTCGAGAACTTGAGAGCGTGCAAGCACAGGCACTACGTGTTTGCCTAGGCTTTCCGCAGAGCGCCTCAACAGCAGGAACCATTATAATGGCTCAAGTTCATCCGATCACGACTCACATTAGCACCGACAGGCTTAGGGACCATGTTCGTCATGTTTCACGGATGCAATCAAGCTATCTTGCCTGCCTGCCAGAACGACGACCACAGGCGTCCTTTTCCATCGAGGTCAACATCCATCGTGTCTCCCTACCATCGGGCTTCACACCCTCAGCACGTTCAACCTCAGCTTTGTGGTGTTTAAGACAACCTCAAGTGCTTCTTACGGTTCCAGGGCAGGTCGCGAAAGAAGACCGGCCTGCCTATTTTGGCCCTGAAGCTATCAGCTCTGGATTGTTTGCACACTTTCCACGTTGACCGAGTCCAAATTTATACGGATGGCTCTTCCACTAAGACCAGCTCCACCGGCGCAGTGGTTATACCATCACGATCACTAAGCATTCGATACAAGATTTCTCACTTGTCAACACCGACGGGTTCGGAGCTTGTTGCCCTCCGAGGTGCCCTTGATTATATTAACGACCAACCGGCTAATCGGTGGGCAATATTCTGCAATTCGAAGGCGGCCTCACAATGTCTTCTGTCATCTCTTCGTCGCGGGTCCTATGAACAACTCGTGTCGGAGATACGAGAAATGCACCATCGTGTGATAGCGAAAGGACACGACGGCGTGTTTCAGTGGCTGCCTGGCCATTGCGGTATCTCCAGCAACGACCTCGCTGACGAAGCTGCTAGGAAAGCACACGAAGGAGCAACCCTTATTTCTATACCTTTATCGCGGACTGACGCAGCCCAACACTTAAGCAAGCTAGCGCACCGTATGACATAGGAGAAGTAGCACACACCTGAATTCACCCAACTCGCAAGAGGTGCCAAAGTAGGCATAGTATATGACAAGAGTGCATGACGAACATAAATGATAGGTCATGACATGAATATCGTGACGTGTGTCATGTGGGTCATGAAGCAGTCGCCTACGTCTTGGTGCCCTCATGGTCGTTTCGTTAACTTTTGGTGCTCTCGTGGTCGTTTGGTTAACTTGGTATGTACCACAATTGGCGTAGCACAAGAGCCTATGACGAACATAAATGATAGGTCATGACATGCGTGTCATGTAGGTAACGAAACAGCCGCCTACGTCTTGGTACTAAAATTTCCATAGTGTGACACAAGAGTACATGACGAACATGAACGATCGGCGATGAATGTCATGACGTGAATGTCATCTAGGTCACGAACAGCCGCCTGCGTCTTGGTATGTACGAAAATTGGCGTAGTATGACAAGAGTGCATGACGAACATAAATGACAGGTCATGACATGAATTTCGTGACATGCGTGTCATGTAGGTGATGAAACAGCGGCCTACGTCTTGACGCCCTCATGGTCGTTCCGCTAACTTGGTAGGCTCCCCGCACACTGCTTCGCAATAACATCGATTCGCACGGGGCGTGGGATCTGCCGGCTCTTTTATGCGTTGCATATTGCAATCACTCAATTCAGCCCTTGGGCGCGGCCGGGCAGCCACCACTGAGGGTATGAGCCATTGTTCATTGCTGCGCGGCTCATATGTGGGTCTATTCTCTTTTAAGTTCGCTATGTTTGGTATTAAGTTGCTTCTATTTTTATGCGTTGCATATTGCAATCACTCAGTTCAGCCCTTGGGCGCGGCCGGGCAGCCACCATTGACCTTTAGCGCAACCACGTGACGTGACGTCAAGACAGCCGGAGGAAAAGATGGGCCCCAACTCGCGCAATATGCAACGCATTCTTGGCTTAACCAAGCTACGCCTGGCCATTTTTTCTCAGCCGGATCCAGCAAACAGCGATCCCTCGGATGCAAAGTGCTCGAAGCGCATCCCCATCAACACAATCATCATCTCGCGCACACCCTCTAACTGCCGTCCAAGTACGCGAAACCGTACGTTCTTATCGTTAGGTGCGCGGCTCGGGAAACGAATCCAGACAAACAGCGTCAGGCTCCGGGGGAACTCTCCCGTCGAATCCCGTTTCTTTGTCCCACTTCAGAACCCGACACGCCCGCGGCAGCCCTTGTTATCCACGGCGGCGGCCTCCTTCACGCCCCCCCGCCCTTCCCCTCCCTATCCTCGAGCTGCTCGCAACAACAGGCACTTAACGAGTTCTCTCACTTCGTTTTTTTTTTCGTTTCTTTTTTTTAATCTCGCAACGCGTTTTCTCGGCGGATAATTGGACGCTAGGCGCCGCGCACACTCGGGCGATCTTCAACACGGGCCCCCGTCGCAGTGGCAGGCGAGAACGCTGCCACGCACAAGGTGTCGGGAAGAATATATATATATATATATATATCATCGCCACAACGGGTCCACGCGAAATAAGGGAGCCCGCAAGCGCAGGCCCAAGGCGCGTGCTGCGGTGTCAGCACCTCTCCGTAGCTCGGCACTTGTTGCCGCTGCGAACCATTCGCAACGGCTCAGAAAAGCTGCTGCTCTTGAAGCGCGTGCAACCTTTGCGGGAAAAAAAAAACGAAAGATGGGTTTCTCGCACAGCGGCTGGCCGCCGGCATAGCCTTGAGTTTCCTGCAAGAGTTACCACGGGGAACTCTGGCGCTATAGCGTGCGTAGTGGCGGCAAATTAAAACTTCTTTCTGGGCGAGTTGGTGCACACTTGATTTGAATATTATAACAGCGTTAACATGTGCGCCCACAAAGGAACAAGGAAGATACACAAGCGCTGCATCCGACACATAGCTTGTGTTTCGTCCTTGTTCCTTGGCGGATGTATGTGTTAGCGCTGTTATGTATAGTTTTCAAACCAAGTAGCTGCAAAGTACACGTTTTGTTTTTCAAGCGCCATGCTTCAGGCAGGGAACAAACCGAACGAAGACGTATGACGCAACCGGTTGGTGAATGTGCGAACTACCAAATGATTATTCTTCAAGCGTAGCGAATGTTTATATCTGGCGACAAATTAATCCCGTGAGTAGGTGTGCCGCAACAAACGAACTATAAGAAAAAGAAAAGAAAAACGCGAACACTAAAAAAACTTTACAAGCCTTTCGCCAATTCAGAGAACGCGATAAGATCTGGGGTACATCGACGCGGTCGCTTTTGACGGTCCAGAGGTGGCCATTTCCAGGCGTTCCAAAATATATCTCGACGTCCGTGAGCCGAATCGGGTGTGGCAGTAGAGCAGTTCAGTGCCAGCACCCTAATGATGAGTATAGTGCGTGGATATGGCTTAACTTCGTGCTTCTGGCTTCAAACGGCCCGATTACTTTGCAAATTGGTTATGCTGTACAACATGTCGCGCTGCGCGTGCGATGATTAGCAAGGATTATCAAGGAGAACAGCAACTAATTATTGCCCCGCATGCCGTGTTTAGAAAACAACGAATGCTGAACAATTTATAAGGGTACGAGCGTAATAAATACCATCGCAGACACGTCTGAAGCCGCAAGCACGAAGTTCAGACAAATCCACGTGTACTGTGATAGCCATCATTACTGCTGTATTGGTTGAACTAGCCCCGCGCCTGAGTGTTATCTAGTGAATTTCGTAGGAAATTACACGAGGGGCAGCAAAAGGTACAGTTCCACGCCACGAAAACATGTAGGAATTATTAACCTTTCTTTTCGGACGCGGAAAGCTGATTTGCAAAACAAATATGAAATGTTATTTGAGTAAAAACTTGCTCAACTATCCACAACCGAGACTTTAGCCCTACTGCATCAAAAACACTGCTATGAGTACGTCATGCGTTAAGCTTCCTGCGTTAAAATCAGAATTCCGAGGTGTCAGACTTCGCGCAGCAGAAAAATGATACGTTGGGCACTACAGGGTTAATCTGGCCTTTGTTTTCCAGGTTAAGAAGCTGCTACAGAACTATGGTTAGTTGGGCAAGTTATTATTCCGTCCGTGAGCCAAGCCAAACGAATAATAACACAGCTGAAAGAAGAGGCGGACAACAGCGCTTCCTATTAGCTGGGATACCCTCTTCTATCGAAGATTTGAATAATTTCCAAGTAATCATCCTCGGCCTAATTTACGTGACCTGCAGCACAAAGACCTCTCTCAGAGATCTGCAATTATCCACGTCTCGCGTTAGCTGACGCCAATCTTACGCCTGCAAAGTTCCCAATTGTTTAACGCTGCCTAATTATGTGCTGTCCCTGACTGCGCCTCGCTTAACTTGGCACCCATTCTGTAACTATATAACAGACCACCAGTTATTTTCCCTACGCATTATGTGTCACGGCCAACTCCATTTTTGCCTCTTAATGTCAACAAGAGAAGTGGCCACACAGCTGTGTGTTCTCTGATGGCCACCGCTAGGTGTCGCCCCATCTCTTATTGTTACGCCTAACATTTATCGTTCCATCACTCAATGCGCGAGGATCTTAATTGATTCTCAAGCCTCTCTGTTAACCTCCAAGCTGCTGCCGCGTACGCTAAGCACTGGCAGAATGAAATGACTGCACGCCCTTCTTTTACAAGGATGGCGGTAAGCCGCCGGTCACGAAAAGCTCGAACTAGAAACGAAGTAGCAGAACGTTTCCATGAGATCCGCCACCAAGTAGATAAATAAATACATAAATAAACAAACGCGCCAATCACTCAATTAACGGCGTACGTGACCCACGGCCTAGGCCACGTTGTCCAAGAGGGCGTCCAACTCTGCGCGACCGCCACAAACAACCGCGGCTTAGCGGAGACCGCGACGCTAAAGTGTGCGCTTAACGCGCTCGCGTAGCCGAGGGAAAGGCGTATATACCACGCAGGAAGGAAGCAGGCAGTGCTTTCCATTAATAAACCAGCCACCGGGAAACGCTCACTCAGTCAACAAGCCGCGCACGCGCCGAGTCCAGCGGAGGTTCGCAAGCGTCCAAGTCGGAGTCTATTTGTGGAACGCCGGGAACTCTCCCCGCCCGCTGTCCCTAACGCTTCCCTTTTCGCGTCAACGCACTCGCCCCCAGGCTCCAGGCCTAACTCCCCTCCGCCCGCGGTCCCTAACGCTTCCCTTCTCGCGTGAACGCACTCGCCCCCAGGCTCCAGGCCTAACTCCCCTCCGCCCGCGGTCCCTAACTCTTCCCTTTTCGCGTCAGCGCACTCGCCCCCAGGCTGCAGGCCTAACTCCCCTCCGCCCGCGGTCCCTAACTCTTCCCTTTTCGCGTCAGCGCACTCGCCCTCAGGCTGCAGGCCTAACTCCCCTTTCGAGTGCGTTTTATTGCCTTAAATGCGTGCAGCATGGGGAACGCTACTGCGCGCTGCGCGACGGCCAACACCGAGGTCACAAGAATGCGCTTCGTTCGCGCTTGCGTCGTCTGCTGCAAATAACGATGGACAGAAGACGCCCGATGAAGAGATTTCTTTAGCTCGGCATGCTATAGCCTCCTCCCTGTTAGAAATACCGAAATTGTGGGTAATTTTGTAATTGCAACTTGATCACAACCTTGAACAAGTGAAAAGTGATTTCTTGGGGGGAGGGGGGTGCAGCATTTCCACATATTCGCGTTTCTGTAATCACTTTTGTTCTCGCGTTTCCGTGGCTCTTGTGTGCGTGTTCGTGAGTGCTATATTTACCACGAACGAGGCACGTCACTTGTGTTTAAACAGCAACATTTGAACTCCGCGAACTGCTCAGGAACATTTGTTTTTGTGTATCTGTGTAGCGCGTGCGTGTCTAAGTGAGCTTTAGAACTGTTGTTGCTATAGCGTTTTGTCTATTCTTCATTTGAACAACTAGATCTATGAGTGAAAAGAAGCCGGGTTGCAGGCGACCTACTGGCCGGCACCAACAACTCCAGACAAAGACAACCAAAAAGCAAAGGGCATTCTTCGATACATGCAGAGCCTCACCGTGACAACTGCAACGGTGGTAATAGTAGTTACATAGATTTACAATACGCACACTTCATCATATACGCACATCACGCGAAAAGTAAAAAAAATGGTAAGAAGCAAATAAATGAAACGAATTCCCGGAAACGTTTCGCAACACAGCTTGCCTCGACGTCCTAAATAGCGCTGCGAGAATTACGCTGGACTATTGGCTGCAGTGCCGAGTAATAAGAATACAGATGGTCAATAAAGAAACGGTCAAGCCACGGCCATAGTTTCCAGGGAGATCGATTTAATCTCCCATCATTCTCGCACGTCGTCATCGGCCGTTATCGCCGTTATCACTGCTATCGGCCACGCGGCGCGATCCGGTATACGAGAAGATGAATGGAGAATAATCTAAAAGCGTTACAGAATACGTGCTGCGTCTCACTGCAGTTTCAGTAGTTTTAATTCGGTGTTAATTAGTGTAATCCATGGTCTCCCACATCGTTTCATTCAACTAAGTAGGAGTAGCCGTCGGTGTATTCAGCGACGAAGACTCCTCATTTCCAACTTAAAAAGAAATTAAGGGGAAAAAAGCTGAAAAAAGAAAGCGGGGGAGGGGTAGTTTGATCCACTTTTCATGCGTTTAAGAGCCCAGCCGGTATAACATAATGCGAGAATTTCGGCGTCGTATTGACACCAAAACCTCGCAGCCTCAGCGCGAAACTGAAAAAAATGAAGAGATACTAATTCGCCGATACAATTTCCGAGAAACTGAACCACAGTTTCTTTAGTTTCTTCTTTAAAATTATTTTGATGAACAATCGCACTGAAAGCTCCGAGGAACAAGAGTAGCGGTTCAGCCTCGTGTCTGTTACGTCACACTGGTCTATAGTGAGGAAATAAGATAGTTGCCGGGTGACGCCGAAGCCACGGTTGCAAGCTTAGGCCTAGCATGAGCGCGTTGCGTTCGTGTTGCCCTTCGGTGCTGTACGCGCAACAAGTGCGTTAGCCCAACTGTACATCATTCTGATTTACTGCTTTAGCGTAGCCTTTAAATGCCGACGGCGCTGAGTTTGCGGCAACTTCGAACTTTACGCTGAACCGCTCTGACGAGCATTGAAAGTATAACAGCCATGTGACATATCTGATGTCCTGCCGGCAGCAGTTAACGCGTCAACAACGAGTCCCCCACCTTACGCTACACTGCACCCTTTTATCGACGCGCAGGAAAGGCGCCTGCCACAACGAGAGCACGGAGAGGTGGGAGGGCAAGAGGGGAAAGGGGGTAGTTAAGTGCGGCACAATATCTTCGCATCATCGCAGCCACCCGATTGCGACAGCCGGAGTTGCCAGTCGACGGACGACGCTTTTCTGGTTTCCCCCCATCTTCCCTTCGCGGTCTTGAGCCTTCCCCAAACATCTTCCTCCCCAAGACCCTACGCGACATCGCCCGGGCTTAGCGGTCGATTCGCTGCTGCGGACAGATTTCACGGCTCGGCGATTCCAGCGCCGAAAAGCGCCGTTCCCCGTTTACGCGCTTGTACTCCCCATTGGTCCCCAGACACCTGCGTCCCCTCCGGCATTTCCCGAAACCTCTTGGTGCTGCTTTACGACTTCTTCCGCACATTACCCACTTCGACTTTCTGTGCTACCATTACTATGACCACAACTAATAATTTTATTATAATACAATGAGTTGTCGCTCCTTTTGAAAGGCCACCTTTAGGATGAAGTATGTATACTTGAGTTAAAAGCATTTAGGCATATCCTACAGTGTTAGTTAGAAATATTATGACCGGTACGACATTAAAAGCATTCTATGCAGATTTTTTTAAAGCAACAGATGTACCTTCGATCAACGAGAGCTGATCAGTGAAGCCTCTCGAGGTAATATACGCGCCTCCAAGATGAGTATAATCGGGCAAAATTTTACTTGCCGCAGCAAAAATTATTGTGTTTGCTCCGATTCGTGTCACATCGTCTGAAGCTTATCGCGCGTCACATGTCTCATTACGCGAAGGACGGAAAACCTACGGAACGGAAACAGACGCGAACTTCTGCACCAAACTCGGAAACAACAGCCGTAATTCGCCGAGTGCGTTCTATCGATATCGCCACGGCTGCACCACGCCGCAGAAAATCCGGAAGGCGGCAGCACCTCCGCGATGACAGTGCAGAAAAAAAGGTAATTACGCGTGGCGTCCTCTGCACACCGGCTCGCGCCGTTCAATGCGGCAGCGAAAAAGGTGGGTGCATCGTTCGGACACTCGGGCAACTTGGTGTCTCACGTGACGAGTACCAGAACGGTCCCAGCACTGTACAGTTCACTTCGTCGCGCCAGGGAACGCGTGATCAAAACGACTCGGAAACGCTTTCAGATGCGACAACGCTTCGCGAAGTTGACGACGACCTTCCAACAGTGTCGCGTATTCTACTCAAGCTCCTTACTTCCCCGATCGCGTCAGCGTTCAGTCTACTTCCTTTCTTCTTTTCTGCGTAGACTGCGATTATAGCCGAACGTGCCAAACCCCCCCGAAAAAGCGAAAAACTGACATTGGCTTGTATGGTACGGATTAAACCGTTCCTCATTAGGCTAATGCGCTCAACCTAATCGAGCATGCCACCGACGTCTCCCAGCCTCCCTCCAATTCTGCAAAGGCATTGCGCAGCACAGGTACCTGGCTTCCCTCAAGCGTTGGCGAAATCCCGCCGGGAGCTAAATCGGACGCTCACGCCACCGAACGGTCCGCTCTCCCACGCTGGCCTGCAGAAAAAAAATGGAAGAAAAGGAGAGGAGGACGGAGTGAGACAAAGGCACTGTGCGGTCGTTAGGTAGTTGGGCGCGACTACAGTTCCTCTACTGCATAGTTACTCCTAGCGTAGGTAGTCACCATTCCATGCGGAACTCGTGCGTTGTTAACAAGAAAGCTCCATTAGGCAGCGCTTTTTTTTTTCAGAACTTAGGCACCCGAAAGTCATTTCTGAGAGAGTGATAGAGAAAGCTCGTTACTTTCAATTATAATCCTACGCAACGCAGGAATCTAAAGGACGCGAAGCTTGTTTGAGTTAGCGGGGTAGCAGCAGTGACGGATGAAGCTAGCATAGCCTCGACGCCTCAGGCTGTTAGCTGTCTGCGTCATGAGGACCAAGGCGGTGCAGGATGTGTGTGCCACTGTCCTATAGCTTTTAAGTGCAAAGGCAGTCAACGTCCAACGAATTTCTGCGGCTAGACGACCGCCCACTGGCCGTACAGACGCTAATGGAACACCACCCCCATCTGATGTCGGCTCAGAAGACAGCGAAGGCGCTTTCATGCTTGTTTCTTTTGTTGTTGTTGAAAATGACTGGCTTTTGCGAGTGCTTTTGACTGCGTGGCGCTGTCCCCGTGCATGCATACACATTCACCGCCTCTCTCTCTCTCTCTCTCCTTTCGCTTCCCCTTCCTCAACTGTAGGGTAGCCAACCAGACGCTTTTCGGTTTGTCATCCCTGCCTTCTCCCTTTCTTTTCTGTCTCTGTGGTGGAGAGAATAACGTTCATGAGAGATGCTTGCACAGAGGAGCACGACACACATAAAAATTGCGCAGATCCAACGCACCCGTTGGATCATATGTGAAGCAAATCGTTCGTGAAGCGGTTAATTCAATGCTACGAAACTCAACGACATGCGCACAATTGCTTTTGTTTTCTTTTTTTATTCGGCGCAACGTGTAACCTCGCGTAATGCGTAGATTTACTTATGTCACAGGTCACAGCTTTTAACGTCGTGCACTTTGTGCGCGCGTCGTTCACAAGCTGTGCCGAAATGCAGCCGCCGAATGAGGCGGGCGCTGAGTAAATGCAGACGGGCGTAAATTGTCAACCAGTACCGCTGGCTGACAACATGTACACCCGTGAGCAAAAGTATACGGACCAGGGATTCCGCGATAAAGCCGATTTTTTCCACTGCCTGAGAATACATCTTCAAACTGAGTACTGCACTCCAAACTTGACATTGTGAACTTTCTAGTGTACTCGTCAATTTCAGTTTAACCATGTCAATTACGAAGAAACTTAGCTTTATCGTCGACCCTCTGTGGTCCGTGTACTTTTGCCCACGAGTGTACGGCCAACCTGACGCGGCAAAGCGCTCAGGGCTTCGAACGAGCGAGCACCAGGTCCAAATCCCTCAACTCGGGCTGACCCAGCCCCGACCTCGGCCGCGTTTACACGCATCTTGTCAAGCGGGTCGGTCGAGTCAACCCGCCTCCATGCAGGCGGATTGACAAAACCTGTCTCGACGCTAACTCAGCTCTACCTGATGGCGTTTAAGTGTACCCGGACGACAAGGTTTCAACTCGACAAGCCAACTCGAGCCAACTTTTCTTGGGGGGTTCATATAAAAGTGGCGGCCGCTGACGAAGAAGCACCAAGCCTCTGCAAGTTCTTCAATGGGTATATGTGGGCAGACAGGGTTACGAAGAGCCTGTTAAACAGGCCGCGGTCGCAGGTCACGTGATCGGGGTCTGAACAAAAGGGCGGAATCGAACACATTAGGTTAAAACAAAACGTGCAGGCAGCAATAAATTGAGGGCGACGTCGGGTCTCTGGGAGATGACAGAGCATTATTACGACAATCACGGAGCGACCGACGGACCGAAGAAACGTAACAGAAATCTCGAAACAGCCCAATTGGAAGGACGCCGTGAGGGGGACGAAACAATGACGCTAAGGTTTATTGTCGAAAGCGCAGCATCTACACAGCCAGAAAAATGCGGGAAGAGAAAACAAAGTCCAACGCTCATGGAAGCAAACGCAACGAACGCAGACAGCGCACCAGTGTTTGTGTTGTCGGTTCTACAAACAATCCGGGCTCCGTCCGGATGCACTGGCAAACAACTTTCGCGACAGAACTAAAAGCTCGGCCCATCTCCTGCTCCAACAAGGTTAGCGTCTGAGGTCCTAGTATACTGCAGCGTAGAGTACAGTGCATAGTGCGGTATAACACGGTGTACTATATACTGCCTGGGACCATGGAAAGGACGCAGCAACGTGTCGTCTCCCTCCCTCGGTGTGCTGTACATAACTACAACAGCGTACGTCGGAATAGGCAGAGACTTCATATCTAGCTGGGCTTTCACTTATACGGATGACATTTCGTTTCTTCGCGCTATAACGAAGAAATTAAATTCCCGAGTTTAACCTCCGGAAACTACACAGTATCTCATGAGGGACAAATAATGAATGCCTCCGGATTAATTTAGGCCACTTGTTCTTTTTTTATCTTTTTTTGACGTGCGCTCAATGCACGGTACACGAGCGCTTTTTTTTTTTGCATTTCGCCTACAATGGAATGTGGCTGACGCAGCCGTGAAAAGATCACGTGACCGCGAGCTCGTTGTAGAAAAGCGACAGGCCACAGGCCTACATCAGTCAGAAGTATGTAAAAAAAGCAAAATATTAGCTCACCTACCGCTCTTTCTTATACATGCGATGGCATTCGTACGTACTTTTAAACTTCGCGCTTCTTATTATTTGTGTGCCCCGTAATCAAATCGTGTTTCTGGCACATCAATTACTGAGTTTCTTTTTTTTTCTTATTTATGAATAGAAAGCTTTAGAATAGGAGCCCCAAACGTATTGGGGCACCAATAAAATAGCGTCGAAGCCACTGCGCATGCGCGAGACGCGAACTGCATTTGGGTTTTGCATACGGCACGCTATTTCACTGATTTAGCGGGAGCGCCAAAAGTTGCCCAAAAAGATTTGCGTAAACAAAGATGGCGGCACCCAAGAAGCGACGGCTCTAACCTAGCATCAAAGTGGGTTCGATTCATGGTAACGCGTGAATTTCGCAAGCTAGGAGCTGCCATCATCGCTTCATCTCAACTAGCGTGTGTTATGAAGAGTGAATCAGTAGACGCCGCTGATTCCAAATTCAATTGTGGATTTTATAGCTCGTAGGCCTGACACGGCTTAGCCTGGCTGCAGGTGAAGGCACGTAAAGTTGGTTACTCAAAACTAAGGGCAACCAATCGTTTGCTGCTTACAGAATAACCTCCAAATTGTAATTTAACGCAAATACACGAAAGTCAAAATTACTATTCTTATCATAACATGGTACATTTTATTTAGTTATTTCTAATAGCCTTTCTTTGACACCGTAGTGGCGTGTCAGCGCAAGACGCTATCCGCAAACGCAAAGCCCTATGCTAAACCTCTTCACTCGTGCGTGCCCCAACGCTAACACCTGAAAAGCTCTATGGAGCCCCAAACTATTCGGGCCCCTGCTCTAAAACTTTCTAATATCATTTTTTTTATGCGAAGCATATTGCGAGAGCTCAACCCAGCTCCTCAGGCGCGGCGGTGTCGCCTTCAATACCACGTGACACCGTGACGTGACGACAGAGGAGAAGTGGCTTTGGCTCAACTCTTGCAAGATGGGCTGGGTGGGAATCGAACCAGGGTCTCCAGAGTGTGAGACGGAGACGCTACCACTGAGCCACGAGTACGATGCTTCAAAGCGGTACAAAAGCGCCTCTAGTGAATGCGGTGTTGCCTTAGAAACGAGCTGCTTCTAAGGCTCAGGCGTGCGTCGCCTGCTCAGGCGCACATTTCGTTGCCGCGCCGAACGCTGCGTTGCTCGACGCTCACCGCGTCCAATGCGGGGCGCCCCTTGGCGGGTCGACGGGAACGCTGTCGCGTTCCACTCTTGAAGGCGAAGCAGAGTAACGCATGAGTTGTTTCTTCGTCTAGCCGAACCAAATATAGCCAAGCAACAGCAGTTCACCAGGCTAAACAGTGGTTCAACAACTAAAATAAAGGCTAGTATGCTTCGCATCCTGGGGCTTAACCTTAGCTAAGCCACAGCCATTTTTAACGCGATAGCGTTAAGGAGCTCGTGTCGCAGAAAAGCCGGTGTCGTCGGCGTCGGGTGTCGGCGTCGGCGGCGTTGACCGTGAGCGATAAATCACGGCAGGCGCTTCATAAATAAAAAGCAACTTCCAAGATTGGCCCGGTGGGAATCGAACCCAGGTCTCCGGAGTGTGAGACGGAGACGCTACCACTCAGCCACGAGTTCGATGCTTCCAAGCGGTGCAAACGCGCCTCTAGTGAATGCGGTGTTGCCTTCGAAACGAGCCGTGGAAAGTTATACTGCGGTGTATATCGGTAATTATGAACATGTAACGTACAGAAGTCACAATTACACGAGTTGCGAAGTGCGTTTCCGCTGCATTTCTTCTGCGCTTTCCGCACACGCAGAGCCATCTTGCGGCAAACACAGAAGACCCCCTCCTCTCAATGTACGGCGCTGCCCCGACAGGAGGCGCGCCGCGCGCGCATTGGGACCGCTGCCAGGCGCATCGCGGGACTCCCTCTCCCCTGACGACGCTTCGCCGTGCTTCCGGTTTAGATTACTATCTATCTCTCTGCCCGTGCCGATCACGACGTTTGGCTGGCGTAGATCGTTTCCCCTCCGAGACACCGAGTTCTTTGGTTCGTTTCGTTCGCTCAGGCGCACGTTTCGTTGCCGCGCCCAACGCTGCGTTGCTCGACGCTCACCGCGTGATAGGTGGGCGCTAAGTCCGATGCGGGGCGCATCGTAAGTGATTGCTGTGCCGTAGCGCATTGTCTTATACCCCTTGGCGGGTCGACGGGAACGCTGTCGCGTCCCACTCTTGAAGGCGAAGCTTAAGCGTCCTCCAATTTTTTTGTTATGAGATAGTATAGACGCAAATACCTGTCTCCAGAGTGAGAAGCCCCAAGAACAACGCAATAACCAAGTCGCACAGTGAAAAAAGAAATATTACCTTCATAACTTTGATCACGGTGGTGCATTGCAGGAGTAATTAATGTTGGGAAACAATGCGGTAATAAATCTTTTTGTCACCGCGGCTCATAGTGCGCGTCCGCGAGTGCCGTGCTGGCCATCAATAAAGGGAGGGGCGTGCTCTGTTGATAGACGCGAAGGTTCAAATTTTGTTAAATGCCCAGGAACATTTGTTTTTGCGTACTTATATGTTCGTTCGATTCAGAAAGTGGTGCATGGAACAACCGAAAAGGTGCAGGGGGCGCCAGTTATGGTGTGCCGGGCTGCACCCACTCGCTGCAAGGTTCAAGGGTGCACTGCACCGCGGCGGCACGTTGCCTTGCGCCCCGTTCAATCGTGCACGGGGGGTGCAGGGTGCACCGTTGCACCTAGGGGAATCGAAGGCCTAGGTGCAGCGCACCGTGAATAGGCGCATAAGATGCAGAGAAACCTGGCTGAATCGAGTAGACCTGATGTTGTGTGTGTAAATCTACGTGAACTTTATGGTATGGTATGAAGAACTTTATTTAGGTCCTGAGGGATCAGTCTGGGACTGATGCGGGCCGCTCCCACGTCAGTACAGAGAGGCCGAGCCCCTCTGCCGTCACACGGGCCCTCTGGACAGCCCTGAGTTGGTCCGCCAGCACTTCACTGTGCAGCATCCGCTGCCACCACTGTTCACCTCGAGAACTATCACCGGCCAACGCCAAGCAGCGCCACAGCAGGTGTTCTAAATTGAGCAAACCCCCACACTTACTACAATAGACTGAAACCCCGCAGTCCGGATTAATTTTATTCATGATGACCGGGTTAGGGTACGTTTCTGTGGCGATTATATTGATGCGCGAGCGTCAAGTGGCTCACTGAACGAAAAGGCCGGCGTCCGGCGTCTGTAGCAGTGATGCGGTACCTAAATTCCCATTGGCTGCGAAGCCACGGCACGAGTACGGCTCGACGGAGCAGGGCGGGCGAGAAGGAAACACTCGCTGCTTCGGTATTGCGTGTTGGGGAAAGGGCATCGCCGCGACGCCAACTCAACCTCGCTCTCGGAAGCCTGTGTTATCCGCGCCTGCCTTGTCCGCGCAAGCTGTACCCGCGGACAACTTTTCTTGGCTACGAAGCGAAAGCTACGGGGGCGGAGCTTCTGCACATGAAAGTATTCGTGCGAAATGTAGTCCGGGCGCGCCCGGCACCGATTTCGGTTTCGGCAACCTCGCACAACCTCTTTAGGGAAGGCAGATACAGTTAACTCGGCGTGAATCAATGTTCATTCACATCTGGTATGCACGAAGTTCTGAACAGCGAGCATCGCAGCCTGCGTCGGAGCTCCGAAGCAGACGCATTTTCATCAGCATCATGATCAAAAAGTTAGCAATGCATTTTGTAAATCTACTGTACACAATATGTTTTTCGAACTCTTTACCATTGTATACATCACATTTGTATTTGTATCTTTTGTACCTCTGTTTGTTATCATCGGATGTAAACTCAAATTTGGAATTATTACTGCTGTTATTTCTTTTGTTTGAGTTACTTTTACCGATGTTTACTTTGTATTCTCTTAGCCCCCCCCCCCCTCTGTAATGTACTATGTACCTTGAGGGTAAAATAAATTAAATGAAATGGCGTCGGTTAGGACTCGGACGCGCGACCGACGCTGGCGTCGGCAGATCCGGCGTAGCAGTCAGCTCGCTCGCTCACTCGTTTGTACAGCCGTGAGCAAAAGTATACGGACCAGGGGACGCGCGATAAAGCTTATATTTGACTCTGCCTCTGAATGCAGCTAGAAATAGAGGACTGCAGTCCAAACTTGGCATTGAGAACTTTCCAGTGTACTTGTCAATTTCAGTTTATGCGCGTTAATTACATGGAAACTTAGCTTTTTTTTCCGAGACCCTGTGGTCCGTATGCCTTTGCTCACGGGTGTCCATGCCGAAGTTTGCGATTTCCAGATGGGTTCGCTCGGCTTCCGCTCAGTCGCTGCAAACACTTTTTTTTCTATGCTTCTGCAGTCTTTTGTTGCTAAAGTTGGTAAACAGCCTCTGAGGGGAGTTGAATGGCGGGACAGCAAGCGGCAAACACTCACCAGAAGACACGGGCGACGGTTTCGCGTGTGCGAAAACTCGAAAGAGCAAACTAAACAAAGACAATAAAACACCAACAGCCGACGGGTGAATGTTACGTATTGTTAGATATGGAGCTGTTTCCTGCGATTACTTCGAGTTCCCCAGACCACATCGGATGGCAGCACAGCTAATTGAGGAATGCAGAAGCAGGAAAGTGCATTCCAGAGAAGCGGCCGAGCAAACAAGTTTAAGGCAACAAGTGCGCCGCCGGGATTAGCAGGTGGGCCTCCGACAATGGAGCATGAGCAGCCCTCCCCTTCTCCTCGTTCGAAGTGCATTGCCAGTCTGCGAGGCAAGACCACAGAGAGCCGCCAGGTGTGACACCGCGACACGGGCGCCTACCATTGGCTGAAAGTGGCGTCATCGGAGCGGACTCTCCCATTGGTCAAACATGACGTGACTTACAGTGCTCGAAGGGTTTATAAGAAGCCTTCCAGAGAGACCTGAGCATTCTGAGACATGCCCTGATTCCGTGATTCACCTCTCTCGAACTTCTTGCCGCGGGCCGCAGCGTCCGAGTTGCTGCTGGCCCGTAATGTCTGTACAACTGTTACTTGTCGCTCACCTCCCTGTACATAATATGTAAATAAATCCCTCCCAAGTTTGGGTTTTTCATCCTGAAGTCCCGTCCTCCAACCCCTACATCTGGTTGGCAGCGGTAGGATCGCCTCCGAATGCATCAGCTGGTGGCAGCGCTACGGATCAACCTTCGTCGAGAAAGATCATAAGGAACCGGGAAGAGCGAAGAAGAGAGAGCCTTCGTCGAAAGAGGTCCGAAGAAACTGGGAGTAGCGAAGAAGGAGCGAGCCTTCGACCCAGGGAGTCCGGAGGAACCGGCAACAGCGGACGAGCGAACCGGATGGCAGGGTGCTGCAACCGTAAGTGAGCGCGTGGTTTTTTTCCTTATGATTCGCCAGACTCAAAGGTTGTGTGTTCAATTTTGATAGTTCTGGGAATCGGGAGTTTGTTGCATTGTGTGTTTGCACAAATTAATTAAGGAAAACAGTTTTAACCACCTGTCGGGGCAGCTGCCATGGATCTTAGAAGGTTGACGAGGTTAGACTTGTTGTTGGTGTGCGACGATTTGGGAGTTGAGGCGGACGAACGGATGAAAACGCCAGCTATCATAAAGGCGATTAACGATAGTGGCAATGATGATGAAAGCATTAAGCTTGCTTGGGAGGTGATACAGGAGCCACGGGAGCGTGTGCGTCGTGTACGTTTGCGAGAGCGTCGTGAGCTTAGGAGTAAGCGTCAGCGTGAAGAACGCGAGAATGAACGGAAGCAGGAGCTTCAAGAACTTACTCTTAGGTGTGAGCGTCACGGACGTGAGAATGAACGCGAACGGGAGCGAGAGGAAAAGTTTGAGAGAGAGAAGGCAGCACTGATCAAAGAAATACAGTATTGTGATCAGTTAATGGCACAGAGACAACGGCTGTCTGAGAATTCTGTAGGTAGTACAGAGCGAAAGAATGAGGCAGCATCGAGCGGATTTTCGCCAGAAGCCGACGAAAAGAGTAGTGCCTGTCAGATTGGCTGCCGATTGATAAGCGAAGGGAAAAGGCTAGCTGCTAACGATGCCTTAGTGGCAATAGAGGCCGTTAAAGGCCGCAAGGAGAGCGACGAGGTGCTGTGCCAACAGATGACTGTAGAGACAGCTAGGCCAGCTGCGAACAATTTCGCACAGTCACCACGTGTGTTCGTCGCTGGTAATGTTAGCGAGGTTGCTAGCGAAGAAAAGGGTACTTCTGACCCGACAGAAGCGAGCACCCATGTAGAGCCAGATGTGCGTGCAGAAGTAAAGTGCGAGCTGAGCGATGCAGTTGAGGGTAATTCTCAGGATTGCGAGCTGTGTAGCTCAAGAGAATACAACTGCATTGTTCAGGGATCGGTGCGGCTCTCCGCCAGTCTAGGTAGCCTAGAGAGGGATGATTCACTTATTAATCATTCGGACTGTGCGCGTGAGACAGCGATCGATACCGACGGGCTGTGTGCCGATTCACAGCGTGAGCTGGGCAATGTAGTAGAGGGCAGTTCGCAAGAGTGCGAGTTGTCTTACTCGAGTAAAGCCTGCTGCATTGTGCCAGAGTCGGTTGAGCTGTCCGCCAGTCGAGGCAAAGAGAGTGTAGATTTAAATGTAAATCACTCAGACTGTGCGGGTAAGAGACCGATCCGGGCCGACGAAATGTGTACCGGCCAGCACGAGGCACGAGGCGACATGAAAGCGAGTGCAAAGAGAAAGCGCCGAAAAAGAAGCGCGGTAAAGACCGAAAGACGGTAACTTTTGTAGCGCCGCCAAAGTTGGCGAGAAACCCGAAAGGGCAGGGCGCGAGGAAAAAGGTGCGGTCGTCTAGGACGATGTTGACGCATCCAGAACGTTCGAGCCACCGGTCAAAGGGGGACCGCGAAGAATGTTCTGCACGGACGCGGACAGAGGGCACGAGGCTGTTAATCTCCCCGTCGTTCCGTAGTTCTTTTCATAGCTCAGCGTGCAGTTCGAAGAAACGCAAGGTGGCAGGACGAGACCAGGTGGGGAGTAGCGACGCGGTCAATCGAGTTCGTGTTGAAAGCGGGGCGCGGGGACGCAAATTGGCAGTAGACCGTAACGTCTTGGGGGAGCTGATAGTGAATCAGCCCTTTTGTTGTCTCTCGGCAGCCAGAGTAGCTTTCAGACCACGTCCACCCCGCGTTCGACTCAAAGTATGAGTCAGACGGAAGCGTTTGGAAAAGGAGGCCTGGAGCGCTTCCGTAGAAATGAAGTGTCTTGTTTTATTTTTGAGCATCGGAAAATTTCGCGATTTGAGACTAGGTTTTCTTTCAATATGTAAAGGTATGAGCTTTGTTTGTGTTTTCGTTTGAGAAGCTCGAGATTTGAAAGATGCGTTTTAAGTAAACATGTAGTCTCGCGAGATGCTCATTAATAAGTAGATAGGCCTTTTTTTTGTGTGTGTGAGTAACCTGAAGGTCAAGGTTATTGTCGAAAGGCCTATGGTAAAGCGCGTGTGTGTTTTGAATTTTCTAAGGTTAAGCGCGTAGTTTTTAAGTGAGTGCATGATTTGCACGGAGAAGCGTTTTTAGTTCCTTTAGCGCGTGTCCTGTGTGGACGGAAGGAAGCAGACTTTATGACTGGGTTGCTAGTGTGTGAGGAGGGCAGCCGTATTCTGACTTCTTTAGTGAGCATGCGTGGAAAGAGTTAGTAGAAGACGCATCATTTTAAGAGTTTTGCGGAGTGTGTAAGTCCCGCGAGTTTAATTGTTCGTTTACGTCACGTGTCCTGTAGGACTTTCAGGGAAGAAACGTGAGTAAGCGTAAATGAAAAGTTTGCCTGCAACGCAAGTACGCGTTTTGTTTAGTGACCACAAGGCTAGTGCGCTTGTGATTACGTACTTGTGAGGTTGACCAGATTGTCCAGTGGCACCATTACGTGCGATAAGTACGCCACTGCGATAGATTGGAAACATGCTGTTCGTGTAGTTAGGCCACTTAAGTTATGTTCGGCTGTTTTCATTTGTTGTTTGCATCGTCAACGACCCTTTTGTTTTGCAACAACAATAGTACTCTGGTCTTGTCGGCAATCGAGGAGAAATGCATAGCTGTTTGGAAGGGTGGTTACAACTGTTTAGTCAAAATTGGGGAACTAAAAGATCAGGGTTGATTTTGACTCAGTAATAGCCTGGCGAGTCAGGGGTGAAGAGCCTGCGCTTACACGTGGGGCAGCGCTGTGTTGTTTTGTTTGTTTGACGTCTGTTCTCCAGGGCCAAGGATCCCGAAGTTCGTCAAACGTGGCTCGACTCCAGTACCCTGCAGCTTCTATCAGCGTTCCTCATGGCCAGCGAATTGAGTTCACCGGCCATTCAGAACAACCGCGGCGAGGACGAGCTGTTAGATATGGAGCTGTTTCCTGCGATTACTTCGAGTTCCCCAGACCACATCGGATGGCAGCACAGCTAATTGAGGAATGCAGAAGCAGGAAAGTGCATTCCAGAGAAGCGGCCGAGCAAACAAGTTTAAGGCAACAAGTGCGCCGCCGGGATTAGCAGGTGGGCCTCCGACAACGGAGCATGAGCAGCCCTCCCCTTCTCCTCGTTCGAAGTGCATTGCCAGTCTGCGAGGCAAGACCACAGAGAGCCGCCAGGTGTGACACCGCGACACGGGCGCCTACCATTGGCTGAAAGTGGCGTCATCGGAGCGGACTCTCCCATTGGTCAAACATGACGTGACTTACAGTGCTCGAAGGGTTTATAAGAAGCCTTCCAGAGAGACCTGAGCATTCTGGGACATGCCCTGATTCCGTGATTCACCTCTCTCGAACTTCTTGCCGCGGGCCGCAGCGTCCGAGTTGCTGCTGGCCCGTAATGTCTGTACAACTGTTACTTGTCGCTCACCTCCCTGTACATAATATGTAAATAAATCCCTCCCAAGTTTGGGTTTTTCATCCTGAAGTCCCGTCCCTCAACCCCTACAGTATCGTTTCAAATTAGGTGCTCTACAAAAACAAAAAGCAAAAGATTATTGTTTTCTATTTCCCCGGTAAGAAAACGTGAACTGCGGGACTACTTAGAGCAGCGGTGAAAGAGGCGCGCTTAGTTTCCGTAACGTTCACTTCATAGCCATGGGATGTTGTCCGCTAATATAGTATTGTGAACTGTTAAGAATGGCGAGCTTCAATGCAGGATTGCCACCCAATTACGACTGGGGAACAAGACGCGCATCCCCCACTCTCCGTCGCTTCAGCTAGGATGCGTTCGATGAAGCAGGCTTCGCGCTGAAAACCGCCGCCATCCTCTAGCCCCATCGCCGTTGTGACGGAATGAGTTCGGCGGACGAACTATTGTGCCCGAACTCCCCAGCGCGGACCTGATCTGCTACGCGTGAGCGAGCTGCCACGAGAAAGCCGTTTTTACGCGAAGCATGTTACTAGAGCTCAACCCAGCTCCTCAGGCGCGGCGGTGTCGCCTTCAATGACCTTTGACCCCATGCCATACCACGTGACACCGTGACGTCACGACAAAGGAGAAACGGGGCTCCAACTCACTCCGTCGCTCGCGGCGTCGCGGAGGTATATAAGCAGCTGCGCTTGTTTCTAGGTGGCTTTGGCTCAACTCTTGCAAGATGGGCTGGGTGGGAATCGAACCAGGGTCTCCGGAGTGTGAGACGGACACGCTACCACTGAGCCACGAGTACGACGCTTCAAAGCGGTACAAAAGCGCCTCTAGTGAATGCGGTGTTGCCTTAGAAACGAGCTGTTTCTAAGGCTCAGGCGTGCGTCGCTTGCTCAGGCGCACATTTCGTTGCTGCGCCGAACGCTGCGTTGCTCGACGCTCACCGCGTCCAATGCGGGGCGCGTAGTCGCTGCGCCGTAGCCCATTGTCTTACACCCCTTGGCGGGTCGACGGGAACGCTGTCGCGTTCCACTCTTGAAGGCGAAGCAGAGTAACGCATGAGTTATTTCTTCGTCTAGCCGAACCAAATATAGCGAAGCAACAGCAGTTCACCAGGCTAAACAGTGGTTCAACAACTAAAATAAAGGCTAGTATGCTTCGCATCCTGGGCTTAACCTTAGCTAAGCCACAGCCATTTTTGTTGCTTCCCACTCGCCGGCCGGGACGCAAGACAACGAGCTACCCAGAATGGCTCCGAGCCTCCCGGAACGGCACCCCTCTGACGTCGGCTCCGGACATCGGAATGTGTGTGCCTTTGTGTGCGTAAACTGTTCTGCGGGGCGGCGGCGAATTTACAATGAGTAAACGAACGTTCGCGTCACCTTGTATCGCGGGAGGACCGAGTGTTTAAAAACTGCTGTGGTGCGAATGCTCGGGACACTTCTCTTGAGCAGTCATGTTGGACTGACACACTTTTTCTTAAGCAGTCATGTTAGACTGATGCACTTTTCTCAAGCAGTCATGTTAGACTGATTTAAATACTGTAAATAAACCCATATTCCTCGTTCTCGATGAGAAGCAGTTCTTCCCTTCATCAACGTCCTCAGCGTGGATAATTTGGACGACTGCATGGGCCAGCTACCTTCGAATTCATGCCGTACTCCAATCTTGACAACGTATCACGAGCGACGGGATTGAGCCCCCAATCCCGTCAGAGCCAATCCGCTTTGCCGGTAGCCATTTCATGCTTGCATCTACTCTCGATTACGGGAGAGCAAGCATTTTCCCTCTTATTCTTTGTTTTAAACCTTTACATCGTTGGGCGCACGTCTATATGAACTAAGAGGAGTAGCTGGCACCGTCTAGCAGGAACCAACATGTCCTCGAACACAGGCAAATATAATACTACTACTACTGCTAATAATAATAATAAGAATACTACTACTACTAATAATAATAATAATGATAATAATAATAATAACAATAATAGCTAAGGGTTCATGAAAGTGACTGATGTAACGACAAATATCAAACATGGCCAAGCAGCCAGGTTTCAGACTTGAAAAAGCACGGACGAAATGGACGAATTTAAACACAGCAGTGCAGCCGTAAGAGGAAACCGGCTCACGACGGTTTCCCCGTGGATGCGCGTTCAGCTTGTCTCACATTGCAGGCTATCAGCAATCCAATCTGCGGCGGAAGCTATACGCCGTGTTACGTAAACAAAATTTTTTTTCAGTGCGCCTTGGGCAGTTCAACGTATGTAGCTTGCGCGTTGGTCAACGCATCTGCCCAAATCGACAAACCGCACAGGCAAAACGTGAACGCGAAGCCGAGGGATCGAAATGCAAGCGGCTACGCTGCTTGCTCCACTGCACGTCCGAAGCCCGCGGGGCGATTTCGTGAGCCTCCCGAAAGGCGAGTCTCCTCGTTAAGGCGAAGTAGGTAAACACGGTGATATTTTATAAAGATGCGGGGTATGTAGACTGCCTCGAGGTTTTCTGGCGGACGCAGAAACTTGAAATTACGTACAAGGCGAGTCGTTCGCTCTCATCTTTAAAAAAAAAAAAACCAACTGGCGAAACGTGACCTGTGTCGTCGTTGATAAGACGTGGACCACGGCAAAGGAGCTCGACTATGTATGTTAGACATATAGAGAAATGCACGCGAACGTGTACGACTTGCCATTAGGACATCCGCCAATGTCTTTCTGGCAAGTCTCAATAGAAGTTAAGGTGAATGGGTAGCACATGTCACATTCCAAGTGTCGAATAATCAAATAATATTCACTTTTTATTCTTATATTAGTACGTGCCAGTCCCTCATGCATTGTGGACCGCTTTGCTGAATGTCGTAAAACATATAGTCGTAATGATGAAACAGATGTAGACCCGCCGCGGCGGCGTAGTGGCTTTGACGTCTCGCTACTACGAGTTATGTTAAGCAGCTAAAGCAACCCCAATAAATTGTTTCGCAATGAAAATATTACACCTTGAGCAAGAAAGACAAACATTTTGAGATGCTAAGAGATATTTCATTCATATGAAACGATGTTGGTCCGACTTCAGAAATATTCAAGCAAACATTTTTTTATACGCGTTTGCAGCTACATGATAGAGATCTATAATAAGAAGTTTGCGAATCTATCCAAGTATCTTAAGATACAAATGGAAAGTACCGTATCGGATGCAACAATTGTGGTAGTATCTTCTAATTGCATCTCAAGTACTTGCTGCCCGAGTATCTTGTGTAATATCATGATACAATTGGAAAGTATCTTTGCCCAGCCCTGGCTATACGCAACGCGACAAATATTATATTGGCTCGTGTTTGCGCATTTGTTCTTATTTATCTGAAACGCACCGGCTACGTCTCGACAGGTCGCCCTTGCGGGTATGTGCCAATATTGCATGGAAGTCACACCCACCCCGATTGCTTAGCAGCTTTGGTGTTTCCATCCAGGCCACGGCGGCCACATTCGATGGGGGCGAAATGCAAAAAAACACCGTCGGTGTACTTAAAGAACCCCGGTTAAAGAACGTTAAAGAACTCCGCTTGGTCAAAATTACGCCGGAGTCCCCCACAATACAGCGTGCCTCGTAATCAGGTCGCGGTTTTTGGCGCGTAACATCACCTAATTTTATATTTTTAATAGAAGTCGTCACCACCATTAGGAGCCTGCGGATGAGCTTCGTGGCCGATCCCCTGTAGTGGGTAGGAGCCATATACGAGATGGGAATGAGAGGAAGGAGGAGGAATATGTGACGTAGGGTGTGTTCCAATTCTGAACAGCCTCTGAGACAGTCTACGTCGACAGCTAAGGAAACAGGCGAGACAGCTTCGAGGCCATGTAATGGAACGCGTTTCTAGCCGCCTGGAAGAAGTACGGAAGACGCGTCTGCGACGTGACGCCAACTCGCGGCGACAAGAAAAAGCTGAGAAAAGCGCACATTATTTCTGTACTTTGAGTCTTCACGTCTGCAAACCTATGAAAAACACGCTGTAGCTTAATTAAGAGCGTAGGACAGCGTGTCTACGTTTCTTTGTGCGCAGACAACCTTACTGTCGGCTTTCCAAGGTTCTTGCTCAGCCGCCACCTTGTCTGGTCGGGAAAGTGTCCTACATAGTTTTTCACTTCGATGCTGTCTTCGCGAAGCTGTCTACTTCGACTTTTTCGTAAGAATTCGACAGAGACTAAATATGGCCGCTGTCCACTTAGCCGTCTACTTAGCTGTCTACAACGAGTATTGGAACACAGCCACTATGGGAATCATAACTATCATTAACCCGCGGCGATCATCTCCAAGAGCTAGTTGGTACAAGGATATGCACCATCCGTCTCTTCGCTAGTGCCCCCTGTGTTGGTATATGCACGGCAATCGTCATAACAATCAACGCATAGCAAGTATCTAGAAGAGCTTCTTTGTGTGAGGCAAGTATTCGTGCGTTTGCGGCCTTTATGGGATGTGAATGCGCGTTCATAAGTGGGGCCCTTACGATCCGAGAAATTGAGCTAGCTATTGACCAGTGACCTATATCGAGAACACCCGGCTGTGACGGACTTTCAAGGGAATTTTGAAAAGCTCTGAAGGAAATTATCGGCCCCATATTATCGCACATTTTCATTGCAAGTTTAGAGGTGCACACCTTTCCGCGCTCTCTTCTTTTGTAAAATGTAATTTCAAAATGTGCCCACAAAAAAAATTGCCTTCTGTTGAAACCTACAGACCAACGACATTGTTAAACGTTCTCAAAAAGAAATTTTCGCGAAAGCTTTATCTGATAAATTGCAATATGTGATGTCGATTCACACTGGTTGTCACAGGACGCAATGCATTATGAGGCTGATTGATGCAAACCAACGTCCGCATCTCCAGTACGCTTCCTCATTATTGTAACCTTTCCACTGAGCATTTTCCAAGTTTCCAGGTGGACCTTGCTGATGCTTTCGATCGTGTCAGTAATTCCTATCTAGCTCCTCTTCACGAACACGCCGTCATTGGCGTTATAGGCTTTGCTACACCTGTTGTCCAGCTCGCATGCTTATCAACGCCCCTCTCTTCCAACCAGTTTCCACTTGCTCAACGATAAAACGAGGGTGTCCGATGTCCCCAATACTATGTCATTCTTTACCTGGAACCGCTATATGCTTAAACGTAATTCACTCGAGTCGCATCCACGGCTTCAGCCTACAGGGTAATGAGGTAAATGCATCATACAGGATGTTTCAGCGAACACTTTCAAAAATCTTTAAAAGTTGCCCGTGGCAGATACAACAAATCTAGTTCATGAGCTGGTCTACTTGAAGCGGCGGACAATACTTCCACAGAAAATTGAGATGAAAAATCGCTTATTTAATAAATAAATTCGCTAATTAGGTTCTAACTAATTACATTTCGGCCCCTATTGCAATTTGCAATTTATAGCCGTGGAGTTCGCAAGGCGGATCCACTTGGAAATAATTTTTAAGATGACACCAGTTTCGAGATATAAATTCACGAACTTTACGGAGGACTGCATTCGCGTTACAGTTTATTTGTTAACAAAACGTAATTTCATGCACTGAAGCACACAAGTAACTGGAACGCCCATGCATTTCTCCGCAAAGTTCGGGAATTTATACTTCGAAACTGGTGTCGTCCCGAGAATTCGTTCCAAGTGGATCCGCCTTGCGAAGTCTACTGCTAGAATTTGTAAACTGCAATATGGGTCATAAGATAATCAGCTAGAAAGTTAATTAGTGAACTCTTGTTAATTAGTATATTTTGTATTTTATTTTTTTGTGCACGTAGTGTCCCCCGCTTCGAGTAGACCGGCTCATACACTAGAAGTGAGCTGCCTGCCACAGGCAACCTTTAAAAAATTATGAAAGTGTTCGCTGAAACACCCTGTATACAGCTTACACAGATCATCTACCGTTCTCCTGCATAGATTAAGCCCAGCGTTGAAAAAAGGACGTATGTACGCACAATAGAGAAATTTGGGAGCGTGTCAGGAGCTCGGATGAACTTGTTCGGCTCGTGGTGTAATAAAAGCCGGAGTAGTTTGCAGGCATTAAGTGGACTCGTCTCCCGCAAAAGTGTAGTGGCACGCATATAAAAGTAAGCACACACTATGTTACAAAAAACGAGTTTTTGGGTTGTAAAGGTCAAACCATGAGATAGAAGGCGATGAAAGTTTCGTTTTAAAAGAAGGGAAGAAATGAGCATAGTGAGAAATTTTAACGAGAAGTACAGGTAGTAATGAGAACGTTGCAAATGTTCTTTCTTTTAAACAATGCAATGACTGAAGTTTTAAGGAAGAAGGGTTTGTCATTCCAAAATTATACATTAAAAATGTACCACTTTTCGTTTCACCGTAACTGGTTCGACCTCGTGACAAGATAAGTCTGGGGCATGAGCAACCCTTATTGACCAATCCACTGTTCAGCAACAGTGCATAGTTATTTGTTTAGTAACAGCGCAATATAAGTATAGATGCCTTCGATTTTTTTTTTCTCAGCAAGATTACACTGCTCAGTAAGAGTGCATAGTTATTTGTTTAGTAACAGTGTAATATTGGTATATATACCTTCCATTTTCTTTTTCCTTTTCTCGGCTAGAACGCCGGTGTCTTGCAACAGCGTATCCGACGCATTCTGGCCGAACAGAGCCGCTATCAGCTGCAACCAACGGCGTTGCCTTTCCTGGCCCAAGCCTTCTTAACGATCCCGAACCGGAGCGCTTCGGGAATATCGACCGCGCAGACACGGCCACACAACCGAGAAACCGGCAACGCGGTCTGAAAAAAACGACCGACGCCGTGACGGCAGCAAATGTGCTTTCTCGGAAACGTCGTTTTCTGCGTAAATCCAGCTTCGCCGCCGGTGACACGTAAAGACGCGGTTTCAGGCACCGGACGAAAAGGTCAAGCTATCCTATATTCCGCATCGCCGTTAGCGAGGGAGCGCTGCGGAAATTAGGCAAGTGCTGCGGTCGTATAAATGTCACTCCGCGCGCCTTGTACTGTGATATTTTCACTTTCTTATATATATTTTTTCTGCGACGTATGCATCTAGCAAGTTGCGCTTCAGTGTTGTAAACGCGACACAATGATGTGATTGCGCACAAAATTTTCGGCATTGTGCGATTATATTCGCTATCGTGGTACTTTTGTTTTGGCGGAATCGTCTGTATTCATGTCCAATTCTGCTGCTTTCAACCCTTGTTCCGGGCACTGCGGTCTCGTCAAGCTGAAGAAACACACGCCAACGCTCTACCCACACCTGCTAGGCTCCACAGCATCTGGGGTTCATCCGACACGCCGCCTTTTATATATAAACGCTGCGGATAACAACCCAACACAAAAGACATACTATGGTACTGCTATATCGCCCCCCCCCCTCCTTCCCTCGGAACGCTAGAGTTCCTGTATATGGCTCCATGTGGCAGCCATATATACAGTAAGGCGTAAGGCGCTACAAAGTAAGGCGTAACATGTCTGGTCTCTTTTGATGTAATCTCTCTGTTCACAAGAGTAGCCATTAGGTTGGCTGTTTCCGCAACTAGGCCGGAATGCCCTAGAACGCGATGATACGCTTAGCGAGAGAACCCCTTTTAGTGTAGACGAGATTTGCCGCCTTCTCGAACTGTGCCTGTCCAATACCTATTTCACCTTCCCAGGCAGCTACTACAAACAGGTTAAAGGAACTCCTATGGGGGTCTCAATTTCCGTTGCCATGGCTAACTTGACTATGGAGAGCATCGAGGAGAGAGCTTTAAATACTTTTTCCCTGAAAACAAAAGTCTTCCTCAGGTGCGTAGATTATTGCTTCTGCATCGTGAAGACGAGACAAGTCGAAAACTTGCAGAAACACCTAAACTCCATAGACCCGGATATACAGTTCACATATGAGCGCGAACCGAACGGATCACTCCCATTCTTAGATGTACAAGTTACACGAAAAGACGGCATTCTAAAAGTTTCAGTCTACCGAAAACCAACCCACACAGGCCGCTACCTTCATTTCCAATCCGACCAACCGGCAAACCACAAGGCGTCTGTTGTAAATTCTTTATTGAAACGAGCCGAAACTCATTCGTCATCGGAATCGGATCAAAAGGAAGAAAAGAGAACGGTTCTCAACGAACTCAAGAGGAATGGCTACACAGATGACTTCATTCGAAAAACAACGAGACAACAAAAAAGAAGAAGCAAAATGCGGGACCTTCAGCCGTTGACTTCTCCCCAACCCCAGAAGCGAGTGTCCATCCCGTACGTCAGAGGTACAAGCGAAGCGCTCAGCCGAATATTAAAAACAGAAGGTCTCAAAGTGGCGCACAAACCAATAAACACTTTCAATATCCTCCTCCCTAAACCAAAAGATCGTCCACCTAAAGAAAAAGCTCAAGGCGTCGTCTACAAAATCAGCTGTGCCGACTGTCCGGCGTCGTACATCGGGGAAACCAAAAAATCTAAAAGAAAGGATCAGACAACACGAGAACGACGTCAGAACATTCAACCGTATTCGCAGCGCCGTCGCTGAACACTCTCAAGACGCCGACCACAAAATTGCTTTCCAGGAAGCTGCAATATTTCAAACAGAGACGAACTCGCGGAAGAGACTACTACTGGAGTCATGGCACATTCAGAATACGAGGAATAACATAAACCGCGTAAAGGGCAACCTACCCTCGGTGTATATTCATGGCCTTGGCGACATGACGAAGAGAAGAAAAGGACGCACAGCCAGGTAGAATCCCGCTTGTTTCACCAACACAAAAACGTCGGCGCGACCCTGTAACCTCCCACCCCCCGCCTCCCATCAAGGGCATCCTCGCGAGCACTCTCCCCAGCACCGGTCATCCCAGCACCACGGCAGCCGTCAACACCCCCCCCCCTTTTTTTTCCCCCACCTTTCCGTCTGTGAAGTGTCTCCCCATCTCCCCTGCTCCCCCTTCCTTTATTTACAAAAGACGCTTTAAAAGCTGCACACTGCCACCCCCCGAAGAACAACCCCCTGAAGAAGGAGCCGAATGGGCTCCGAAACGTAGGGCTAATAAAATTCAGTTATTTGGTTGGAGTTTGTCTAAAGTCCTAAGTAACTATACAGAAACCCAACTCCTGCTACCCCCTAATGCCGGGTGGCTGACTCAGGCCTCCAAGACACAAGATGACAGATTCCTTGCTGCGTTCATCGAATCGGCACTGGCCATAGCATCCTCTATACTATCTCTATCTCTCTATCTCTCTATACTATCCCTCCTCTATAGTCTCCTCTATCCAATAGAGGAGGCTATGCACTGGCGAACGCAGCAAGCGAGACGCTGGACTCGGAGTCCCTTATTAATCTCCCATAAACTACCACAAAGTCTTCTCTCTCTCTCTCTCTCTCTCCTAACATATACTAGAGTTTGTGAAAGTAAAGTCAAATAACGTACTCTGTATGTACAGAGTCATGCGTCTTTGTTTTAAAGTTGCAGAAATATATATTTCGCGCTCACTTCTGCTTTGTTTTTGCTCTGATTTTGCGGCAAGACCGCACTTTATGGTCTGCATCGTTCGATGTTGCACTTGGCATTTTATGAAAGAAAAATAACACGTTACCTTCGTCTGCGACTCCCGCGCATGGAGCGCCGAGCGATTAATAGAAACAGATTTTAAAGGTCATACTTCGCCGTACTGCAGACGCCGGAAGTTGGTCAGCCGCCATGCTTTTAAAACATTACAGGCTGCGAGGGGCGCAGACAAAGGTAAAGACAAAGTTTCTCTTTTTTTTTTTCCTTTTCGTAACAGTGCCGAGCGTTGCATTGAAAGATCCGCAACACGATATGCGATCTTTCTGCGAAATTTGAGTAAAAACACACCAGCGGTAAGTGCGAATTTTTTTTTATAATTACAACTTTGAGCGAAAAACCAACATCCCTGCATTAATAGCAGAGCTGAGTTGGCACCCGTCCACCCATTACGAAACGAGAGGCCTCAGGTAAACAGGGGACACATACAAAGACGTCACGCGGACTCGCCGAAACCCGCGAAAGCTGGGGCCCGGTTAAACGAACCACGGTTACGACCTCGACGTCGGGCACATGCATGCAGCGGAAGCGGTTTGAAAGCTTCCGGTGCGCCCTTTCGATAAGCTCCCGAGAACTCCGCAGGTGCCTTTCAGTCGACCGTCAAGTTGCTGAAAGGCGTGTTTACTCGACTTACGTGACGAGAGGGGGGTTGTTGCTCGTTCACGTCGGATGTCGGTAACGCTGCAGAGCGCACTAATGGAAGAGGCTGAGGCGAAGCTTTTATGCGTTCCGCCCGCCTAATTACGATGACGTCTCGGGACTTCTTATGAAAGGTTGGGAAACTTTGTAGCCAAGCCATGACAAGGGGCCTCACCGACTTTATACAGTTCAGTGGCGGCTGAGGACAGCTACCAAAGCTTCTGTACTGGGTTTCATGATTACGGGGATTAGGGAGGAAAGCGGCTTGCATACGCGAAAAGTGCTAGCAGCGCAGCAACATGTATGTACGCTCCAGCCTATCGCCGGTGAAAACGTGCCGGCGATACGCTGGAGGCTTACGAAAAGGGTTCCACTTAAATTGAGGACGACGCAACGAGCTATGGAAAGAAGAATGGTAGGTGTAACGTTAAGGGATAAGAAAAGAGCAGATTGGGTGAGGGAACAAACGCGAGTTAAGGACATCTTAGTTGAAATCAAGAAAAAGAAATCAAGAAAAAGAAATGGGCATGGGCAGGACACGTAATGAGGAGGGAAGATAACCGATGGTCATTACGAGTTACGGAATGGATTCCAAGGGAAGGAAAGCGTAGCAGAGGGCGGCAGAAAGTTAGATGGGCGGATGATATTAAGAAGTTTGCAGGGACAACATGGCCACAATTAGTACATGACCGGGGTAGTTGGAGAAATATAGGAGAGGCCTTTGCCCTGCAGTGGGCGTAACCAGGCTGACGACGACGACGACGACGACGATGATGATGACGATGATTATGATGATGATGATACGGTTCCAATCATCCCCCGCAAAGCCTCATCAGCGGGAGCAACGGTAGCAACGGATCGCCGCCGTTCCGCGGGAAATTTCATGTTCGCCTACTTTTTCTTGTCGTGCCACTGTCTTTCGCACTCGATCACGTTTACAAGCGTAAGCGACGAAGTCGGTCACGGCCTGCCCATGTTTTGTTTGGTTCGCCTGCAGTGCAACACGTGGTTTAAAGCCATATCGCTAGATTTCTGAGCGCCGTTTGCCGTGCAGGTGTCTTTACCGTGCTGCGCCAGCTAGGCGACACGATGCAGTCGTGTCGTATGTTAAAGCTAATGAAGCTTGCAGGAACTGAAATTGTTGCTTTCATGCGGCCCGGTAAATCCCTGCACCAGCTGTCACGCACTTCATGTTTTTGCATCAGTTTTATGCGTGGCTTCACGCATGTTGAACTCTTGCTAGCTACTTCATGCACTGCTATTTTTAATGTTTTTTGTGTGTGCAGGTTTTTACCTTGCTTCGGTTGGAAACGGCGTAAATCCCACGATGTCTTATCGGGATCGTAACTGGCAAGTGCTTCTTTAACAGCTTGATTCTTTTCGCCCGAGGACATCTTAGATATTGTGGTTTCTTGGGAATTGTGTGCAGAAAATAGGTAGTTCAGGGCGAGAATTGCTAATAATTGCTGCATGTGGTATTTCTGTTCCCTTTTCGCTGAAAATTTCGCGTAACGTTTGAGAACTTTTCACACTTGGATGCTGTCTGAGCAGACTAACCACGTCGAGCGATTTATTTGTCTCACAGTGTAGTCCCTTTCGCGTGTGCATTTTCTAATCAACTAAATTCTTTCTTATCATGCATACGCCGCAGAGCACTACATCCGGCCTTGTAATCACCATTCATATTGTAATCATCATTGTAATTGCAATCATCATTCATATGTAGAACATTACGGTGTGCATGTTATGTTATCCAGGATTGCGTTGCGATGTTGTAAATTGTTTATGTTGTCGTACATATCTAATTTGCTTTTGTTTTTGTATTCGATATATTTCTCTGTTTACCTTTTTTCGTACGCATCGTAAACGCTGCATTGACTGTCTTGTTTGTCTGCCACAAGTGTTGACTTTCTCTTCATTGAATTTCGAGGAGGCGCGAGCGATCGTGTGCCTGAGCTGCCGTCGATTTCACGGATGATACACCAAAGCCTAGGATTTCGAAGAGAAGAGATCGTGCCAACACCACGGTACGCTTTCGGTGAGAAAGAACGCGTGCAGGCTCAATGATCGTGCAGGCTCAATGATCTCCCAACAAAGTTCAACTTCTCCGTCGAGCAAACCGCGCAAATCTTCCTTGCGCTCGCAAATCAACATTCCTCCGCGTTTTCCTTCTCCTTGACAACCCCGTCCCAAATTTCACCTCCTCTAAATTAAGTCCCGAGTAAATCCCGCACCGGAAGTCCGACAGTTTTCAACTTAGCCACGCTTGCACACGAGGACTCACGAAAATCCGCGCCTGACGCACGCGCGCGGTGTGTGCTATGAACATCCGGGTTGCTAAGAATCTCCTTCAAAATGGCTTAAGAAGCGGCGCCTTCTGACAGTATGGCGAACCAGCAGACTTCAAGGTGGGCTGCCTCGACGTCCTCTTGCCCACGGCTCCGCTCCGTGGGAGAACAACTGCGCATTGCAGCAACCTACTTCAAAGCGCGGAAACGCCCGGAATAGCCTACCCTTAACCATCTGGTTAGGACTGGTCCGTTGTGTTGTGGAAAACAATCTCATGCATCACTTCACGGACAGTTGTTACGGTAAGACAGCACTTCAAAGAGAACCTTCCCTGCATTTGGACACAGCGAGCGCTCTTCACAAGAAGCGGATTAGCTCGCAGTCTCGGTGTCGGGAAAGAAAGAAAGAAAGAAAGAAAGAAAGAAAGAAAGAAAGAAAGAAAGAAAGAAAGAAAGAAAGAAAGAAAGAAAGAAAGAAAGAAAGAAAGAAAGAAAGAAAGAAAGAAAGAAAGAGAGAAACGGTGTACGACGAATCGGTTATTTTTTGGTGTAGCACTCAATTCCGATTTTACATCGCTTTACAACAACTACAGGGCACTGCGTCACTTACAAGCGCCGGAAGATATTGTTCTAGAGGAAGCTTCGCGGCCACGGTTGCTCCGCAATCTATATGACTGCAGAACACGCACATGCGTACATAAACGAGGTAATACCGGCGGTCGCGTGCTCGTGCTTGCAGCAGCCTACAGGCGCGCTTGCCCACACACACACACACACACACACACACACACACACACACACACACACACACACACACACACACACACACACACGCACACACACACGCACACACACACGCACGCACACACACACACACACACACACACACACACACACACACACACACACGAGGGACAAATAACATGAACTGCTAACAGTTATGCCCATTCTAGTCAAAGAGAGGGAAGAGACAAGAGAAGCGTCTAGTCTGTCCGCCTCTGTGTATGTGTGTCCATACGCGCTCCTCTTCTCATAACTATATTTCTCCAACTAGCGCAAACAAGAAATAAAACTCCTTAGATATTACAAAGAACTACGACGGTTGAGCGAGTTACCCCGTCTAAAGTACTGACATTCCAGAGTCTCTTTCTTTCGTCGTCTCAACGGCGGAGATGACCAAACATATCCGCCGGTGTGGTCCGTTGTGTCTGGAAGTGACACAAACGCAACTCGTTCCCATTTTGCGCGATATCTTGGCGAACATGTTTTCCTGAGAATACTTCCAAGTAGTCGATACAACCTTGCGTTGTTTCCTGTGCACACTTCGGCAAGTATATAGCTTCGAAGTCCTTCAAGAACTCTTGCCTGCGTCGGATTCCTAGTTGAAAGCTTCCGGCATTTGCTACCATTTTACATGTCTTAGTGTGAAGTGCACTTGTTCTTACAGTAGGCTGGTAGACGTGCCGCTCAATTCTGTTTCAAATGAAGATGTTGCACGCACGAAAAAAAAGAAAAGGGAGAAATAATAACTAAAAAAATATTTCATTTTAAAGGAGCGAGTGTTCATGCGAGACAAAAAAAACAGTAGTAATAACACGCGGCTGTCCGGCCCGATGTATAACCTGTCACTATACCCCATTCGGAAAAAAGTTGTAGTTTTTTCACGCACTTCGAATTCCGTGACGCGATTGCGCTGTCTCGCTGAGTGCCCACTATACATGATAAGCAGCTAGAGATCTTTCGCAAGTCGCTTGAACCAACGTAGTATTTCGCGCTTTCTAAGCCTCGTGTCCTGACGACCGGCGTGATCTGTTTCCCAGGAATGTCTGTGAACGTACAGGTGTCGACCTTACGACAGCACAACGCACGAGAACGATCGTCTCCGTGTCCATCATCCTGACCACAGACACGCAACCCCCAGTACATTATTAGACAATTTTATGGCGCATTCACACCGAAGGCGGGGCGGGCAAAGCGGGCAGGCGGAAAGCGGAAAGCGGCGAAAACCTCCTCGCCGAGCGGGCAAAGCAGGCGGAAAACGCGGCGGGCAGCCCGATCGCTCTCGGACCGATTTTTTCCGCCCCGCCGGAGCTTCCCGCTTTCCCGCCGCCAACCAGGGCTCGAGGAGACAAGCCGACTCAAAAGGCATCCACCGAGACAGCTGAATTTTGCGCTGCACTTTTGATCGACACCTTGTTGCGCGATGCTATGTGACAAGAGACGCGACGTACTCAAGGGCACTGAATACAAGCATCAAAGCACTGGCATGACCAATTCGCTCTCGTTCTTGCAAGGCGGGGCGGACCCACCAGCGGTGTTGGCGGGCGGTCTTCGAGCTTTCTGCTGCTCGTCTTGAAAAGCTCCTGAAGTGGCGGCGAGTAGAATGCCAACTATTTCGTCTTCTTCGTCCGAGCTGCTTCACAAGTGGTTAGCAAGCGCGAGCGGTTGTCCAGACGACGGTGGTGCGGTGACGACGCTCGCGCGCGCGCGTTGAGGACGGGCGACTGGTGTCAAGAGATGGCGACACGTGTGCCACGAAAACGCCGGATGCTCCGCCCTCGCTGCCACGCGGGCCGCCAGGCAAGCCGTCCGGTCTGAACAGGCGCGCGCGCTCAGGGCCGATTTACGCTCAAACCGCCCATGGCCGCACGCCGCACCGCAAGCGAGCGGTTCGCCAGTAATGGCCGACGTGACGTCACGAGAGGCGGTCGTGAACTTTCGCCTCCGTGCGGCGGCCGCATAAACATGGCGCTGGTTCGAAGCGAAGCGGAGCGCGAGGCCTAGACCGCTAGGCTGCCGCGGCAGTTTGTTTTTTTGTGTGGTTTATTGTGATCACTGCAAGAGCTCTTCAGCACCTGCAAAGCTATTTGTCTAACACAACAAGCAGCTGTACTCTTCCTGACCTCTTCAGTCCGTGCGATCGCCAGAGGAAACAGACGGATGTGTGTTGTGTTTACGCGAGGATCGGAAGGAATGAAGCCGCCGATTTCGTGTGTTTTAGGCCGTTTTTTTGCACGTGCATTACAAACGTGAAGGCCATCGCTCACACCTGCATTCTAAGCATGACACTAGTTCGGTACGCGGCAAAATGAAAAGATTGCGATCGCCCTCCTCAGCATATGGTGTTCGTAGGTGTGTGTGCGCGCTTCATCGATACGAAGATTGCAAGTTTGTGCAGTACTGGCTTGTGTTTCAGAAGCGATGGCACGATGTGTAGCGATGAGCTTCATTATCGCCTCATCGCAGTCATTCGTAATGTGCTGTTTGTGTCTACCTTCGTTTGAGCTGTTTTGCGGGCTGCGATGCGCATTGGTGACCGCGAACACGTACAGAACGTTCGAGCGCTAGGGTTCTTACTTTTACGAAGCGTAAGTGTACTGTGATATGTACGTGCAATGTGTCGCAGTGGTGCTAGGTGTATAAGTGTTCGTATTATGCAATATGCATATGTTCTCAAGTGAACAGTGCATAAGCTTTGCGGGCGAGTTTTGGTTCCGGCCCTTTCTGCCTCGTTCACGTATCTTGTGTGTTTTTCAGAAGTTATTTCTGTGCTACGAAGGTGTTTGTAATCGGTGAGGGCAATATAAGGAACAGCTTAAAAGTTACATGAGTACATGCGCGCTGTCGTGAAATGTGGACGCGCGTGTGCACTGTTCTCATGAACGCAAATTTCGGGCACTCTTCATTTTTGTCATGTGGACATCAGTGTAAACAGCGGAAATCCTGAGGCGTATTTCTAGATTAAGCAAAGTATACATTCTTATACTGAGAGATGTGAGCGCCTTGCATGTGCAAGAAATTCAGCTGCTTGTTTCTTGTTAGTGTCTGAGTACACACTGTTAGTGCCAACACCAGTGACACAGCATGATAAGCATATAATGTGTGAAAACTAGATACTTCATTTTGATTCTTGACAATTTGCATTTTTTGATAGCAAGCCATATGCATGTAACAAAGCATGAAGATTACAACACAACTGGTATGGTCAATATATAATTCGAGGATTGTAGCAGAAGAACTTAAAGAATGCGGACACAGAAGGAACGACTATAGTCGGATACAACTTTAGAAAAAATGGGAGGCCCCGCCCAGATGACCAAAGCGCGATGTCCGATTGCCTCCGTGACTAAAATAATTCCACTAAAAAAATTGTGCTCCTGAAACGCGCAGTTTTAGGTATAAATAAAGACTTCTGTATTTTGATAACTGGTTTAGTAGAGCTCTCATGTGCTACAGCACATGCCGGATCGCGACCGAAAAATAACCCCTTGCCATCCACAACACTGCCCGTCGTCTGCTCTTTAGCTTCATTGCAAGTGACAAAAGTAGAAAGAGCAGCTTTGGCTTTTGCGCTTCTTTACATGTACACGGCACATTTACTACTCTTGTTCCGAGCTTGAAATGAATCAGTTGCTATTGAACAAGTACTTATATAAAGCAATGCATTTATCGCAACCATTACAAACTCAAGATGCTCCGTGTCAGCGAAAGCACAGTGTTCAAGGTGAGGAGGGAGGTCAAAGCTTCGCATATTTCGGGTGGCAAACTGTTGATGCCCTCGCGAAAGCACCCACAAAATGCGGAGAAAAGAAGACGCAGCACAAAGTATGACACGTTGTGTGCACCGAGGTCGTGTGCACAATTTATTTCGCCGCAACGAGATACCGACGGTCGAGAAGATCACTAACGAGTTCGCGAAGCGTATATGGTGTTATGTTTTTGCCCTGGGATTTGTCTGACGGAAGGCCAGTGCTATGGTGTGCAACATTCATCCCCGCATGGTCCCTGCTTCGGGTACACGACTACGTGCACGGCTCGGGTTTCCCGCAACTGCACGGCGTCCACGACGGAAGCGGCCACCGGATCACGGACTGCTATTCGGCCCCTCCCCGTGCCGGCAGCAATGCAACCCCCTCCCGCCTTTGTTCGGCAGCGCCCGCACCACGAACAACTCCCACTGTGTTTGGGACGGTTTCCAAAGGAGGGCTGTGTTTCGACCCTGTGCCTTACAGTTGGTTCCCTTTGTCCTATGCGGGCCATAAAACTTCCCTGGCGCACCATTCTGATTGACCGCCAGATCGGCCTGACGCCACAGCGCGGTTTGAGAAAGTGCCGGCCACCGAGAGCGGCGTTAGGACCACGGAGGCTACCCAGACCCTCTCTCTCTCTTGACCTTGTTTCGTCCTTAGGGACTGTCTGGGGAATCTGTGGACTGAGGGGTGTTATTTAAGCAGCTTGCAGCTGCTCTGTTGGTCTCTCTCCTGATAACGACGACAACATGTAAACATTGTATAAAGAATTCTTCACCGAGAAAGCTCTCCTCATCTCTGACTCTGCGTGAAGTGGGGTCCAGACCTCCTGCCAGCCTCACACACCTCGACACACGCAACAATGGATCTCCCATCACTGAAGCGGTGTACTGTGCGTCGCCTGCTTGTCGAGATCTAATTCAAGCACGAGAAGAGGAGCCGCAATTCGCTGCTGATCGACCGGGATGACATCGCTGAATGGCAGAATCGCTACCTTCGTGACGTGGAGCGCTATGGGCAGAAGCCCGAAAGATCTTTTTCCTGGATGAGACATGGGTGACGGCGGTACACACTGGGTCGATCGTGTGGACAGACATCGTGGTGCAGAAGCGCGGACACCTATACGCTCGAGCAAGTGGCCCGTCGACGGGTCTACAAGAACCTTCTGGAAAAGGCCTGTGCCTGATTGTGACGCACATTGGCAGCGAGGATGGCTTCGTCGACGGCAGCTTAGATATATTCCGAGGCCATAAAAACAAGCGACTACCACGAAGAAATGGACAGCAATCACTTCGAGGGATGGTTTAATGACGTTTTGCAGAAGTTGCCTGCTGGTAGCGTCATTGTTTTGGGCAATGCACCTTACCATTCCCGGCGAGAAGAGAAATAGCCGACAACAGCTTGGAAGAAAGAAAAAATACAGGAGTGACTCAAAAGCAAGAACAACACCCACAGCGAAAGGGTGGTTAAAAAGCAGCTGCTTGAGTTGGTAGCATCTGTAAAGCCACGCTTCCTGAGCTACATCGTAGA
The DNA here is from genome assembly GCF_038994185.2 of Dermacentor albipictus. Taxonomy (NCBI): domain Eukaryota; kingdom Metazoa; phylum Arthropoda; class Arachnida; order Ixodida; family Ixodidae; genus Dermacentor; species Dermacentor albipictus. Next base: position 68,312,353 of record NC_091830.1, read on the forward strand.
CAATGCAGCTGAAAGAGCCGGCTGCATTGTACTCAGGCTCCCACTGTACCACTGCGAATTAAATCCTATCGAGCTCGTGTGGGCAAGGGTAAAAAATGGCATAGCTGCGGACAACAGAGACGTCAAGCTATACACGGTCTAATACGTCTTGAGGGAAAAAATTAAGCACATAATGGTGGAAGACTGGAGGAAGAAACTTCACCATGTCATGGACCTGGAGGCAAATGCAGGCTTGATACGTCTGGAAGTGACCACATCCAACCCATCATCATCCAACTGGGTGAAGATGACAGTGAAGAAAGCGACTCCGACTGCGAGCTGTCCGGCATTGAGCCACTGGATGAAGCATAACAGCTTCTTATTAACGAAAGAACAGCCCTTATTAAGGCTACCAAAATATTGTCGGTGGGTTCGCAGCAGCTAAGCATTCTCCCGTGACCTCTCAAATAAATAAGCAGTTCATTTGATGACATATTCCTTTTAATGGAAGCCCAATTCTGAAAAAGCAACGGCCTGCACAGATCGTGCTCAATATAAGTATTGGCACGGAAACGTGCTGAAATGCTGGAAAATCAGAATGCAAATACACTTGTTAACCCTGAATAACTGTGCGGCCCAAAATGCTCATTCGGGCAGCCACTGTCCAGCTTCACACGAAAAAGCAGTAGTCAACGTGAAAGTGACAGCCACACCAATGCGCACACCAAAGTACATTTGCTTTGTGTGCAGTTTCGCTGGCCCTACTCTTATTTCCAGCCTGTTGAGATGAATAATGCCAATGTCAGAAGGCCCAAAATACTCTATTGGGCAGCCACCTACGAGCATTATGGGCCCTGTGATGAGATAACAGTCGTCAGGGCATGCTTGAAAGGCACCTTTAGCATCTGCACTTCAAAGCGCAGCCATGTCGTAGCCATTGTAGGTGAAACAGTAGCAATCAACGCGAAATTGTCCGCCACTTTTAGCCGTTTGCATGCAAAAGCACACTCATGTGGTCGCATTCTTTATCTTGGTTATATGGCTCAGACAAGTAATGTGGACAAGAGAACAATTATCAAACATCATTAGCTTAGTTAGGCCCCTAATGCTCATTATGGTAACTATTAATATTAGTTGTCGAGGGCACGCTTGAAAGGCACCATTAGCAGTTTGCACGTCAAAGCACAGTCAAGCTGTCGCCACTGTTAGTGAAACGGCAGCAATCAACGCGAAAATGACAGCCACTGTTGGCAGCTTGCATGCAAACACGCATTAATGTGGTGGTATTGTTTATTTTGGCTACCTGGCCCAGGCAAGTAATGCGAATAAGAGAACAATTATCAAACATTATTATCTTAGTTAGGCCCCTAATACTCATTATGGTAACTATTAATATTAGTAGTCGAGGGCACGCTTGAAAGGCACCATTAGCAGTTTGCACGTCAAAGCACAGTCAAGCTGTCGCCACTGTTGGTGCAACGGCAGCAATCAACGCGAAAATGACAGCCACTGTTGGCAGCTTGCATGCAAACACACGTTAATGTGGTGGCATTCCTTATTTTGGTTATCTGGCCCAGGCAAGTAATGCGAATAAGAGAACAATTATCAAACATCATTAGCTTAGTTAGGCCCAAAATACTCAGTCGTGTAGCTATTAATAGCAGTAGTTGAGGGCACGCTTGAAAGGCACCATTTGCAGTCTGCACATCAAATCACAGTCATGCCGCAGCCATTGTTGTATTTGTTTATCTGACCGGGCAAGTAACACCAATGTTAGCACAATTATTCACCCTAAATAGCTCTGCTAGCATTGTTTGTACTAAAAAATGCTGAGTGAAGTTGAATGTGTTTTATTGAGGTAATTATTTAATTCACAAGCCATCGGCACAGCGATGGACAGCCACGTTCAGACAATGACATATATGAAGTAATAAATGGTGAAAGTTGCAAAAGCTCTCAGTGCACTGCTTTGCCGGGCTCCATTCACTGGAAGATGTCTTTGCAACGATGAAAGCATCAGACAGGAAATGATACCCCACTGCACAATGTTATTCATGTCGAATATTTTTACCATCATATGTGATGGGCAGCGAAACCGTCTGTTTACTAAGACTGAATGCATGAAAAATGCAACAGCATAGCAAGGTGTTGTTTTGCAATATGCAGCCTTTCATGCGCACTTCTGGCGAGCTGCCACATGCACTGATGCATAAACATGAACAGAAGTAAGAGGCAAAGTTACTGTGCAACCCACATGACGCTTTTAAGAAAATGTATCTAAACCTTTCTGTTTTCATAGGCGATCAAAATTTGTTTTGAGCAAGTTGGTTAATCACATTGCAGCAACAACACAAGAAGCAAGGACAGAAAACACAGCGAGTAGGCAGATTGAGAAGACGAGGTAGACCAGTGAGACAGGTTTTAATGAGATGGAAGAGGCCAGCCCTACAGTGTGCAGGAGTTAGTGCTTTGAATGAGATTGGTTAATGAAAATGTGTAAAGACTTTGCGAAAAAAAAACTAGCAAAAACAAATGCTAATATAAAATAAAAGGACAGAAATAAGATTAAGCGCAAACACGCATGGTAGCAGGCACCTATTCACGCACAAACGCGAAAGCTAAGAAAAACTCAAATTTAAAGAAATGTGGGAAATTTTAAAAAATTGACAAACGCAAGAAAACATGCACACATTTACGAACAGACGCGGGTAGAGGTATTATAGGAGTGGGTTCACAAGCTGCTGTGCCTACCTTCTCGTACCTTTTTTTTTACCGCTCTCTTAACACTGTCTTGGGAATTTTTAATCGCAACATATCACGAGAATCGAAAAGCAGCGCGAAGCTATTTTGTGGGAAACCATATCGAGCGCTGGCAACGCAACTTGTGCGTGACTGTGCCACAGCATGCATTCTACAGCTTGCGTGCACGGTGAGCACTGGTGGAAAGCAATCAATCGACGGTGCTACACAATGCTCGAACACCACCATTAGACGCTCGGCTATCTCACTGCTGACAATGATCGTTCATGCTAAGTTGATGGCGAGAAATCTTTGCGTTGGAGGCTTCTTTTGCAAATATTTTCTGTTGAGACGCTCGTAAGTTTGTTTCATGCGTGCACATTTTTCTCATTTCTCCTGAGAATGGTTTTGCTCCATCGCTTCACCCCGTCCGACGAGAAACACAGACACTACATGAACACGCACGCTGCTGACAGTAGGCACCAGACTTTGGCAAACTTTTCTCGTCGTAACTCATAATTTCATGAAGTACAAGTCCTTAAAAGGAACGACGATAGGTTAACTCAGGAGATTCTTGAGGCATTCGAGATAAGTAAAACAGGAGCGTAATGTGTAAGCGCACTGTCATTGGCCTTGACAAGAAAGGAAGTCACCTTTTTGAGACAGCCTCAGATGTATAAGAGAAGAGATATGGCGATGAAATCAATAATAGTGGGAATTTCAATCAAGAAATCAGTTGACAGTGCAGCTGCGTACTCGTCTAGTCGTTCCTTCTGTGTCCATGTTCCTTAAGTTCTACTGCTACAATCCTCGAAGAATAACCAAGTAGCCCAGTTAAACACCCTTTTGTCAATATATGATATTCTGTTGGCAGCTGGAACATCTAGTGTGTATGTAAGTGTTGAAACCATTATTTTAAGCTGTTGATATTGCATAAGGATGTGTGAATATTTGCAACTTTGTAATTATGCATCAAATAGTGTCCTGTTCGATTCGGTGGTCACTTTTTGTAACAGTGAATATTTTTTTCATACGTATCGGGCATTTCAAAATGCCAACTGCACCCACATAAACACTAAATTGCAGAAAAGTACGGTAAATTTTCACCATGACAGGCGTGCTATAGCCATAAAACATGAGAACTTGCGTAGAGGAGCAGGCTAGGTCACTCAGGCAGCCACACTTTACAGGCTCTACAGTGATCATTTGCATCCTCTGAAGAGCCCTGTGCATGCGAATAAAGTACTTGTTTGCTCGTAGGCTCAGTTTGTGTTTTTCAAATACAATACTTAGTAAGGTACTATACTATTACAGAAACTTGCTAGCTTCAAAAATACAGGGATATAAACATCAGTTTATGTTAATTGTGATAATGGCTATTCATTTTTAGAAAAGTATTCGATCCAATTTGCTTCTTGCACTGTACTATTCGGTCCTGAAAATCCTTATTTGCTCACCTCTAATATTGCATTATTTTTGTGCTGTCTTTCACATGTGCACTGCAAACAAGACTCGCATAGATGTGCACTCAGAGCATATTACATATAATTAAAGAAAATTTCCCAGTGGGCTAGTTGGTTCGACATAACACTGTTGCGCAAAGTGACGAAGGGACAGGACTTAAGAGAGAAAAACAATGCACGACACCCGAGTGCAAACTAACAACTGTTTTATTTTTCGGAAAATGAGACCTTCATATAGCCTAGTCGCATGTTCAGGGATGTTCTTCCCAGTCTAACCACGCCATCTATTATCATTCATTAAGCTAATCTCTTTGCTGAGTGATATAGATGGCACATGGGGTCATCTTGATGTTGTAGGCTTCCATGACTTCTTTTTCTTTGGTTACTACATTTCAGCAAGATCCCCATCCTGTGGGAGATACGGCATGAAGCGCAATGTATGGCCAGGTCTCTGGGTGCTTGTGTCAGACTGCAGTTGTATAGATGGTTGCGCAGTCAATCATTTACGCACCTGCCTGTTTGGTGCATGTAATCAGCCCCACTTGTCAAAGATATCTTGTAGACCATGTCTATCGTGCATTCAGTCAATCCTTTAACGTGGTTTATAGTGCATGCATTCAGGGTATTCCTTTCGCTGGTCATTCCATTTACTTTTGAGCACATTTCCTTTAGCTTTTGTCGTGCTGTGAGGACCACTCGTTCGCTCGGTTAAACTGAGCGAACGACTTCAGCAAAAGATGAGAGCAAAGGCAGCATGCAGTGGGAGATTGCTCCACGCATTGCAATTATTCATTTTGTGCTAGGTGTCGTGCTGTAATGTAAGCTACGCAAATGCTCCTTATGCAATCTTTTGCACATGTGGCGACACAGCAAAACACCTTCTCTGCCACTGCCCAACTGTTGCATATCTGTACACGTGTACATGTGTGATAGTGTTTCCCTTTCTGTCATGCGGGCCATATTGCGATCACACCACCCTTGCTCACTATGTGTATATAATCGTTGGCCGCCATAACCAGAAGCTTTGTTTACATGCATGCGACAGCAGAGCTTTGCTTCACCTGTACACTTTCCCTCCATTTACCTCGCAGCCACCTTAATAAACAGCAAGTATGAACGCTCTCATAAATGTTCACTTGCGGCACAGCATCTGCTCGGCATCTACTTGCTGGAATGAAAGCAGTTTAGGAAATAATCTAAAGCTCTATTTTACTGACTGCAGCATTTATCATGGGTGCGAAGAGGGTGTTGCGACAGAAAGCCTGTGGTGCAAATTCAAGGAAATGTACTAGGATGCTGATCAAAAGTTTTATAGGTGTATAGTGCAAAACCACATTTACATACTGGAATGACATGACACTGGTCATAACTTAAAGCAACGGTTCATGGGGCCCACATATATGGGCACATAAACGTGATTCTCAATGCAAGTTTGACTTGATGTGATAGTCACTTTTCAGATAGAAGTGACATGATGACATACTGGTAATCAATGCCTGTTATTTCTTTGTTCCCACAATGATCAGTTGTATAATACTTGTTCTCAGATACAATAACGCATCTCTGAATCATAGATATCACATCCCATCTGCCCTATGCAACTTTGCCTCATGAAATAGGAAACTCGTTGATATAATCAGTTACGGATTATGCCAAAGTGTTATGCTGTTTCTTGCAGCTTTGTCTTTCATGAGTATTTGTGTAATGTGAAAAATAGTAGCCTGATGTTCTAAATGTTACGTATGCTATATGACAATACTATTCTTTTTCCCTGATCAGAGGAGGCTTTTGTGTCAATATATAAATGGGAAGCTTTTTAACAACGAATATGTGACAAGTACTTGCATGTGAACAAGCGAATGCAGCCTTCCAAAGACAAGCACGGTAACGAATGTATCTTTTAGCCGTATTGGCACAAAACTTTCCCATAGGCTTTTTTTTGCCTAAAGCCAACCACCCATCTCGATCTAGCAGATTTATCTTTTATGAGACAAGTCTGTGCTGTTTTCCTTGCAACAAGTTCTTTTACATGTGTCTGCAAAACATTGGCCGTTCATTATGTTTCTTTTTTCTACAACTTTCATGTTTTTTTGGAAACAATTTATTTTGCATTTTTGGAAGCTCTTCATACAGCAGCCATTATTTCTTGGAAAGCTTCTTTGCAACGAGGCTCTAAAGTTGTTGATACACCATTCAAGTATTTTTTTTATATAACATTAGTAGCCTTGCATTTAAAACTTATCCTTTGTCCCCAATAGTTAGCTCTAGTTCGCACTAGTTGGTTAAGATGTAGTAACTAAATATATGGAAATAAATATTGCTACTACAAGTACTCACGTCGTCGTGTCACTATTCAATATTAGACATTTACTATTTTTGTTCAATTTCTGTTTGAAAAAAATTAACATTCGCCCACCTCACAATGCTCGAAGATGCGCCCAAGCCATATTTGTGATGTAAAAAGGAGGTGAGGCGTGCAGACAGGACACAAGAGTAGAGAAGTGGACTTCTCTACTCTTGTTTCCTGTCTGCACGCCTCACTTCTTTTTTGCATAATGAATCCTTACCGACTAGCTCAGCTTTGTCGTTCTAAGCCATATTTGTGCTTTCTGAAGTCTTACTTTGCTTTAATAATAGTGGCAAAAAGCAGCTTTTCAGAGAGAACTTGATTTTGTTGTTCTGTGTTTTCTGTTCTTCTGCCATAAGTATAGTGAACTGATAACTATATCGCATACACACAGCCTCTCAATGGAACAGACATTTATTTGATACACATGAATTTGCACCCTGTTCATCTAGATTTCCAAATTATGCTGATTGTGGCCAGCCTCTAGTACGTACAGAAGCATGTCTATGATGTGGTCTGAGGGTACATGTGCAGTGCTACTGTGAAGCTAGTTATAGTTTTCACAGCAATGCACCAAGTAAGGTTGTTGCTTAATTGTTATAAAGAAAGACAGCATCAGCTAGGCTGTAAGGGCGACAAAAATGATTTGTGCAATTCACCAAACATAGAAACAGATATTAATACGACTATAATGCCATGTGCTAGTTAGTATATCAAGTGAATAAGAGAGTGATGTAAGGGCTGTTTGGTTAATCTGGTTTATTTGTCGGGTTAAAACACAGGCTGTGAAGGTAACTTCAACATGTCGAGGTTGTCAACATGTCTAATTATTTACGAAATTGGTGAGGTGGCAGTGAGACTCCCTGGGAAAGCAATACCTCAGTTGTACTAATGGTATGGCTTGATTATATAATTTCATCATTGCTTGTTTAGAAATATGACGGTGGGTTAGAACCTATGAAATGGCACAACAGCAAGGCTGAACATCCATCCTAACTTCTCAGAGGCTTAAAGAATGATAAACAGTTATGCTTTAGAGCATATTTTGGTAACAAATATATGCCATCTTCATTTCAGTGGAATGGAAAGAGGTGATTGAGCACAGCCATGCTATTGTAGCATGCATGAAGGAATACAGGAGAGCCTGGGGGCTAGTATATGCTAATAGAGTGAACAAGTAGCTGTGACTGGCAAGATTATTTTACTCCACAGAGGATGCTGCAGTAAGGTTCATGCAACTGTAAGCAATACGAGAATGAGTAAAAGATTACTTGTAATATATAGATTTGTATGGCAGATGAGAATGTGCACCCAATTTGCCACTACGCATTTTTTCTATTTTATGTTCAGCACAGAGTGAGTCACTATGGCTTCTTAACTGGAGATTTCTGCGTTCCATTTCACAGTGTTTATGGGGCTGCCTGCATTCATTTGACTACTTATGAAGTGATTGGATAATAGAACATGCCCACATTACAGATTTACATAGAACATAATATGAATTCATCATAAAGCTCCACCCAAAAAACTGTCTGTCGGTTATGAAAGCAAAACATGGCAACAAACATTCCCTTACTTTCTTGTGCTGCTGCACACATGCTGCTAATTAACTAATGTCTACAATGCAGACATTCTGTTCTTTCATTAGTTGTAGGTGCAAGTTGCTCTGACACAATCAACATGCATTCATTGCCTACAAGCTACTGCATATTATTATTGGTGTTACAGCAGGCATGGCAAATGTTCTCCCCTACTTGTGTCTTGTGCACCATATGAGCCAGCATTTCATTTCATTGTCATGTACCTGTTTAAGCTGTTACTGATTCAGAAAGGCAAATATAAAACGACTTACTACGTCAACCATTTCGCATGCAAGATCACTGCACTCATTGCAAAGCTTATTAGAGAGGTTTAGATCAGGGGGATGCAATCGTTGAGGCTCGAAGTACTAGGGGGCCTCAATGCTTGCGTCCCCTTAATCTAGATCTCTATATTCGCTTGATAATCTTGCTTTGCTTTGAGGTGAAGTACACATACTGTGCACCTGTTTGTTAGCCTACGCACTTCTCTTTCTTTTTAATGTGGCTGTGCATTAGCTAGCTAGGTTGTCACTACATGAATGAGATTAGGGCCATGCCCAACGCTATCAAATAACATTACTTTGCTATAGCTCACCGACTGTGCAAGCTTCTTTTTTATCTAGGGAAAAAAATAAAAAGAGAATGCATGCAAAAATGATGTTGACAGCAGCAAACGGTCTCAAGGCAATCATCCTTGATTGTCGCCATTGCTGAGAGAGCAAGCATGCTTGTATTCACTTTGACCACAGGCTGTACATTGTTTAAATGCTGATAGAGGTATGGATAAATAGTGAATGGGCAGCAGGTTGGCCACTCAGGCCTTTATGCATGGGCATTGCTGCCTTGTGTGCCCTGTAAACCTCTGTCATCTCTTAAGGCATGAATGACATAACACTACTTCTATTGGCAGGGACATTTTTAGCACCAACAAGAAATGTAAACATTAGGTGAATTCACGCCTATATGGGGTGTCTTTTCAGCAATATTAATTAATATTTGTTTTCATGCAAGCATTCTTCTGTTGAAAACATATCTGACAAGCATCTCTGGCTGAAGAAGCAAACTGTGATATGTACATATCACTTTTATGTATGTCATAATTGTAATCAATTGCTCAAGACGTACTGATGGCTAGTTGTTTAGTCATGACTTAACATGGCAGTGCAATTTGAAATAATGACGTAACATAGAATGAACAAATGCTAGCTCTGTGCGCTCCTGTACGTTCATTCGGTGTTACATCATTGTTCAGAAGTGCGATGCCATATTACATCATGTAAGCAATTGTAGGCTCACTATTAACTTGACAGCTACTAAAGAGACCTCAGCAGCAAAGTGAAACTAAATCAACAAGCCACTGTTGATGATTCACATGCGTGCTCGGTGACGAAGTGGCTTGTCAATCAACACAGCTGTATTCCGTGATAATAGAACCATCTGTATAGGAGTATGTTAATAGATAATGCTGCGGCGCTTCAGCGTGCTACGCTGTTGCTGTGACAGATCCCTTGCTCATTGGCTTAGATACACCTGTGTGTTCGTGTATGCGCGTTCTTCCAAGCTGTTACGTACAGGGTCTGGCCCCATCCGTGAAAGGAATGCACATTGGTTGGTGGCAGAAAACAGACCGAGTTTATTTTCTACAAGAGATGCAGATGAGAGCCGCATGTGTTTGACGGGGCAAACTCTCGGTCCCTGTCTAGTGGCCGAGACGCTGGAGGTGATGGAGAATCCTTGGAACTCGACTCGGGGCGGGGTCGCTTCCTGTTTCGTCTGCACTGGTTCCTTGTCCAGCCGAGGAGTGGTGGTGCATCGCTTGTACACATTTTCCTCCCTTCTCAGATGGAGTCGCCGTGGTGATCCTGAGGGTGTCGTTCCCACTGCAGGCATGGCTCTGCAGTTGTGTTTGGCACGGTCTCAGGGGCAGTGCCAATCTCTGGTTTGGTCACCGATGATTGCGAAGGCTCCAGCATTCCTGAGAGAGTGGCCTCTGATGACGTGGAGTTATCTGCTTTTATCCCAAGCATAAATGGGAGCGGGACACTGCTTGCGGTTAGTGTACAGCCCTTATCCTGTGTCACCAAATCTTCTGTTGGATATCTCAAAACACCGGGCTTGATGTGGTCGCATTGTCGTCGCACTAACCTGTTGGGGCCTTTAATGAGCCACGATCTGTGGCCTAGCTTTTCCAAAACCGTTCCCTCTGTCCAGATCGGATTCCCTCCAAAGTTTCGAAAGAAAACTGCTTGTCCGACAGCGAGTACTCTCGACTTTGTATCCCTGTTGCAGTTGGTATGGATTTTGTTCGCTTTTGCTTGCTTTTGCTTTTGCCCAAACCCAAGTGCAGCTGGGATTTCACCCTTTGATGTGCAGATGGTGGTGTGTTGCTCTAGAAAAAGTGGGCCAGCCTACACACGAATGTTCCGTCCTTGTTTTTGGCTAATGCTCATTTTGTTTCGAAAGCCATCCTTTCTGCTTGGCCATTTGTTGTAGGATGGTACGGTGTGCTTGTTACATGGGTCACCCCATTCTTCTTTAGGAAGCTCTCAACTTCTACTGAAACGAAGGATGGCCCGTTATCAGTCACAAGCTTTTTTGGGAGCCCAAAAGCTGCAAAAAGGTTCCAGAGTTCCTCAATCAATGTGGCAGACTGTGTAATTATGCATGGAGCACACTTCCAACAATTTACTGTATGTGTCCACAACAATTAGCCAGCATTCTGCCTTCTATGGGACCAACGAAGTCTGCATGAGCTGTGTCCCAAGGCGTTCTGGTGCGTTCCTATTTGGGCACTGGTGCACTGGCTGGTGCCCTTTGGTGTTGACAACAAGTTGCACAGTTTCTAGTGAGCCGTTCGATATCTGCGTCAAATGCATGCCTAACAAAAGTACCTTCGTGCACATGCCTTCATGACCACAATTATATGGTGGTTTGCAGGTGCGAGTTGAAGAAGGTAGTTTCTCGCCTTTGTTTTGGAGTTACCATCCAGGAGCCTCTAACAAGGCACCCTTCCTGCGCTGAAAGCTCAGTCTCCAGTTTCCGGCACGATGAAAACTGCTCTTTTGGCAGTTTATGAACTTCACCGTTTGAAACAGCCTCCAGCACTTGGGACAGGACTCATTCGAGTCATTCGTGCTTGTTGATGCGGTGAAAGCTCGAAGCTGAGCATGGTAGCCAACATGAGCACGTCTCTTGGGGGATAAAGTTCAACTTGTGCCGGTAGTGGAAGTCAGCTTAGAGTGTCCGCATTTTGGTGCAGTAGGCCAGGCCTGTACAGCAACTTGTAATCGTACTTTGCTAGTTTAAGGCACCATCGCGTAATCCTTGGTGAAAAGACCCGGGGTGCTTGCTTTGTTTCACTCACGATTCCAATCAATGCCTGGCGATCTGTTATGGTCACATGCCGGCCAGCTATGTACTTATGAAAATGACTGATGCTGTAGATTACTGCTGCACTTTCTTTGTTGAGCTGGAAATAGCTCTTTTTGGCACTTCCCAGTGTTCATGAACTGAATGCAATGGGCGCCTCTCGGCAAATAGCATCTTCCCGAGCGAGGACGGCATCAAAGCCGTACGGCGATGCGTCCACAGACAAAAGAAGGGGCTTCGTCCCGTCGTAGTGAGTGAGTACTGTAGATGCACGAATCATCTCCTTAAGTGCCTCGAAATTGACTTGATGCTTGCTCTTCCATTTCCAGGGCGTGTTTTTCTCTAGGAGCCTATACAATTCCACCACGATCATTGCTCTGTTCTCCAAAATGCAGTCGTCAAATGCAGTCGTCGTAATTTCTAGTGCTGGCTCTCCAACGTGGTTGATCCCCTTCACCTGAATTTGAAGTGCCAAAAACCAATCTCTTCCTAGGAGGTTGCACCCAGTGCCCTTCATAACCAACAATGGCAGCAGATGGTCCTTTGATCTCAACATCACATGAACTTGTGCGGAGCCCAGGATGTGTAATTGTTTACCTGACCATGAGCACAAATCGAGCGGCTCGCATAAAAGCCACGGAGTGTTTTTCTTCCGCCTTCTGTAGTCCGTGTCCTCGCTTATCAGGGAGCATGCCGTACCTGGTCCACCTCAAACTGGACTGGCTTTCCCTCCACTATCAAGTCCACAAGGAACTTGGGGCAGTGGGTACTATCTGTGTGCAGCTTGCAGCAGGATTTGCTGACAGGTGGTGGTTTGACACTGTGTGCCCGTAGCTGCTAGTTGTCGGAGCGTGGTTCCGTGTTTTTCTTTTTCTTTGAGATGCAGGCATGCTCGACATGACCTTCCTTGGAGCAGAAACGGCACTCGGCTGTCTTTAATTTGCATGTTTCAGGGTCGTGCAAGCCGTACGTCGCATCGATAGCAATGTCGCGCTGATGTATGCTTGCCCCCTGGCTTGATTTGCGACGTCCTGTTAATTTCCCCCGAGTTTGCCACTCCTTTGATATCTCGCTGATGCCTTGACGCACTTTCCGCTGACAAGGTAAGTCCACAGTGCATTGAAATGTCAGGCTTTTTCTGCGAACAGTCTCGGCGAAAGATTTTCGTCCCAGACGCCGAGGACGAACCTGTCGCAGCATCACATCTTGGGACGGCATAGTTGGATTCGCCGCAGAAGCGGTCGTTTGGGTGTCAGGTGACGTCGTCGATACTGTAGCCGAAGGCAGCGCTCCGAAGTTGCAGTCGGCTGTCAAGGTTCCAAGGGCCGCAGCGTAGCTGCTGATCGACTCGTCTGGCCGTTGGTCGGGTCTTTGAAACACGTACCGGCTCTAACGCGCGGATGTCCTGGTGTCGAAGTGCCGCCTAAGAAGTGTCACTAAATCATTTAAGTTGACTTCTGCCGGATATCTTCGGCGCTATCAGCGCGCACACGGTGTTCGAAAGCGTCGGCTCCACAAAGCGTGAGAAGTGCCCGCTTCTTCGCTGACGTCGCTCGCCACGAAGTAAAAGTCGAGGCGCTGGACCCACGATTCCCATGATTTGCCCGAGAAAGGCTCGACAGCGCCGTGCATTCGTCCTGTAGCCATGGCCTTAACTTCGAAAACTTATAGATCCGCTTCGCAACTCCTGCCTCATCGCCAGTGTTACGTACGGGGTCTGGCCCCATCCGTGAAAGGAGTGCGCATCGGTTGGTGGCAGAAAACAGACTGCGTTTATTTTCTTCAAAAGACGCAGGCGAGAGCTGCATTTGTTCGAGAGGGCAAACTCTCGGTCCCTGTCCAGTAGCCGAGACGCTGAGGGCGACGGAGGATTCTCAGAACTCCACTCGGGATGGGGTCGCTTCCCGTTTCTCCGCGCTGGTGCTTCGTCCAGCCGAGGAGCGATGGTGCGTCGCTTGTCCACAACACAAGCTTTCGCTAGCACAGCTATAAAAAGTGCGCCAGCGCGCCGTACACAACCGAGCACATAGTGACGTATGTTGTCGCAACATTACGCGGTAGCAGTAAACAAATAACAAAAAGGCGGCACAGGTAAGACGACTGCACAGTGTTCCAAAGGTGGGTCACCACGTCAATGCCACACATGCAGCAATGAATGTGACAGTGCAGGAGTCGCGTTCTCACCATGATGCGGAAACTTCAACTTACATCGACAAAAATATGCTAGTGTCGTCTGCTGTTGGCGATAGTTGCCGACTTTGAACAGTGTTGCTCTGCGCACTGCCGAATGTTTGCCAGCTTTCAACAGACGTCGCGTCCCCAAACCGAAGTGCGGATGCAGGGGCATTCGAACCGCTCGAGCTAAATAATATAAAAATAACTAATACTACAGCAAACGCTATAACAATATCTTGGCACGATGCGAAATATTGCTGGTCGCCAGCACTCGAGGCTGCCAACTCGCTGATGCATGTTGCCAGTTGCTGGTTACCTATTTCGACAACCAGAGGGCGCATGCGAACCGCAACGCACACATGCGGTTTCAGCGTAAATGCAATTTTGTGACCGATCGCGACGACCGTCCGTTTTTCACGATCCGCATGCATGCGGTGCGGCGTGCGGCGATGGGCGGTTTGAGCGTAAATCGGCCCTCACCGCCTCGCCGCGTTGAAAATCCGCTTGGCCGCTTAGCCGCTCCGCTTTCGGTGTGAATGTGCCCTTAGTGCGTCCGGTATTCCGGCAAGCGCGGGCGGTTTGCCGTATGAGCGGGGGCGTAAACGTGAGCCGCCAGGATTGGTGGCGCCAGCTGGCGTTGCAAAGCTCAACCCCCTAAAGACAGCGCCAATTGCTATATTCTTCTTAGATGCTGGCGGAAAATTTTCGACAGCGGCGTAATCGTGTTCACAATTAGGCAGCCGCTGAAAATTTCGACTAGCAGCGAAGCGGGATATGGTGGGTTACTGAAATTTCAGCTCTGTTTTTGTGTGGTTGAGCTCTACGCCAGCAGGCGGCTGCACCGCTCCAGCCGCTCACGTTTATGCCCCCGACCATCCGGCAATCCACCCAAACCACCTCCGCTTGCCGGAGTAGCGGACGCGCTAAATATATTTATTGTCTCGGAGCGAACATCGGAGACAGTGCGCGTGGCGTTGCCGGTCACTTCGTCGGTGCGGGCGGAGAATGCAATACGTGAACGGAACTTCGAGCCACAAGCCAACGTAGATCGGAGAGTTTCATTGCGACGACGGAGTCCGTGATGACGACACTGTGTCGCGGCATCTTCCGGATGTAGCAAGGACGAGGAAAATTGCAGCGCGGTAAAACACACTTCCGCAGGTGTTCCATCTCCGTACTGCTCGTACGAGCATTTCCGCAAATTGCGTACCACTAAGTCATCAAGTAGTTGGCGTTCTCTCTCTCTCTGTTAAGTAGTGTGTATTTAAGCGACACACGGGTGGTGTTGTACCTAGCTGTACATGCGTGTGCCTTTTATTACACAAACTGTAATCTATGGACCATGATAACTGTAATTAATTATTATTTGTACGTTGTTATTCAAGTGTGCATACATTAGAGTAATTCAGTGTCCACCAAGTGTTTGCAATCGAAACTACCGTTACCGCTCCAAAATTTATTCCGGAGGTTGACCTAATCATAAATATATTTCTTTTTCACAATACCTCGATGTGTACCTCAAAAGAATAAAAACAAAAAAGAAGCAAGAGCTTAGATGTCATTTGACATTGGTACGCCCTCTAGGATAAGGACACAGCAACGATGTTCACGCGAAAGTAGCCGTACTCTCAGCGACAGTGTTCCAGACAACCTCGATTGGGACTAAACACGGAGACGTCGTCGGTTCATTCGAGTGCTAAGCCGCGGGGCAAACACTGTCTGCGACCTCTTGAAGGCGCGGTGACAGTGCGGGAGACGGTTACCGGCTCGACTCGGCACGAAACACGAGCGTGGACGCCAAATCCAATGCAGCTATCTGTCACCGTTCTGCGAAGGCCACCGGACAGGCGAGGACAGCCGGAGGGAAGACAGATGCGCGCGCAATCTCGTCTGCACACGAGGTAGTCTTGGCGCTCCTTCGGGAAGCGATTTTCGTGCAGACGGAGAGATTGCCTCTCCCGAATCCGCGCTTGGTAACCGCGCGTGCGGGTCCACTCGTAATGTGTTGCATTGCTTCAGCTAAACTGGGGACTAGGCAGAGAGATCCACAAAACAAGAGCCTTTTCATATTGTTTTCCTTCTTTCTGTCCTGTCTTGCTTTACCTCCCTGCTCCCTGCCTTTATTCTTTCCTTCTGCCCTTGATTTATTGTTTCCCCCCTTCGTTCCTTCATCCGTTCTTTCCTTCCAAACTCCATCATTTCTTTTTTTGTTCTTTCATTCCTTCATTTCTGCGCTCCTTCTTCTCTTCCACCCTCACTCACTTCCTTCATTCCACCATCCCTGATTTGATTACTCCTTTCTTTCCTTCATTTCGTCCCTCCTGCATGCCTGCCTTTTTCCTCCCTTCATCCGTCCTTATTCCTCCTTTTTCCCTCACTTTTTGTCCTTCCCTCCCTCTCCTTTCTGCCGACCACACCGCCTTCCTTCAGTGCCTGGACAATGCTATACGGACAGGTGTTGCAGTGCACGGATGTCATAGGTCAAGCTTGCCGCTACAGATGATACACGTTCGACTTCCGCAGCGGTTCGCGACACCCGTTTTGAAGAAAACTTCCCGCGGTGCCCATTGAAGGCGTTGCGGGAGTCCAGCACATCATTAAAGCTCGCACATCTTTCAAGCACTAGGGTACCGGCCGCGTCGTCTGCTTGACAGAATCTCTCAGTGGACCAGTGCGTGTGGCCGCTTTTTTGGTTCAGCGCGGGGTGCTCCTGCTTTAAAGGGCCCCTGACCACGACTCGCCATTTTGATTTGACAAGCACAGAGCATACAATGCGCGCTAACAATCGTGTTTGCGAAGAATTACATCGCTACGCGCCGCGGAAAGGTATGAAATTTCAGTCCTAACGCCGTTTTCCCTTTCGCTCGCGGCGACCGCGCTCCAAGCCGGATGGTGACGTACTCGTGTCCCTGCGCCTACGTAGTCGTGTCCGCAGTGTGACGTCGCTCGCGGTGACACATGACTTCGAGAATAATTCAAGGCGCCATCTGTTATTTGTGCGAACTGTTGCTTGAATTAACGAATCGAAATTTAGAGAAACAATAAAATGCAAAAAGGGAATGTCAGCGTGTTTTTGTTTTACTTTGCACCTAAGCAGGAGAGATGTACTTCCGCGTCGTCTGCTTGTTCCCACGGTCGTGCGGTCACATGCGCAGGTACCGAAACTATGGCATTTTCTACCGTGTTGCAGCGCGTGATCATGCTCTGCGATCCGCTTGTTCTGCCTCAGTATTCGTGTAGCACTGAACTATACCGCTAGTCATGTGTCCTTGTGCACAGCGCGCAAAATCGGGCGCTGCGCGAACGAGACAACAGCTCGCGCGCGACGCTGTCAACGAAAGTGCGTAGCGCCTAAAAAAAAGCGAGCAGAAAAAAAGAAAATGAAGGCGGGGCCTGTGACGTATGCATCACGCGATCCTCGATGTCCGGTATGGGAAGGAATTTCGCTTGCGGAGGCTAGACGGGGCGAGTGGAGAGACCGTCTTGTTTGGCAGTGCAGCCCGCCTGCTGAAGTCATGGATTCGCGGCAGTGAAACATTTATATCTCGTATATTAATGTGCCGATCTGAAAAAGTTTTGCGGCATAATGCTCTCTATAGGACATGTAACAACTTGTAGCGTATGACCGAAATTTGCTATGGGGCCTGGTGAGGGGCCCGTTAAATTATATTTTAAAACAATTTTTTTTCACGGCGCTGCGTAACGAATAACGTACACCGGTGAGCAAAAGTATACGGGCCAGGGATTGTCCGATAAAACTCAATTTCTCCTCTGTCCATGAATTCAACTTAAATTTAAATACTGCAGTCCAAACTTGCCAATACGAATTTTCTAGTGCGTTCGTCAGTTTCCGTTTGCGCGTGTTAATTACGAAAAAAAAGATAAGTTTTTTCGGCGTCCCTGTGGTCCGTATACTTTCGCTCAGGGGTGTACGTCGCTTGCCCTGTCTAGCAGCGCCTAGAATGGGGCAAGTCTAACGGGACGTAGAAAATATACCGATGTTGTAATGCCCGCAACTAACTTCGATGTGCCAGGCACTGTTCCGGATGCATTAAAACATTATCAAATAGCTTTATTTTTGCTCTAAGACGTCTTCGTTATGATTTTTTTAAAGGGCAACTCTGGCTTTGGACAATTCGTCATCTGCCAGAAGGTGGTACAAGGGGAGATGCTGGTGGATACTCAGGGAACCAGGTATTAGTGGAGGGTGATGCAGAACTTAAACTTCTCTGTCTGTTGCTCTGATACTGACTGGGTCACCACTCGAAATACTTAAAGGATACCGAAGCGGCACTTAAGCTTGATTACATGAAGAGGTTGACAATACTTAAACAGGAAATAAAATGCATAATTGCCTAACTAACAAAATTTTATTAGTCAACCTTTACAGTATACACTGGCCGACAGATTGCAACGCAGGAATTGAAGCCAGCGATTTCACAAGGCGCATCCACTTGAAACGAATTTTGTAAGCAGCAGCAGTTTTGAGGGAAGCGCTGACAAACTTACACCAGAAATGCTCAGTTGTTCCACTTTTTTTTTTAAAACAGAACGCCCCGTCGCAAAACTTGAATACGCTTATAGTGAACTGGGCTCATCCACAGAATTCATTCGATGTCATTATGGGACTTGTCAACTTACTGAACCTAATTATAGTAACTCCCAGTATGCTCTGTAAAGTGATTATAGTTTAAAGATATTTAGAGAAATGTTGATTATTAGCCGAGTACGCATTTCAATCTCTCGTGCAAGAATCCTCCGCCCTTTACAGGAATCGAGCTCAAGCAGAATTAAGCAACATGTCAAAGGCAATATTTGCAAATTCTGTTAAAGACAAAAAAAAAAAAGAAGAACAGGCTACATAGTCGCATCCTATACACTCTGTCTGTCCTTACCATCCCCTCTCATACTTCTATTTTTCTTCTCTTCCCTTTCTCTCTAAGCAGGGCAGTCGGCTAGAGGACTCTTATATGAGAATAATTTCTCTGCGTTTCCTCACAAAAATTACTTCTAGCTCGCTCCCTTGATTAAACGGAAATTGTCCAATAATACTTTCCGACCTCGTCAGAGCCATTGTACTAAAGGTAGACGAACTACCGCTGACATTTTCCGCCAAACACACTGTCACCGCGAAGTCTATACTTAGAGCTCGTAATGAGCACGGCAATCAGCCCTACACTATAGCTCAATCGAAACAGAAAAGAAAACGGGGGGGGGGGGAGGCGGAGGCCACGTAAATTTCGCTACCTGTTGGAAAATGTCTTTCGACTTTACGACGCGCTTTATAAGCGCCTTATCGATTGGAGGTACTAATCACTTCACCATTACCCTTACCCTACGTTCCGACCCACACGACATGAGAAGTCAAGTTTGAAGAAATGATAACAAACACACCAATAACCCTGGCCACAGCTGTAGGTACCCGCTCCGAACCAAATCCTCATTCATTAGAGCGACGAACGCGTAATCAGCCTACCTAGAGAGACAACAGCTAAAACGAATTAATTAAAACCGTAGCAAGCGCACCGTCACGGTTAACTGTCCCATTCGAATCGAATTTCCTTTCACCGGAACCAAGAAAACAAAACACTGACTGAAAGAAAGCAAAAAAAGAAAATGCTTGCAGTTTGCACACGTGGTCATCTGGTGGCGTCAAGGAAAGCGCCGGAACTCAACGAATAGTCCGGAAACTTGTCGTCGGTTCCAGAAAAAAATAATCTGCGACAGCTAATAACGTTTTTCAGGCAGCGTAGGCATCCATTATCCGAGGACGCCAGCTCCCCTTGGGGGTAAATGTTAATTTAAAAGGAAGCTTTCTTTCGCGGGCTTGGTGTATCTGCGTGCTATCAATACTCTCTTCCATTGCGAGCAAATATTTCATCAGGTTAGCAAAAACGAAAAAAATGACATGCCGTTACCGCAACTGCGTGTAATTACTACAGCTAAATGTAATTATGAATTAGTATGTGGAACGACCACTCAAATGTTTCATTTAAATTATTGCTTTATTCTATCATGTCTTGAACGTGTCGCTTTTCTCTGTTAATGAACACGTGAAAGCGCTAACCGATAGACAAATCGTGAAGGATTTGTCTGTCGGTTAGCGAAGACCTCTAGCGCACACTTGTCGGTTAGCGCACGCACGCACGCACGCACGCACGCACGCACAGACACACACACACACGCACAAACACACACACACACACACACACACACACACACACACACACACACACACACACACACACACACACACACACACACACACTTTCCTAGCCGTGAGGCCCCAAATGCAGCCTAATTGGCGCGAATAGCCAAGCCGCTTACGAAAAGCTTATAGCAATGATCACTTCTGCAGCCGTCGACTTTGTGCAGTGAAGCTGGAACGTCGAGTTAGTGGAGGAAAGTTAAAGAGAATGCGGAAGTTTAGACTCGTCGGTTGAGATAACAATGGAACTCGACCCCGAACCATTACGTCACAAGTACTCGTTAAAATGGGAAAATCATGAACATTTGTCGTTTGTAACACTAGTACATCGCTGGTGGAAGTCGTAATCAGCGTTCAACACTGCTTGCGCGCGTGGTGAGATTGGTCAAGTTCCTGAGTAAGAATAAAGAGGACTGAAGTTTCATGCCCGTTTGGGAAGTTTGTTCGTTCCCTCAGTATTTATTTATTTATTTATTTATTCATTTATTTGTTTATTCATTTATTTATTTATCTACTTATTTATTTAAAACGAGCCTTGCGGCTACCGCCATTACGTCCGCAGCCAAGAAACGTGCATCAATGCCTAGAATGGCGGCTATCGTCTGCAGAATGAAGGGAATCCCAGAAGCAGATTTCCCCCCAACAAGCGTTACAATGAGGAAAAGCCAGATTTAAGGGGAAGCTTTGCCGTCGGGTGCTCCTATCTAAAGACATGTAAAAGAAAATTGGTTTTTCTCAGCAAACGACACCAAACTTGACGAGGCCTGCTGCATTGAAAAGGAAAACTTAGAATCTAGTGACTATTCCTTTTGACTTATTGATCTAGGTCGTCAAACTTTTTATTAAAAAATTGCAAATATAGGAAATTTTCAGAAAACGACACTATCAAGTTCAAAGCTCTGTAACTCAGCAATGAAAAATTCTATAACAATTCTGTGAATTGCATGTGATAGCACATCTAAAGCGGACAAAATTGATATGTTACACATGAAACCGAAGAAATTCGGTAATATAGAAATACAACTTTTGCGGAACCCTTGTGCACAACGTAACAAATGCACGTAAGATATAAATTCACACACTGAATTTGTCCGCTTTGAATGACATAATGGCTGCCATTTACAGAACCGCGATATCTGTTCGTGATGCAGAGCTATTAATTTCTAAACTTCGTGCTCTTACTTTTCTCGAACTTTCAACATTTTTAAAATTCTTTTAATAAAATTCTGGCCCTAAATCGAAATTCTGCTTTTAACAGTCACTAGAATTTAACTTTCTCTCTCAAATGCAGCAAATTTCATTAGAACCGGTCCAGGGGGTATCTCAGAAAAGCATTTATTTGCGTTTTACCTGTATATTACTAGGGCGCGTCGGAGTTGGGCTCGAGCTAAAGCTTCCTCCTAATTGCGAGTATTTTTTAGGCAATCACCGTGCCGACTCCACATGGACAGACCAAAGTGGGATAGGGAATCTAATGAAATACCAGCCCATTAGAAAAATAATAATGTCGCAGCGCGCTTACGCCATCGCGGGTAGGCCCGCCGGGGGGTGTCTTCTTTCACTGAATGTGCTTACTTTTCCGCTTGACCTAACTTTCACTTTTACAGTGCGCTCACACGCGATCAGCCTGTCCGAAAGGCCTGCGAATACAAGGTAATCACCACATAATACCCTTATTAAGTGTAAATATTCGACAAAAATTCATACCGGGAGGATATTAAATGGCCAGTGTAATACAAGCACTTTCATGAGCACAACGCTAAACGAAAAATAAACATAATTACAGTTTCGTAGCTGCTTGCTCCACATCGCGATCGAGACCCCGGCAGAGACCTCGCAGCCATATTTTGTTGCTTGTGCGACTTTGGGGAACGCGTTCTCGTTGGACTTTGAACACAACCTCATCTTCTGTGCACTGCAGGACAAAGGACTTTCCCGACGATCTGTATTCACTCTTTTTTACTTTAAATCCATTTACCAAAGCCTTACGACATACGCGATATCGCCTTTAAGATACACCTACGCGACAGCTTTAGTTGCTCACAAAAGACTAGGAATTATTAAACGTGTCCGGGTAGAGTACGGTTGCAAGACTAGGTCGCACTGCTGGTTAAGGCCGCCGTCTCCTTGGCAGGTTTCTAAGACGCTCCACAATAGGCGCGCGGATCGCAACAAAAAAGAGGTCGCCTTGCGGCCTTTTCCGTGAAGCTCCCTTCGACCAAAGTCTGCAGGCTCCCGACAAGGAGGTAGAAATCGAAGCGAGGATGTTATCAGACGCCCCCCTCCCTCTCCGCCCCCTCCCTCCTCCCCCCCCCCCTCCCACCGTACGAAGCGAATACGCGAACACATCTCCTCGGGCGTGGAATGGACACACTCCGAACGCGCGGAAGAGGTGATGCGGGCATATAATGAGCCCGCTCGGTGGTGAATTAATTTCTCGTCATCTTCGTGAGGGGGGACGAGCAGGGAAGAGAAGCTATAGGACGGCGACGGTTTGCCGGGATCGCATAAATTCACCACCGCGAAGCGAATTGAGCAACCCATTCTTAAATTTTTTTGTTGTTGTTGTTTCCGACCACTCGCTCTTCTTTTTTTTTTCTTCTGGCTACCTCCTTTCCAACATCCCAGCCTTTCCTTGTTTCTCTCTTTGTCCTTTTCAACCCAAAGCCCTTTTTTTTCATTTCAACGTTCGCTCAGTTTCACATTTATTTATTTGTTTATTATTACTACTTTCTAACCACCTCACCGACCGGCTACAACTGCAAAAGGCAGGCAAGCTCAGCTCGCTCTTTCAAATGTCGCAACGCATTGCTGTAATGCCTCTAACGATGCGGGGAACTACAAAATAAGAAGTAAGACGAAAGGAAAGAAAAAGAAAGAACGAAGAAAAAGCGTAGACAGCCTTGCCGCCGGTGAGTGATACAAGTGGCAGGCCGACAATAACGAACCAGCTGCGCACCGCGCCGAGAGTATCTAGGATTTCCATTGAAGAGATATCCCCCCTATTTTCTTTTTTTCGTAATGTCCAAACCGAAAAAACGCTGACGCCTCGCGCCAAACTATTTCCAACGTCGTCTCGCTGCCTCATTTTTTAGGCCACGCATCAAAAATGCGCATTCTGCCCACGAGCGCGCAGGCACGAAAAGGACGGCGCCAACAATGTTCAAAGAAGAAAGGCATGCTCGCAAAACGAATGCGTCGAAATTGAGACGCCCGCGAAAGAAACGACAGAACTAGAGAGAAAAAAAAAACGAAAACACCGGGAGACCATGGGGCTGCGTCATTTGTTTGAGGCCGAGATAACAAGCTAACACATCCGAAAGGCGCCGTCACGGAGGGAGGAAGTAAACTCGGAAGAAGCCTGGCGCAACACTATTGAAGCCATGGAGGAAGGAAACTGAGGAGAGGCCCTACCCCCTCCGCTCGCTAGGAGAAAAGTGTGGAGGATATGACGTAGTAGGTTCTCCTCTATTTTGCTGATTTTTTTTATTTCTTCGCTGTAGCGGCCACGCCTTTCGGCCCACAATGGCGGCTTTGTTAATGTTCCGTGCGCGCACACGTGTTCCTCCCTAGGTTTCGTACCGTGGCAAAGGCGCCGTGCGGGCAGGTTCGCGTTGGCCTACGTGTTTTGTTGCGCTGCGTCATCTGCACCGCGCTCTGCCGGATGTTGCTGTGGCCAGATGGGGACAGGAGGAACTAAAGTTCGTGGAATGAACACGCATGAAACGCTGTACGCAATGTACCGAGTCACGGAAATGGCAACGGACGAAGGAATATCCGCGGGAAATTTTGCCCTCTTTGGCAGAATCATGCTAACGTGCTAACGATTGTTTAGCATTGCTGCGGAACGCGCGGGTCCGAGCAGCACGGTTGCGCGCAGTGCGGCGTGGTTTTGCGAGAGAGAGAGAGAAAATAATGCAGAGAAAGGCAGGGAGGTTAACCAGAGGTAGTTCCGGTTGGCTACCCTGCGCAGGGGGAAGGGTTAAGGGGGATAAAAAGAGAAACAGAGTGGAAGGGGGAGATAGAAAGAAAGGGAGAAAAGCACGAACAAAGCGCGTACACTACATAGCGGTAGGGGGCGGCATTCTTAGTGTCTGTCGTGAAGCCCCGTAGACCGCAAGAACCTTAATGTAAACAAGAGAGGAGAGCTGACCCGAGAGGCGGAGCAACGCCGTGAGCAACGCCAACTTCCGGCTTCACTTTGGCTTCACGAAGAGTTGCGTGAGGGCCTCTCCGGAGTTTCCTTCCTCCGTGATTGAAGCCAACCGAGTCGGCCCAACATGTTTCGGCCCAGACGTCACAACACGCGATAGGTTCTTTAGTGCGCCAGCTCTGCAGAAGGAGCCACGGCAGAGCAGCCGAACGAGTGTGCATCGATTAGAGAACTACCGCGGAACCAAACGTTCTCGGCCAATACGCCGAGTCCTAGAGGTGACGTGTCAGGCCAACACCTTGAGGAAAAAAAAAAAAAAACGAAGCGAACGGCTTCACGGACAGTTGGCCTGTCAAGGCAGACTGCGTGATGCAGTGCTGCTTCCTAGTTTATTTAATTCAGCCCCTGAATATACCTTACGCAAGTACGTATTATATTCGTAATAAATACCGTGTAAAAAAAAAGTTTGTGGCCTAATGGTCAGAACATCGAGCTACAGCGCTGCGAGCCGAAGTTCGAATCTCGCCGCTGGACGCATATCTCTGTCTCCCTCCCTCCCTCCCTGTCTCTCTCTCTCTCTGTTTTGTAAGAGTGAAAAAGGAATCTACTCGGCGAGAACCCGGCCAGCGACCGACCGACCGACCCAGGCCCAATCATGGGATGGCAGACAAAGAAAGCCTCTATTTTAATAAGCCGCTCGGTCGGTCATTGCTCGGCGTTACGGGGCAACCCAGTCCGGGTGGGATCGTCGGTCAAGAACCGGGCGCCCAATAAGGGTCGAGAATATAAAGAGGAATTTTGATCAATATCTAATAAACGAAACCAAGCTGGAGATTTCGAAAGGTAACGGCATCGACACATATTTTCCAAGTTATGGAAACCTTATCGCGCAAAAGTAAAAGGGTGACACCATAAAAAGTACGATGCCTTGGAAACGCTCCTTGCTGGTGCGAAAGCACATGGAGGACTCTGTCGGGAAGAATCCGAATATTCGGAGCAACACGTGCACATCAAAGTACTCGCTGAGCAATCGCGCGGTTGTTAGAGAGAGTGAGAAAAATAGTTATATAGTAAAAAACAGTGACCGCTCGGTTTACTGGGCTGGAATATCAAACACGAAACACACACACACACAAAAAAAAGAAAAAGACACGGACGAGCATGCGTACGTGTCCTTTACAGGGTCCTTCGTGTGAAAATGCAGCGGAGTAAAGGGAGTGATGTAGCGCTAATTAGCCCTCGGTTGAAGCATTATCCAAAGCAGAGACGTTTGCCGCCATCCAAGCATTCAGCAACGTGCTGCTCTGCAAGTGAGGAGGATAGGAGAGAGAGAAAGACCCTAACAAGAGGAAAGCAGAAATAAAGCGAAAATAAAGTGATAACACCCGGAGCTTTATTAACACGCCCGCGATGGCTTCACGCCTAACGTGATTATGCATGCGCACTACCGCAACGAGCAGAATGCGCGCGATTCGAGGGCGCACAGAAGGCGAGGTGCACCGCGCCACTTAAAGCTGGAAACGACGTGCGCTGAGGAAAGCGCCACTGCGAACTCAACGCATCCGGCACTTTCTTAAGTCAGCAAGACGTAGCACGTTACGATTCGCGAGCCTCAAAATAGAAAGTCCACGAATTTTCAAGGCGACGGCTATCATAGCGAGAACAGAACTGTGGTTAAGCGCTGGCGGCGCGAGAATTCTGGAGACTGAAAACAAACTGCGCATCGGTCTCCACCACGTAACACTTGCCAAACGTGCATGTCGAAATTAGCATAAAGGTTCAGCTTTTACGGTAAGGCCGATCTTTTCAATTCAGTTTCCCTAAATGCTCCGGCAGGGGCATTTATCACGAAACGATAATAAAACGAAATGACATGGTAACTTGTTCAAGTTAACTGCGGAATAGCCGAACATAAAACACCAGAAAGAAATATGGCAGTTTCACCCGAAAGGCGAAGCTTCGATTGCGACAGCAAATTAGCAGACAGCTACACGAAGTAAGGATAGTAGGTTTATCGGCTGTACAAACTTGTCAACATTTGCTTACCAGCTCAGTTAGCAAGCGTGGTATCTCGCGCGCACAAGCAAACGTGAAGACCTCTCACTCTATGACCACGCACACTCGCTTCAACACGCTGGTGTGAGAAAGCGCGGCAGCAGCCGCGAGCGAATTGGCCTTCGTGCTGCCTCTCGCTTCAACGCGAACTAAGCGGCGACAACACAACGCGCACGAAGCCATCAGCACTCGGCGCACTCTGTCCCCCATCGAAGATCGCTTTCAAGATGGGGCGCGCGCGGCCGCGCCATACACAGCCGCTGCCGGAGTAGAAGCCCCCTCCCTCCCGTCCTCCCGGTGCCTCGCGCGACGGAAGACGGCGCGCTTCCTCCTCCCCGCTTTCCTCCCGTGCGCGAGCGAGATTGAGCCACCTTCCCCTACTCACACTAGCACGCTTTCACTCGCACCCACAGTATATCGCGCGCGCGGCCTCGATGTTGGACAGTTTCAGAATATATCTTTTGTCGTCTTATGTACAATACGTAAAACGCAAGCACCATTGCGAGACGTTACGGTGCATGCGCGTCCCTTGAAGACATTTATGCTAACGTGCGGGAACGCAAACGTAAGAAAGACATTAGAAGACGGCGCCGTCTGGTGCCTTGTGCCGAACATATCCAAGCCAAGGCAATCCATCAGCAACCGTCCTGCTGTTGCTATCCGGACGCGTCTCGTGTAGGCATGCGGACGCCGGAATCGCCAAACGATCTCAGAAATTGGACGAGCTATGCATTCATAACTAACGCGTCAAGTGTGTTTAGAGGAAGCGAAAGCTCAACTAAAACTGTTGGCGATCAACGTCAGCGGGGGCGTAGCCATGACGAGAATTCGCGCTGGAGCGGGAGCCATGGGTGCCGCGATGTTGGACAACGCTATTTCTTAGCGTGTGTTAACATTACGAGCGTTAAAATCGCCAAATAGCGTTCGTTAACACAGCACATGTAGACCACAGAAACCAAATTATGTTCGAAGCATGCACAAAAAGGACGACGCTATTTCTCTACGTACGTAATGCGTTTACGTTTGCTGGCAAACGCATTCTCAAACTGTCTGTTATCGCACTCGGACTTCCCGCAGAACATCACGGTGATGGCGAAAATGCGTCTGGAGTGCCCATATAATTGCTATCCCAATAAAATTTCGACGCAAGGCAACAAGTCTAGCAAGCACAGCGGTTCACAAGAATATTTCCCGCGGCTACACAGGCGTCGCAACACAGCAATAGAAGCTCTCGTGCATAACGGGGGGGGGGAGGGGGGGATACTGGCTACGAACGTTCCCAAGCATTTAAGAGCATGGACGAAGCAACTCCAAGGGCTTCATTAAGGGCGACACCACCTGCCCCAACTGCATGAACCTGGCACGAGAACGGTACCCGAAGACCTTCCCCAGGCACGGGACACACCCGAGGGCAGCTTGCTTCGAGGGTTCGGCCTCTGCAATAACTGGCGTACAGGTTTCAGATGTGCCTTGCAGCAAATAGATCCGAAATGGAAGAAAAAGAACGATTCAGAAAGATTATCATTACAAAGAATCACAGAATTTTTTGCACGAAGCGGGGTTACTTGTAGGCACATAATAAGGTGTTTGTCTATACGCGGATGAGATATAAGGTTTAGGACAGCCATCCTCGAATAAATAAACAAGTAAACAGTTCACGAGCACAATTGAAGAAATGTATTTAAAATAGGACACAATGAAGAGCTTTAGAAACAGCGTCTTTGAGCAGCTTTGCGTAGCCACAAACCCAAACACCTATGCAGGCCTTTTGAGCTTTTTTGTGGTCTCGTTGTGTTCTCTAGTGCGCTCGGCCAATAGCGTCCGCCAACTTTGGGTGCTCTATCTTTTTTTTTTTGCTTCGTGAGTATTCTCTAGCGTACACGAACGTTTTACAACAGCGCTGCATAGCGAAAAACAAGATCTCTTTTCCAGGAATGGAAGCTCCCGTCATCCCGCGATCCCCAAATCCGCTTTAAGCTTAGGGAGAAGAACCTTCCAACAGGGAAAAAAGGGGGGTGGTCATACGAGTACCATAAAAAAAACGGGGGATAAACACCGACACTGGAGAACGCTGGAGGGAGGATAAAATAATAAATAAAAGCGGCCATTGGCGAAAGCAGCAATGCGACAGAACCGCGAAACGCGAGAAAGCCGGTGAACTGCGCCCGGGCAAATAGAAATGATATAGAGGGCCCGTCGAGACGATCCCCTTCGCCAATCAATTAAATCGATGCAGGCGCAGGGTATATTTGCAGCCGCGGGGAGACGTAATATACGTGTATTGGCACTGACGCGCGGAACGCGAGACGCATGACCCCTTCCCGAGGGAGAAAAGGAAAGAGAGATCCCTATTTGCTCGAGTCCGCGGGGTGACTGAACAGTCTCTGGACGAGAAAACTTTATCCTGGTCCTGCAGGACGCTCTTAGCGCATGGCGGGCGTCTCCCACCTGGGGACCGACAGGGAATGCACCTGGCGGCCGCTTCGCGGGACTGTTGGACGCCCGCTGGTCGGCGAGTAGTGAGCTTCTGAGGGACATCTCCCGCATGTTCGAGGTAGAGTAGGAAAGAGCGTTTCTCCACCCGCCGTGGTTGCTCAGTGGCTATGGTGTTGGGCTGCTGAGCACGAGGTCGCGGGAATCGAATCCCGGCCATGACGGCCGCATTTCGATGGGGGCGAAATGCGAAAACAGCCGTGTGCTTAGATTTAGGTGCGCGTTAAAGAACCCCAGGTGGTCGAAATTTCCGGAGTCCTCCACTACGGCGTCAGAAAGTGGTTTTGGCACGTAAAACCCTATAATTTTTTTTTAAAAGAGCGTTTCTACACTCCCAGAGCACGTGTGCGAGTGTCACCGCGTCTCCGCATGAGGGACACGTGTCGCTGGGGTGCGCGCCGGGATAGAAAACGTGTAATTCGGCAGGGTTTGGGTACATCGCTCGCTGTAGAAACGCGCCGACATGCCAGAGCAGCGCGAGAAACTAAGCAACAATTAAATCTCATCAGCACTTTGCGCGGCAAAACTACGATCAGATTGTAAGGCAGCCGTAGTAAATATTAATCTCCCGGGGCTATTTCACGAGCAAACAGTGGACGCGCGCACAGAAGCTTTGGCGCATTCTGCACCACATGACTTATGACGACGACGACTGTACGACGACATGACGACGGCGGCATAAACGCGAGCGAATGTCGACAGCATGAACACGACGCAATGGCGTCGATGGAACGAGGACGATGGCTTGACGACAACGAGATGATGAGGGCTGTACAACGGCGATGCCGTGGTCACCACGGTATGACGAGAATCGGATGACGACGATTGCTCTTTGTGGTGTTTTAAAGTGGGCGTCTACAGTTTCCAATACCTTGAGTGCATTTGGTGCTTAAAAAGTCGCTCTCAAGAACGCCGCTCCTTTTCTTTTCTATCTATCTATCTATCTATCTATCTATCTATCTATCTATCTATCTATCTATCTATCTATCTATCTATCTATCTATCTATCTATCTATCTATCTATCTATCTATCTATCTATCTATCTATCTATCTATCTGCGAGTGTGCGCGCGTAATATCGCTTTTAAATAACCCGGGAAACTGGCGAAAAAGACGCGCATATACAAGCGAAGGAGTGACAGCGTCGATCTCCGGTTATAAAACGTGTGGACAACCTCCGGGTCCGAGCCCCGGCTAGCACGCCCGCGGCCACAACAGCGCCGGTCTTCCGGCCCTTCAGCTTGCCCCTTCCGCCGCGATGTCGCTGCTCTTGGTCCGTGCGCCGGCAGAACGGGCAAGAGCTTCCCCCACAAGTGTTATACAGTACTCCCATCACGATCGTCTCGTGAACGTCGCCCATATTGGATCCGCCGATAATAAATGACTAGCCCGCCGCGAGCAGAAAGGCAAAAGCGCCCTACGGCGCTTCAGGTTCCCTCGCGTTCTTCCCCTTCGTTCCCCCGAATGTCCCTGAACTTCCCGCCTCTGGAGGGGGGGACCTAAAGCGATCTGGGGAGCGTGAGGGTGGCGAACTGCTCGTGCGTATTGGGGGCAGGGGTGGACGGGCCCAAGCGCTGGCCTGGATAAATGTCCCGGACAACAGCGACGAGCACCGCTTAGGGATGAAGAATGTGCCGCATAGATAGGGAGGATTCTTAGAAGAAAAAAAAATGTGTTAGATGCTTGGACGCAACCGTTCCTTTTCGTTTTTTTAGTTTCCTTTTTTCGTCTTTTTTTTGTGGTGGAGGATACCATGGTTTTACAAAGACTTGTCAGAAAATGAAATATTTCAGACTCGCTTGCGGGGGCCCGGGCAAAAATAAAGAGCACACCAGCGTGGCCTCAGGGATATAAAAAAAAAACTAGCTGTTAGCATGCCATACGCAAAAAAACGGCGATGGATCATTGGTAAATAGATGAAGAAGAAAAGCAAGGCAGAATGGCGTCGAACTATGACTAAACGCAAAAATCGAGCGAGCGTTTGGTTGACCATTCGAACGATATGCGGTTTGCATTTTAATTAAATGCAAATTAAAAAAAAACTTCATTTTCTTCATTATTCTTTCCTGAAGCCCCAAGTGTATATATCTCGTGCCCACAGTTCATGCGAAAAAATAAACAAGTAAATAGGTTATGCTAGTTTAGCGCAACAACTAAGAATTTTTTTTTTCGTGTTACGAAGGTTGCGCATCGTACAGAGGGAGAGAGCATTCAATTCAAGGTCAGTCTGATCCAGCGCCGCTCTAGCGTGCTTGGCAATACATTCACAGTCAGCCCCCCACGTAGTCTTCTTGCCATAGCGCTCAAACTTACGTTCGGCACTGAAATTTTTGTTACTCTGAGTTCTCTCTAATGGTGCGAATAATTATTTTTAAGGATGCTTCAATGAAAGTGTATTATATTCGAATATATATGTAGCCATACCATAAGAAGCCAACAAACACTGACACCACGGACAACATAGGGGAAATTACTTGTGCTCAATAAATGAAATAAAGAAACGATCAATAAATGGAAATGAAAGTGGATGAATTGCGAAGGTTGTGGGATCGCTCCCCACCTGCGGCAAGTTGTTTCACTGAAATCTTTCTTACGCTGTGTTCTCTCTACTAGTGCGAATAATGATTCTTAAGAATGCCTCAATGCAAGTATCTGATGTTCAAATATATATATATATATATATATATATATATATATATATATATATATATATATATATGACAAACGCCGCATGACGAGCTTGCGATGCATCCCAATATGGGATGAGCGCTCCACCGCTCTTTGAGCAATGGAACGAAACATGTTAGGCGTACAGCTCAGAGACAGGAAGACAGCGGTGTGCATGAGAGAGCAAACGGGGACAGCCGATATTCTAGTTGACATAAAGAGAAAGAAAGTGGAGGTGGGCAGGCCATGTCATGCGTAGGGTAGACAACCGGTGGACATTGTTAGATATGGAGCTGTTTCCTGCGATTACTTCGAGTTCCCCAAACCACTTCGAAACGCAGCACAGCTAATTGAGGAATTGAGCGCCCAGGCAAACAAGTTGAAGGCCACAAGACAGGTGCAAACCAAGACGGCGGTAATGCGGCGTGACAGCCAGACGTGCCGGGAAGGCCCAAGCGTACCTCTTCATCGCCTTTGAAGAAGACAATTGCTACCGCTGAGGGGCCGCAGCACCGGGATCAAGTGATCAAGAGAGGAGGATCAAGCGCCGACCCTCTTCGCCGGGTATGACACCATCGCACGGGCGCCTACCATTGGCTGAAAATGGCGTCATCTGAGCGGACTCTCCTATTGGTCAAACATGACGTGACTTACAGTGCTCGAAGGGTTTACAAGAAGCCTTCCAGAGAGACCAGGACATTCCCTGATTCCCTGATTCACCTCTCTCGAACTTCTTGCCGCGGGCCGCAGCGTCCGAGTTGCTGCCGGCCCGTAATGACTGTACGACGGTTCATTGACGCTCACCTCCTTGTAAATAATGTAAAATAAACCCTCCCAAGTTTGGTTTTCATCCCGACGTCCGTCCCTCAACCCCTACATCTGGTTGGCAGCGGTGAGATCGCCTCCGAATGCATCAGCTGGTGGCAGCATTACGGATAAACCTTTGTCGGGAAAGATCCTAAGGAACCGGGAAGAGCGAAGAAGAGAGAGCCTTCGTCGAAAGAGGTCCGAAGAAACTGGGAGTAGCGAAGAAGGAGCGAGCCGTCGACCCAGGGAGTCCGGAGGAACCGGGAACAGCGGACGAATGAACCGGATGGCAGGGTGCTGCAACCGTAAGTGAGCGCGTGGTTTTTTTCCTTACGATTCGCCAGACTCAAATGTTGTGTGTTCATTTTGACAGTTCTGGGAATCGGGAGTTTGATGCATTGTGTGTTTGCACAAATTAATTAAGGAAAACAGTTTTAACCACCTGTCGGGCAGCTGCCATGGACCTTAGAAGGTTGACGAGGTTATACTTGTTGTTGGTGTGCGACGATTTGGGAGTTGAGGCGGACGAACGGATGGAAACGCCAGCTATCATAAAGGCGCTTAACGATAGTGGCAATGATGGCAAAAGCATCGAGCTTGCTTGGGAGGTGATACAGGAGCCGCGGGAGCGTCGTGTACGTGTGCGAGAGCGTCGTGAACTTAAGAGTAAGAGTAAGCATGAAGAACGCGAGAATGAACGGAAGCAGGAGCTTCAAGAACTTACTCTTGGGTTTGAGCGTCACGAACGTGAGAATGAACGCAAACGTGAGTATCAGGAACGTGAGCGTCAGCAAAAGTATGAGAGAGAGAAGGCAGCACTGATCAAAGAGATACAGCATTGTGATCAGTTATTGGCACAGAGACAACGGCTGTCTGAGAATTCTGTAGGTAGTACAGAGCGAAAGAATGAGGAAGCATCTAGCAGATTTTCGCCAGAAGCCGACGAAAAGTGCCTGTGAGATTGGCTGCAGATTGATAAGTGAAGGGAAAAGGCTAGCTGCTAACGATGCCTTAGTGGCAACAGAGGCCGTTAAAGGCCGCAAGGAGAGCGACGGGGTGCTGTGCCAACAGATGACTGTAGAGACAGCTAGGCCAGCTGCGAACAAATTGGCACAGTTACCGAGCGTGTGCGTCGCTGGTAAGGTTAGCGAGGTTGCTAGCGAAGAAAAGGGTACTGTTGACGCGACAGACGCGAGCACCCATGTCAGGTCAGATGTGCGTGCAGAAGTGAAGTGCGAACTGGACGATGCAGTTGAGAGTAGTTCTCGGGATGGCGAGCTCCGTAGTTCACGAGAGAACAACTGCATTGTTCAGGGATCGGTGCGGCTCTCCGCCAGTCTAGATGGCCTAGATAGGGATTATTCAGTTAATCATTCGGACTGTGCGCGTGAGACAGCGATCGATACCGACGGGCTGTGTGCCGATGCACAGCCTGAGCTGGGCAATGTAGAGAGGGCAGTTCGCAAAGGTGCGAGTTGTCTAACTCGAGTAAAGCCTGCTGCATTGTGCCAGAGTCGGTTGGGCTGTCCACCAGTCGAGGCAAAGTGAGAGTAGATTTAAATGTAAATCACTCAGACTGTGCGAGTAAGAGACCGATCCGGGCCGACGAAATGTGTACCGGCCAGCACGAGGCACGAGACGGCGACATGAAAGCGAGTGCGAAGAGAAAGCGCCGTAAAAAGAAGCGCGGTAAAGACCGAAAGACGGTAACTTAAGTAGCGCCGCCAAAGATGGCGAGAACACCAAATGGGCAGGGCGCGAGGAGAAGAAAGGTGCGGTCGTCAAGGACGATGTTGACGCATCCTAAACGTTCGAGCCACAGGTCAAAGGGGGACCGCGAAGCAGGTTCTGCACGGACGCGGACAAAGGGCACGGGGCAGTTAAACTCCTCGTTGTTCCCTACACTGTAAAAAATTGCGTTTTTTTTACGGCAGATATGCCGTAAAATATGCCAAATCTATACCGTAAATTAGATAGCAGTGCCACCACTGTTAAAAAGCTTCGAGAGCCTGGAGAGGGACGAAGAGAGAGGGGTTAGAAGGACGAGCTGCGCGGATGCTCATTGGCGCGCCGGCCGTTCGCGGCGCGCGAAGCGCGCATGCGCAAAGGCATTAGCGCGCGCTGTAGAAGGCAAGACGCACGCTACAGCAACTTCGGCCGTCCCGACGCCGCGGCTTAGGAGCCAAGTGGAAATCGTACAAGTGCACACAAAGAAGAACGGTTGGTCGCCTTGTAAGTGCAGGTAGGTCGAGTCATTATGCACGGGTCAGTGGTGTTCTGCGAAGCGTATGCGATCTTGTTTGAGTGTTGAGCTAGCGGTTGAGCTTGCCAAGTCTGCGGTGTCGCCTGCGGAACGCTTCCGCACCACTCTTCGGCTTCGCCATGTTTGCTTTCTCCCGCTTTTGATTTAAACGGGTTTGGCACATTCATTGACTTGCGCACGTGGTAGTGCTGTTGCAAATTGTTCGCTATCCAGTCTGAGCACTACACGTGATGCAGTGCTCTTCGTCACTTTTGCATGCTTTCGTGAGCCCGCTGCCGCCTTTGTTGTGAGCGTTGTGGCCTTGTTCGCAGATCGCGGCGCGGCGGCGGAAGCGGGCGTTGCAGCGCCATTGGGGAAGTCGAGGTGGTTCACGTTGCGGCTTCCTCAACTATGTTTCTCTTCTCCGCCCGTCACCGCAAGAACTCTGGACGTTCTCTCTGTGGTGTGCTCGTATGCCACTGACTGTGTGCGACGCATTTGCAGCCATGTCTCATTGTAAGACAGGTTGATTTGATTTGAGGACACACCGCTTTCTCCCTGCATAATCGCAGCAGGTACGCGCATTCAACGTATATTTGGCATTTCGTTGGCTATAGATGGTGCCAAAAAGCTTCAATATTTATTGGATAAAGAAGTTATAATGTAGCAGTCGTATAGCCCCGAGTGTTTTGATGATTTACCTTAACGAATTACATGAGGCACTTGCAGTTATGGGCTGACCTATTACACTGCCATGCTACAGAAAGCAGGCCGTAGTGATGATGTCACCGTTGTACAGGCCTCTTTTATTTACGGAACGGCAGACCAATAAAATTTGGTGTTCACAGTCTAGTTATTGAGAAAAGAAGTCAATATAATACGAAATGAACGTTAAGACGGTGTAATAAACTAAAGTATGTAACTTTTGTTCTCTGTTTTATACGAAGTATAGTGATCGGAAAATTAGGGCTAGTTATTGTTTTAGACTGGCGCATTTTTGGAAATATCTAACGCAAGCACCTAGTTCGAAATATTAGGCTGGAAATGGTGATGCCAAGTACATCAGCACTGCATATGGTTCTACAACTGAGACCTCCATATACAAGGGTTTACAAACCAATATGGAATGTTGGTATACTTGAAGCCGATATTTCAAGGCAAGTGTTTTAAACCGCATGCTCTCTCTCTTGAATTTTATAAATATTGACTTACAATAAATATTCACTGGGACCATTTCTATAATTTCCACATAAGCCGTGAAACCTGTGATGAAAAATATAACTAATGACTTCCTGTGAATATCCTATGCTGACAGTATGTTAGTGTCTCTTTATGTTAACGACAGAGCTTACTACACAACAGCGAAAATTAATATTTAGTACTCGGTTTTCTCAGGACAGTTCAGCAACAAAATGCAGCCAATATGTGTTATTATTCCCTTTAAACAGTGATCTTCGTGTGCACCAAGTAGGGAAGTATGAGCATGCTATATAGTTAATTTGACTGAAAACAAGTGAAAGAGCATACATTTGATCACTGAGCCTGTTTTTTTTTTTTTGCTCTATGCAAAATTTTTGTTGCTGAATTGCAGTTTTAATGTTCTTCCACATATTGTATTTAGCAGTTCCATGGGTTACGCAGTCTGCCAACTACATGGACATATCCTTAATATTCAGTTCATTTTCGGGTTGCTTTCTGTTATTCAATATGCTGCCAGAGAGCCAGTATCTGCATTTTTATGTGCCAGCAGTCTTCACAAGTAACTGTATAGCAATGGCTTGTAAACCGCTAAGTGTATGCAAATGAGTCATAGTCAAGTATTAAAAAAATTGGGTCAGATTTGTCGCAAATTTATGTCTTTGAATGGGTATGCATACGGTAGACGCTCTTTTTGTTCGAGGATGCCTATCGTTTCACTTCTCTTTATTTAAATACTCTTGATAACTTTGCCCAAAATAGTTTTCAAAAGCCATTTATAGTTTCTTTCCTGCAACACTATTTTGTGGTTTAAAGAAAACTAAAGACCTGCTGGTTTAGGAACAAGTGGCACATAACACTCAGTGAAAATTAGAAAGTGCCCTAGAACGTAACTTTTGGAATGCATATACTCTGCATACGACTGGTAAAGAACAGTTGATGCAGCAGTCAGCCCTATCATGTAAAAGTGACACGTACTCTTTTCATTTTGTTTAGGTGATGACATCTGGATGCCTGAAGAGTACCTATTGCTTGTTGATGGCCATGTTGTGGCAGCAGCAAAGATGTTCAAGCAAGCATTCCGCATGCTGTTTGCAGCTTACTGCTGCTTCCACATTTGTTATGCAGAGAAGGCGTCATGCACACTTGAATTCATACAAAGGTATATTTGATTTTCTGTTTATACTTGTATTTGTTTTACATCATGCGCATTAATAGCATATATTATACTGGCCTTAAAAGAACGAAACTGTATACAAGCACCTTTAACAGTGCTGTGGATATTGTAAATTCAGTGTCCTAGCTTGATAAAAGAAATTGACGGTCGTTGGCAGCACGAACCAGCAGACATTGCTTCTGTGTAATCAAAAATAACACTGGACGATTTGAAGCTTAGTCCACTTTTTTCAGCTTCATAGTACACGTCTGTAAAGCTGAAAAATGTTGAGGCCTAAGTTTCAAATTACACAAAAGTAATGCGCTCCGGTTCCTGCTGCGAGCTACCATCAATTATTGGAGTTATTTGGAAGGTCAAGCTGCTCCCATATTTATAGCAGCGAGATTTATATTCAGTTTGCAAGCCCCCAAGGTAATAAGCAGGTCTAAAATATCCATAGGTAAAATGTGTTCACATTAAAGAATAAAAGCACTTTAGAGATTTGTTGCATCTAAAAGCAAAACCCATCTGTGGCTTTTTTCTATGATGAAAGTCATTCATAAAAGTCAGTCAGACCTCCCTCGTGCACCTTACACCAGATGCACCTGTATGATAAAAGTCAAAAGTCACATCTCCTGGGTGTTAGGTGGAGAAACGGTGCACGAAAATCGGGGACAAGACGAGAAGTACACAGCAGGCGTTGTCGGTTACTAGATTTTTTTTGCGCTGTTTCCTATTCAACTTTCTCATAAAACAACTTGTCCAACGTTGAATCCTTTCGTAGGCTGGTGCTCTTTAAAACAAAAAAAAATGTATTATTTGTATGTCATGCTTGAAATCAGCTTGAGCTGTGGCATTAAAAATATTCCAGATTATCCGAATCATTTCTTTATTGCCGTTATATATAGACTTTATTGCAATTTTGCCTGCCTTCTCTTTAATGGGGGGGGGGCGGCATTTAGGGCATTTTCGGCATAAACCCAGACCGTGGACGGAAGGGCAAAAAAGGAAATGTGGCGGTCAGCAAGAAAGTTCTTGCCTTGGGGCAGCGCTTCACTGAGTGTGAATGGAATGTCCAGGTAAGTCTGCCCCATATACCTGCCTTCTCTGTTTTGTGCTTTGAAAATATGTTATAAGTCATTCTACCTTTCATAAAATGCAAACCACTCTTTTCAAGAGCACTCACATTCTGTGTAAGCACCTCTTTATAGCATTTGGAAGCCCACTGAGTCATTTTGTTTACTTTGCCCCACAGCATGGACTAGTTGACCACACGCAGGGATACTTTTTCGTCTGCCAAGCAGCCCAGAACCTTACAATGCGAACTACAGAAATGGTTCCCTTTCACCAAGTCATCTACACAAGAAATAGTTTTAAAGCTACGTGAAGTGCAATAAAGTATTTTGAAATATTTGTTGTTCATTATAAAACATCACTGGATGTTTCCCAGTGTAAAGTTTTCATTCTGTATCAGTGGTGCTTCAAAACGTGAGCTGGCCATTACAATAAGTTAAGCTCCTCGCTTACTTTATTTGTATTTGATCCGTTGACAGGGCTGATATTTTGTAGCGATGCCTTTTCTGATTCTGTATTTTTGTGCTTGGCCGTTGGTCAGAGCGACGGTGTGCCCTCATTATCAATAATATCAGACAGCCATTTGTGGTGGATTATAAGAATAGCAAAGAATAAGGCATCGCTACAAAATAGTGGCCAGGAGTATGGTGCCCCTAATTACCTGCAAATTACTGGCAGCTGTCTCAGTATATTGCATATTTTCTCTGATGCGGTATTTGCACTGCATTGGTGCTTAGTTGTGTTGCAGCCTATTTCAGCTTCAGTCAGTAAGTGCGATATATCTTGTTGCAGGAAGGGGAGAGTTCCGCATCCCGACTACCCTGACTAGAACATTCAGATTTGGAACAGTCAGACCGCGTCAAACAAGCGATTAAAAGTACAGCATGCGAATATATTGTTTTTAAGGGACAGTATGTTCAATATTGAAATTAAAGGTGCAGTTGTGCAGCGTCTAGCTTCATTTTCGCCGGCGGAATTGATGCCGTAACGGTGGTATTTAATAGCAAAGTAAAACAACTGACGAGTGATTTTCAGCGGGAACTGTAAAATTTACTGGCGGTACCCGTAAAAAAAAATTACGGGTCTGCGTTATTTTTACTGGAAAGGTGTGAATTTCACGAGCAAGGCCCGTGACTAAGAATAACCGAGATCCGTAATTTTTACGGGAACAAGTTGGCAGCCAAAACTGACGGTCGAATTCCCGTAAAAACAACGTACAATTTTTTACAGTGTAGTTCTTTTCAAAGCTCAGCGTGCAGTACAAAGAAGCGCAATGTGGCAAGACGAGACCAGGTGGGGAGTAGCGACACGGTCAGTCAAGGTCATGTTGAAAGCGGGGCGCGGGGACGCAAATTGGCAGGAGACCGTAACGTCTTGGGGGAGCTGATAGTGAGTCAGCCCTTTTGTTGTTCCTCCGTAGCCAGAGTAGCTTGTATACAGCGACCACCTCGCGTCAGGCTGAAAGTATGAGTCAGTCGTAAGCAATCGGGAACCGGAAGCCAAGAGAGCTTCCGTAGAAGTAAAACGTGTTATTTCCTTTTATTTTTGAATATCGGAAAGTTTTCGCGAATTGAGACTAGGATTTCTTTCAATGTGTAAGGTTTGAGCTTTGTTTATGTTTTCGTTCGAGAAGCTCGAGATTTGAAAGATGCGTTTTAGGTAAACCTGTAGTCTCGCGAGATGTTCATTAATAAGTAGATGGGCCTTTTTTTTTGTGTGTGAGTAACCTGAGGGTCAAGGTTATTGTTGAGAGGCCTATCGTAACGCGCGTGTGTGTTATTTAACCTTCGTTCTTTTTAAGTGTTTTTGAATTTTTTAAGGTTAAGCGCGTAGATTTTCAGTGAGTGCATGATTTGCACGGAGAAGCGTTCTTAGTTCCATTAGCGCGTGTCCTGTGTGGACGGAAGGAAGCAGACTTTATGAATGGGTTGCTGGTGTGTGTGGAGGCCAGCCGTATTCTGACTTCTTTAGTGAGTATGCGTGGAACGAGTTATTAAAAGACGCATTAGTTTAAGAGTTCTGCGGAGTGCGTAAGTCCCGCAAGTGTAAATGTTCATTTGCGTCACGTGTCCTGTAGGACTTTCAGAGAAGAAACGTGAGTAAGCGTAAAGAAAAAGTTTGCCTACAACGCAAGTACGCGTTTTGTTTAGTGACCACAAGGCTAGTGCGCTTCTGATTACGTACTTGCGAGGCTGACCAGATTGTTCAGTGGCACCATTACGTGCGATAAGTACGCCACTGCGATAGATTGGAAACATGCTGTTCGTGTAGTTAGGCCACTTAAGTTATGTTCGGCTGTTTTCATTTGTTGTTTGCATCGTCAACGACCCTTTTGTTTTGCAACAACAATAGTACTCTGGTCTTGTCGGCATTCGAGGAGAAATGGATGGCTGTTTGGAAGGGTGGTTACAACTGTTTTGTCAAAATTGGGGAACTAAAAGATCAGGGTTGATTTTGACTCAGTAATAGCCTGGCGAGTCAGGGGTGAAGAGCCTGCGCTTACGCGTGGTGCAGCGCTGTGTTGTTTGGTTTGTTTGACGTATGTTCTCCAGGGCCCAGGTTCCCGAGGGTTGTCAAACGAGGCTCGACCCCAGTACCCTGCAGCTTCTTTCAGCGTTCCTCATGGCCAGCGAATTGACTTCACCGGCCATTCAGAACAACCGGGGCGAGGACGAGCTGTTAGATATGGAGCTGTTTCCTGCGATTACTTCGAGTTCCCCAAACCACTTCGAAACGCAGCACAGCTAATTGAGGAATTGAGCGCCCAGGCAAACAAGTTGAAGGCCACAAGACAGGTGCAAACCAAGACGACGGTAATGCGGCGTGACAGCCAGACGTGCCGGGAAGGCCCAAGCGTACCTCTTCATCGCCTTTGAAGAAGACAATTGTTACCGCTGAGGGGCCGCAGCACCGGGATCAAGTGATCAAGAGAGGAGGATCAAGCGCCGACCCTCTTCGCCGGGTATGACACCATCGCACGGGCGCCTACCATTGGCTGAAAATGGCGTCATCTGAGCGGACTCTCCTATTGGTCAAACATGACGTGACTTACAGTGCTCGAAGGGTTTACAAGAAGCCTTCCAGAGAGACCAGGACATTCCCTGATTCCCTGATTCACCTCTCTCGAACTTCTTGCCGCGGGCCGCAGCGTCCGAGTTGCTGCCGGCCCGTAATGACTGTACGACGGTTCACTGACGCTCACCTCCTTGTAAATAATGTAAAATAAACCCTCCCAAGTTTGGTTTTCATCCCGACGTCCGTCCCTCAACCCCGACAACATGCAATTGCAGTTGCGGAATGGGTGCCAAGGGAAGGGAAGCGCAGTCGAGAGAGAGAGAAAGGCAAAGGAAAGACAGGGAGGTTAACCAGAGATTATCTCCGGTTGGCTACCCTGTTCTGGGGGAAGGGAAAGGGGATGCAATAGGCGAGAAAGAAAGAAGGATAAAAAAAAGGAAAAAGAAAAAAAAAAACCTAAGCACACACACGCACGTACACACGAACTATTTCTGTGGGCACTGTCACGCAACCCGCAAAGGCATTCCTAGTCTTACGCAGTGTTACCGTACAGTCCTGCGCCACACAGTGTACTGTCACAATTTGTCAGAAAGCGCAGTCGAGGACGGCAGAAAACTAGGTGGGGTGATGAAATTGGGAAGTTTGCAGGCGCAAGATGGAATCAGCTAGCGCACGAGAGGGGTATCAATTGGAGAACGCAGGAAAAGGCCTTTTTCCTATAGTGGGCACAAAAATAGGCCGATGACGGTGATCTATTATTAACAGGAAAGGCAGAGTGGTGGGCATAAGCTCGTTTGCTCTAGACTGCTACTCTGCACTGTGAAAGAGGGAAAGAGAGTGAACGTAATGGTAAGGATGAAGAGAACACAAGTGATGAGTGCTCACGTACATTACACGGCGGCCCCATGCCCTCACCGCCCGTCTAGTTTCACGTCACGCAGGCACTCCTACCACACCATCGAAGACTGCTTATACAATGCAGCGTAAAGGAAGAAGTCTAACACAGAGCAGCACCTGCATGCTGCAAAACTCTGTACTCGAGTGTTAAGCACAACAAGAAAAAGATAAGTCTTATCAGAGCGAGAGTGACAGCGATAAAAAAAAAATTGGCAGTGGCTTAGCTCGGCTATGCCAGGACAAACGTAGCAAAAGCTAAGACATCGTTCGCAGGGGTTAATCTTGATTGCAAGTCCAGGTTAGTCTGGTTGTCTAACTGCGCTGCGGCGTTTAGCCAGTCGTTCGGCGCGCTGTTCGTCTTTTTCTAGGGCGATTCGTTTCCTCTTCATCTCGTTTCGATGTCGATTCCAGGCCTCCTCTTGCTTATCAGAATTGTCGCCGTCCATACTGCCGCCTCAACTGCGGTTGCGGCGCACGCGAGCTCTCCTTTCCAATCCTCCGACATGTCATCAGGTATGCTACGCAGCTGGCGAAGCGAGCGGAGGCGAACGCAACGACGAGGAACGCGGTGTGACGTCATGTGCCTCCTCGTAGCACGGCCACGGCGAAATCGCAAGTTCGCGGCCAGAAAAGCTTTCGCTTTAAAACTGAAAACAGAGCAGTAGGCACCGCCGTCCACAACAGATATGGAATTCCAATGTCCGGGAAAGCGCTCCGCGAGAGACCTAGCTTTCGACAAAAAAGGGGCGTCGCCAGGCCATTACACTTCCTCTCTCTTGGGAAGAGAGCAGTGCCCCAAATATAATAGAGCGAAGAGGCAGCGAGCAAAAATAGCCGCGACGCGAGAGTCAGGGCGGGAAGCAGCTCCTCCCTAAAGAGGGAAGACGACGGGGCGTCAGTCCCCAAACCACCCGAGAGAATTCGGCAGGGGTCATCATCCCGAGCGCGGCGTTCCCGAGTCGCTGTCATCAGCGTCATCATCCCGAGTCATCATCCCGAGTCGCTGCTTGGTCCCCCTGCGGTCTTGCCTTGATGACTTGCAATGCGCAGTCACAATAGCCAGGTGGGGGCGACGCCGCCAGGTTTTCACGGAGCATTACAGCCGTCTTTCTTCGGGACCCACTTTACCCGCAACAGTGCCAGGAGGGAAGAGTCCCTTCCCTTCACTTTCGGGAAGAGCCAAGCAGTGAATAGCT
This sequence comes from Dermacentor albipictus, assembly GCF_038994185.2. Classification (NCBI taxonomy): domain Eukaryota; kingdom Metazoa; phylum Arthropoda; class Arachnida; order Ixodida; family Ixodidae; genus Dermacentor; species Dermacentor albipictus. The sequence continues at coordinate 68,355,165 of NC_091830.1, forward strand.
CCACCGGCGGCACACGAAGTGGGGTCTGCCAACTTGTTTGCACGTGCCGTGCCTCAGGAATGTGGCATCCGTGTTCTTGTGCGATTCGATGTGGTCTGGGGAACTCGAATTAGGCTCAGGAAACTGTCCCGTATCTAACAATAGCCAAACCTGGCAACATTGTTCACGGAGCGTTCACCTGCCAAGGCTGGCTGCGTGACGTAATGTTCTTTCCAAATTTTTTCCCGCCTACACGAAGGCAAAGCAGCGCGTCAGACGCTTCCGGCTCCACGCCACCCAGGGAGCGCAGTAGATTGGCAGCAAATTCTAATTCCCAGGAATGGAGTGCATGGTGTCCTGTATCTGCGTTTTGGACGTCGCTATTGGAAATGACAAATAAAACTTCTGCGTAATAGAAGTTACAGCTTGAGTGATATTGTGAACAAACATATGGGAGAAATCTGAAGCAATATTTTTTCTAAGTTGTTTAAGCAGTAACTAGCGTATGTAATGCGGTCCTGTGGGGGCCACAGGACCGCATTGGACCGCAAAAGAGTGGGGTCCACAGGCCACTCTTCATTCGCACGGATAATACCGTTATAAGTGGCACACCTATTGTTGTTCCACCATTGGACGTGTTCTTGCCTTCAAACGCATTTTGAACCTAGACTGTTACTTTTTCTGTTGCGCGACATTACGCTTAGTGGAGTCGGTATTGCTATTTTCAACAGAGCTCTCTTGCGAAATCATCATGTTGTTTTATGATGGCGAAGGGTGGATATTGTCATTTGATTGTGTACTATATTCATTTTAGGCTACGGATTTTGTGCATATATGGACCCACGCAGGCCACTAAGTCCAATGATATTTTTTTGTGACCCGGACGTGTATTCCCTGGACGGTCGTCACGTGGTGCTCGTTGGCGATTTTAATTGCGTTTTAGACACGCGAGCAGATGTGGAAGGCCCGGGCTGGGGCCGGCCTGTATGAACGCACCGGAGTTGCGGCACCTCATCCAGCATTTTTCGTTGCTGGATGCACACAAACATTTTCATGGTTCTTCATTTGTCTCGACGTGGCGAGGCAGCGCATCGTCAAGCAGGTTAGTCCGTGCTTATGTGCCAAGCAATTTAGCTCAGTTTGTCTCCCAACTGATGTGATGATTCTACCTTCATCTCCTCTTTACATTTCTGACCACAGGCCAGTCAAACTTGAAATTCGATTCTCTGCTTCCTCATCAGTGAAACCTTGGCGTCTAAACATCCGCGTTCTACATGACGCGCGCTTGCACTCTTGTTTGTCAAGAGTCTTGCGCGCCTATGTTTCTCGATCTGACCCAGAGTCATGGGACGCGCTCAAGGTGCCGTGGCGTCTGCATTGTTCGGTTGAAGAACGTGCACTAAGACGGCGTATGTCAGAAGAACTGGCGAATACTGCCAGGAAGCTCCGTATTACCCTTTGGATCAGTCAACTGACTCCACGGTCGTGGCAGCGTGAGCTACGGAGGCGTTTCCAATGCCACATCGCAGCGTCGTCTTTGTCAGCTGCTGCTTGGCGATGCAGACGTAATCCGTGTGCACACCCTGAAGTTCTGCGCTTTGCAAGAAACTCGCTGTTTAGACAGCCGAATGCATTCGGTTTTGCGGCCCCGAGAGCACTTCCTGTTAGGTCGCCTCTCGCGCGTGATTATTCGCTCTTTGTATCCCATTTTGAAAACGTGGCGCTACGAATATACGAATGGATCACGGTAACGTCGAAATGCTCAGCGAGTTGCCTCAGGTTCCAACTTAAATCGCTGAACGTCTTTGTCTACGACCGTCAGCTGACGAAGTTAAAGCAGCATTATCTTCCATGAAGCGTGGTTCGGCCCCAGGGCCGGACGGGTTACCCGTTGATTTTCATGTAACATTCTGGGAAGATATTGGTGCCACTTTCGTATCTGTTTATCAGCCACTGCTTTGAGAACTTTGAATCCCAGTCTAGTTTTCGCGACGGTTCGGTTCGGTAGTTCGGTGGGCGAACAATGGTGCCGGAGCTCTCCAGCGCGTACCTGATCTGCTACGCGTGAGCAAGCTGCCATGGGAAAGCCGTTTTTTGTTGCTTCTCACACGCCTTCCGGGACGCAGGACAACGAGCTACCCACCATGGCTCCGATGCTTCCCGGAACGGCACCCCTCCGACGCCGGCGCCGGACATCGAAATGTGTGTGCCTATGTGTGCGTAAACTGTTCTGCGGGGCGGCGGCAAGTTCACAATGAGTAATCGAACGTTCGCGTCACCTTGTATCGCGGGCGGACCGAGTCTATAAAAACTGCTGTGGTGCGAATGCTCGACACTTCTCTTGAGCAGTCATGTTAGACTGACACACTTCTCTCGTGTAGCCATGTTGGCCTGACACTCTTTTTCTCAAGCAGTCATGTTAGACTGATTTAAATACTGTAAATAAACCCATATTCCTCGTTCTCGATGAGAAGCAGTTCTTCCCTGCATCAACGTCCTCAGCATGGATAAGTAGGACGACGTTATGGGCCAGCTACCTTCGAATTCATGCCGGACTCCAATCTTGACAAAGGACCACGAGCGATGGGATTGAGCGCCCAATACTGACATTGCCTGCTCTGTCGGGAGGAGAGAATGAAAAGAGGTAAAGAAAACAGGCAACAAAGAAATAGGAAAGAAAATAGCAAATAAACAAATGACAGAGACACGGACGCATTAACGACGGCCACGTGAATATCAAGCACAGCCGTCTATTTGTGTGCTCCGCCATCTCATCCTCTTTCTCTCTTTCCTCTCCCGCCTACATGCATACTCGAAGGCGGCCGGTATAGCCACAAACCAAAACGAATACAACAATATTCCTGAAGGAGCCAACCATTATCGGAACGGGAAATCCAAACCTTACTCTTTACTGGGGAAGTAGAGCGAAGAATGAAAAGAGAAGAAATACATGCTCAGGCGCCACCACTGTTGCAGTCCATGAGGGTAAGTTACAAAGCTCGTAGAGAGAGAGAGATGAGATGAGATCCCAAAGGCTGGGAGGTTAATTACAAGACATACACCCAGTTTGCTACTCTGTGCTGGGGAAAAGGAGAAAGATGAAAAGAAAAGCCACGTGCACAGAGAGATGAAACAACACACGCACACACGCATTAAGAAGGAAAAGAGAGAGAAGGAAAATGATAAATGAAAGGCAGGGAGGTTAACCTGGACACAGCCCAGTTGGCCAGCCTACATTGGGGGAAGGGGAAAGGGGAGGGAAAGATTAAACGAAGAGCAGAAAATCCACTGTGGATATCGCCGACCGTGGTAACAGTTTTCTTCTCTATATTGTTACGACTTTGCACCGTTGTCACCACTGTTACGACTTTGTGGTCCCGTAGCGCTCGTCACCCGTTTCGTCGTTAGTAGCGAGGACTCCGAGTCAGGCGTCGGTGAGAATAACAAAAGGGATTTTATACATTATATACAGGTCATTACACAGGACAATATCGGATCGGCACTGGGGCCGAGTGCTCACAGCAAACGCGACTGTTCCCGCACGGCGACGTCCGGCGAAAACGCGTGACACATCTCATTCCAGTCGAGAGCGGCACTCTGCTCCCGGTGGGTCGGCGGATCCGGTTTTCGAGGCGGCTGCCTCGCCGCTTTATAATCCCCGAGAACCATTGCCACTCAAACGGCCCAATACAAAGCCAGCACTCGACGGTCGTCCGAGAGGTCCAACCAGCGACCGCGCTGGCCACCCGGTTCAAAGTTCGCGCGCGCGGTGACCTCCAGGCAAAAGGAGGTGCGGCGCCGGGCTGTCTGGCACACGGTGACACGTTTGAACATGTTGCCCGCCGATGCTTCTCCGCAGGACACCGCTGCCTGACGGCTCAGCATGTTGACTTGTCAAGGGAGAATTTGGGCGCTCGCAGGATAAATTCTGCATCTTGCAGATTCGGAATCCGGGCTGGTGGTAATGGCACAACAATATCCCCTGACGGTCACTCAGTCGGGATCATAGACTCAATACGGTAAGGAAAAAAGAGCGCGAGTGTTAGGAGTGTTCAACTATCGTTCTCTTAGACAAAGAAACTTTCACCAGCGACATTGTCGCCTTGTGGTGCGAGGACTGTATAAGCCGGCACTCTAACATCATCACCAGTCTACGTTTATGTCCACTGCAGTTCGAGGGCCCTTCTCTGCTATCTCAAATTGTACCGATCTTGCGCTCGCAGATTCTAGCTTGCGCTTGCAAATTTCCGAATTTCATCCCCCCCCCGTTCTTTGTGTCGTGCTCGACTGCGCTTCCCTTCCCTTGTGACCCATGCTGTAAAGCCTAATGGTCCACCTGTTATCTACCCTACGCGTAACGTGGCCTGCCCAACTCCATATTAATGTCTACTAGAACATCGGCTATCCCCCCCACGCCTTTGCTCTACGATCCACACCGCTCTCTTCCTTAACATTATGCTTAACATTTCTCGTTCCATCGCTCTTTGCGTGGTCCTTGTTCTCGAGCTTATCTGCTAACTTCCAAGTTTCTGCCCCACATGTTAGTACCGGCAGAATGCAATGACTGCATGCTCACTTTTCTTTTCAACGGTAGCGGTAACCTCCCTGTCAGTATTTGGTAATGCCGGCCGTATGTACTCCCAGACATTTTATTCTGTAAACTTGCAACATGCGGTACACGGGCGTTTTTTGCATTGTTCGCCCATCCAAACGCGGCCGCCGCGGCCGGAATTCGATCCCGCGACCTCGTGCTTAGCAGCGCAACGCCAGAGCCACTGTAAGGAAGCACGGCGGATTGCGACAGGACAAATAGCACCGGGTGTTCCACGTAACTTGAGCCTAGGATTATTTTTTTTAAATTTTAAATCGGTAGACGACAGCTGGGTGAAACCAACATATTGTTTGCCAGCACGTGGCGTACCTGAGAGTTCCTTTTTCTATATACCATCGTCAGCTGTGGGCTGTCCAGAGAGCCTGCGACGCGGCGGTTAGGGTAGGCCTAACTGTCCCCACGTGGGAGCGACCCATGGTGTCGCCCTAAAGGGCGGCGCTTCTCGAGATCCTTCTAATAAAGTTCTTCGTATCCGTATCCGTGTATATTCCGCGCAATTAGTCTATGAGCACAGAAAAAGAACTAAAATTTTAGTATTCAATCTAAGGCCACGTGTATTTCTTTACATTGTAATGACGGTTCAGAAACAAACGATCCAGATTTTTTGTGACTGTAGGTACTGAGTGGTGCTTTCTTGCGGCTTTGAAAGAAAGCTCGAAAAATACCAAAGGGCATAAAGAACACACGAGACTGCGGTGATGCATTGTTGCACTTCGGTGCTCTCAAGCGAGCTTCGACCGAACGAAACGCGCGCGGACGTTGCAGAAGCGAACGCGTTCGCAGCTCCCCGCCGCGGCGCTGCAGTTGGTCGGCACCGCCGCCTGCGGCGGCGCGCGGGACAGTTGCACCGCCATCTTTGACAAAGGACAACCAAGCGACCGCGCGCTTCGTTCGCTCGAAACACGGCTGCGAGTACTACTTTTTAGATAATTAACGAACTAAGCAAAATATAAGATATACTGCGAGGAGCGCCACATGGCGGCAAACAATAAAGACCTTGCGTGCCCAATATTCCGGCAAACGGGGACGGTTTGGGCGGATTGCCGGATGGTCGGAGATGTAAACGAAAGCGGCTGGAGCGGTGGAGCCACCTGGTGGTGTAGAGCTCTACCAGACAAACACAGAGCTAAAATTTCAGCAACGTACTGTGCTCTGTTTCGCTGCTGATGCAACTTTTCGGCAGCGGCGTAATTGCGAATATGATTGCGCCAGTACAGAAAATTTACACCCCAACTCAGTCGAACATAGTAATTGGCTCTGCGTTTATGTGGTTGAGCTCTGCACCACCAGCTGTCGCCACCAATCTGGCCGCTGATCCGGCAAACCACCCGCGCTTGCCGGAATACCGGACGTACTAAAGCTTTCTACATATGTCGTCGGCTTCATCCAGCTGCGGTATAGCGTTTCCACAATTTTTGTTTCTTTTTAGGCTGAAGTTACGTTGAGACACCCGGTGTGTCGCGAAGAACTCAAGAATGCAAGACTCGTCAAGCTGTAGGAATCCCTAAATGTGCTTGAGTAAAAGATAACGCATAGTTCGCGCAAGCAGCGAAATCTTGGGATTTGGTGCAAACACGCAGGATCAAAGAGGGAAAAAAAGAAAATACCAGCCATTCATAAATGTAGCGCAGAATCGGCGTGTAGGGCTTGCAGGCTCAGAATTCTTCACTCAGCTGCAGCCCGAAAAAGAGACAGCGGATTCAGCTCCGTCGAAGCGTTGCTCCTCGGTGGCTAAGTCGAGCAAAAGTACAGACGCAACTGGGGAACTCGACAACGAAATTCGGCGACGTGGGGGCGACGCTAAAGAGAGAGTCCGAGACAAAAAGAAACTGCGACAAGAGAGACTTTCGAGCCAAGTTCTCCCGACATTCCTTTTGAAGGCAAGCCACGCGTGAAGAGCAAATCGCGGTTTTCGCTTGTCACTTCGGGTGGCAGGGAAGTGTCAACTTATTTCGCGACAGCCGTTCCGAGCGCATCGATTGAGAGAACGCTACAGTGGTGGAAAACGTCTCCGATGAGAAACGATGAAAAGAGAACGGGACACAGGGACTCTGGAATTTATTCAGAGCGTTGCGTGCTTGCTACCGGTTCAAAACGTCAATTTCCGTACAACTGATCTCGGTGTGAAACTGCAAAAAACTCGGACGCGACGACCAGCGCAAGAATGGCAGGCATCCACAACAGGACGAGGAAAGCAGCTGCGTCTGTATATGCTGAATTTAGGCGTTTCTCCAAATCGTTTATTAATGCTGTCTTTTATACCTTGATCCCGGACACAGGTCCTATAATTCTCGTTCACGTACTCTTTACCACACGATTACGCAATACATTTGTTTCGTGTTCTTGCGTCTTCGCATGCTTCTTTTGCCTCCTTCGATTAACTATTTGTATTCGTTTCTCCTTCTACCCGATTCCAGGCCAATCCCACTCCCCCCTATGTGGGTGTGTACCACACCAGGGGGCCATGGTCGTCGTCATACGTCCTGCGCAAAACGCTTATCCTCATGTCACCATCTTCATCGTCATCCTTATTATTAATAATCATCCTCACTATTACCAGCCTATACTTATGTCCACTGCAGCATGCGGCATCGCCCAGCGTCCTTCAATCATTTATGTCTTGCGCCAGCTGCGGACACCATATGTTCATGCTGTTGCATTTGGAGGCGATCCCACCGCGGCCACCAGTTGTAGGAGTTGAGGAGGACTTCGATATGAAAAAGTTGGGAGGTTTATTTACATTATTTACAGCGAGAGTCAATTAACAGTAGTAGAGACATTACGGGCTGGCAGCAACTCGGACGCTGCGGCCCGTGGCAAGAAGCTCGAAAGAGATGAATCAAGGCATGCTCTAGGAATCTCTCTTGCTGCTCCCGGTCTGTCTTTTAAGCCCTTCGGTGTCTCGAAGACACGTCACGTTCGGCCAATGGGACAGCCCGCTCAGGTGACGCAATTTTCGGCCAATCGGCGAGCACGCTCGGGTGTCGTCATTTTCGGCCAATGGTAGGCGCCCGTGCGATGGTGTCACACCCGGCGAAAAGAGTCGCTACTTGGTCCCCATTGTCCGAGGGTTTACTTCTCCCTGCGGTCTTGCCTTGCTGACTTGCAATGCGCCGTCACAATAGATGGATGTGGGCGACGCCGCCAGGTTTTCACGGCGCATTACAGCCGTCTTGCTTCGGGACCCACTTTACCAACAGTGCCAGGCTCTCGCTTCACTTTCGGGAAGAGTCGAGCAGTGAATAGCTCCACCTGCGGCACACGAAGTGGGGGGCCACCAACTTGTTTGCACGTGCCGCGCCTCAGGAATGTGGTATCCGTGCTTCTGCGCTCCTTAATTAGCTGTGGTGCGATTCGATGTGGTCTGGTGGAATCGAAGTAGGCTCAGGAAACGGTCCCGCATCTAACAATGCCTGCAAATGTTCTTATTTCCTTCACACCACCCCATTTCCTGTCGTCCTCGATTTAACTTTCCTTCACTTCGCACCCATTCTGTATCTCTAATGATCCAACGGTTATCTACCCTACGCATTACATGGCCTGCCCAGCTCAATTTTGTTTTCTCTGAATGTAAATTAATATATCGGCTACGCGCGTTCGCTACCTAATACTCACCGTTGTCTTCCTCTCGTTTAACGTTACACATATCATTTTCATATCAAATCGTTCCACATGCCATCGCTTGTTATGCGGTCATCAGCACCTCAGAAGGTACTTCGTTAATCTTCAAGTTTCTGCCCCGTAAGTTAGTACCGGTATAACGCAACGATTGCACATTTTTCATTTTCAGAATAGCGACAAACTACATGTCACGCTTCGGTAATTCCAATAGCACGCACTCCAGCCTATTTTTCTTATTCTTCCTTCAATTTCCTTCTCACGATGCGGAATGCCTGCGACCAAGTGGCCTAATGAACGTACTCCTGCACTGATTTCACGAAGCCCATTGCCAGTTGGACAGTCTCATTCTCTTTATATCGGCTCCTAAGCATTACCCTAGTTTTATTCATAATTTTCTGCTAACTTATTCTCACACTTTGTCGCCTCATCGTTTGTTGCAAGCGATCTCCAGCGTTGTCAAAGAAGACATCGTCATCCCCGAACCGCAAGGCGCTGAAATTCTCCCCGTTGAACCTCCAACCGACATGCAACGCATTAGCAGTGGTAGATGGTGCTGACCAGCTCGCGCCACTGGAGGATGAAAGAACGCTGATCGCCAGAGCCGAAAGTGCTGCCACCACCGCCGAGTCCCTTGACTGAGGGCTCCACCTACCACCGGCCTCCGAACCCGTTTTTATGCGAAGCATACTAGCCGCACAACCACGCTCTTCCTTGCTGCACCGCGCGCGGCCGCGTAGCTACCATATGACGTCATAACAGCTGCAAAAGCGGAGGCTCAACTCGTGCGCTCGCTTGCGGCCGCGTAGCTACATAGCCGGGTCTCAGCTCGTGCGCTCGCCTGCGGTCGCACAGATGGTACTGCGGCCTAACTCCTGCTCCTCCCGCTAGGGCACTGACGTCACAACAGCTGCAAGCCGGGCTCAACTCTTGCAAGATGGGCTGGGTGGGAATCGAATCAGGGTCTCCGGAGTGAAAGACGGAGACGCTACCACTGAGCCACGAGTACGATGCTTTAAAGCGGTACAAAAGAGCCTCTAGTGAATGCGGGGTTGCTTTGGAAACGAGCTGTTTCTAAGGCTCAGGCGTGCGTCGCTTGCTCAGGCGCACATTTCGTTGCCGCGCCGAACGCTGCGTTGCTCGACGCTCACCGCGTCCAATCAGAGCGCAACATCAACGAGCCAGTGCAAGAAATGTTAGGAAAGGGAATAATTCAAGAATAGGCAGGTCCCTGGGCCGCTTCCGCCAATTTTGTGAAGAAAGATGGCACGTGGATATTCTGCGTCGATTACCGCCGACTGAATTGCGTTACCAAGGAAGACGTCTATCCGCTGCCGCGTACTGATGGCGCCATCGACTGTCTGCATTCCGCTTCCTACTTTTCTTCCGTGGATCTGAGAGCAGGCTATTGGCAAATTCCGATGCACCCAGCCGACAAGGAAACGACGGCATTAGTTACGCCTGACGGGTTGTACGAATTCAACGTCACGCCGTTCGGATTGTGCAATGCGCCGACGACAGTCGAAAGATTCACGGACACTATTCTGCGCGGTTTGAAGTGGCAGATTGATATGTGCTACCTTGATGATGTCGTAATTTTTGGAGGCCCACTTCAGGACCACAACGCTCGTATCGCTATTGTACTCGACTGTATCGAAAAGGCTCGTCTTGGGCTGAATTCCAAAAAATGCCATTTTGGCAAGTGGCAAACAGTGGTGTTAGGACATCTCGTCGACAAAGATGGCATGAGACTCGACCCACAGAAGATGGCAGCCTTTGAATCCTTCGAGCAAACTAATTTAGTCAAACAGCTTCGTAGCTTCGTAGGGCTCGTATTTCCGGCGGTTCATACCCGGTCTCGCGAATGTCGCTCACCATTTTGCCTAAGAACACTCCGTTTCAGTGGACCCCTGAGTGCGAAGCCGCTTTTCGCCAGCTGAAGTTCTTGTTAACTTCACAGCCAATCCTTCAGCACTTTGGTCCTTCGTCACCAACAGAGATTCACACAGACGCCAGTGGCGCCGGCATCGATGCCACCCTCGTTCAGCGCTCTAAGAACAACGAGCATATCCTCGCAGTTCGCAAGCTGTTCTTTCCGCAAGCCTGAACGGGACTACGCTATACGCCTATGTGTAAACACGCAAGGACTATAGGAGGATACAACTTAAAAAAGAAACAGTAGTTGGCAACCAAGGCATACGGACCGCGCGGCGTTGTGTTACTCCGCCAGCCAATCACAGAAGCAAACAAAGTCGCCGTCATGCGACGTTTTCAAAATGGCGTCGTACTTGATACCTCCGGAGCGTCTGCTGTTCTTGAACCGATGAGGTGTGCAACAGGCATGGACAAAGTGTACGGAGTCTGAGCATTTCACTCTTGAAAAATCCTCGGTACAGTTCAGTTCATTGCTGAGCCTGTTTTACTCGTGAAACTTCGCTGCCAACTGAAGTGAAACTTGACAGCAAATAGTTGCAGCGAAGCAAGCGTTTTATTTCAATTCAATAAAGAATGGAGCCTTTCGCCGTTTTACTATATTAGACGAGTTGAAACGCATAAAATTACGCGGTTATAATATATAACTTTTTATAATTTTTGTAGTTATCGCCTTATTTAGGTAACAGGAAAAGTACGAACTATTTGCAGCCTCGCGGAGGAACAGTGGCTGGTGTTTATGAGGGCGTGGGCGGGACTTCACTGCAGACTTGAGTTGTACCCGACTGTAGCAGACGACGCGAGGCGATATCCACACGACGCATCGTTCCGGCAGTGAGCGCCAGGCGGCGGCACCGTTCCAACTCGCGGCTACGATGCGGAGCTTTGAATTTCCCGCAATTATATAAAACTTTTGTGGTATCAAGCTGAGCCTAGCATATAAGACACGTCAGTTGCCCTGCATATATACAGGAGGACGAAAAGCACAACTTCGCGGTTATATCTACGCTTTATTTGCACAACAGTTTCGGTCGGCTGACCGATTGACCTTCCTCAAGGGCTACACTAAATTCTCGCGACACACAGTCAACAATGCTGCAAAGTCTACAAGCGTTTGACTTCAACCTGCATTGCCAAGGCTGCTTCCTCCAATTTTACGTTCAAAATTAAGGAACCTCTCAAATTGTGACACTCGTAATGTGGTATATGTGTTCCACTGGGATGTCTGCGACCAACACCACGTAGACCAGACTGGGACCGTGTTCAGACTCCATCTATATAGCCACAGAGCTCACGCTCGCGTACCCCAAAATATACCATTTTCATAACATGTCTGTCTGCCAGAGCAATTCATTTGACAAAATACGCGTCGGCGTCACCCTGCTCCAGTTGGGCTTCAACTCTTCTGAACGGAAGCAAGGAGAGGCACATCTTATCCACAAATTTAGAACTATCACGAACGGCATGAACGAACACATGGTAAACCTCACTCGCTCTCTTTTTTTTTTCGTGCGTAGATTACAATACCTCCATAATAACTGAATCATATCGCATATTATATCGCACATGCAAACCAAATAGCTGGCCGACGTTGAAAGTATGTCCATTATTCAAGTGGGACAGCGGACCAACCAGGCCTAACCGCAATGCTCCGATTCACATTGCCTTGTTTTCCGTTCCATTTTTATTTCGTGATATTATTATATGTATGTCAAGGATGGTGACAAACGGCAGGGGGGCTGAGAAGTAATTTCGCCCCAGAATTGTGGAGGATCGCCGTTTTCGGGCTTCGCCGAGAGCAAAAACAGCTGGGCGCTAGGGTAGTGAGTCAGGAGGCGCTCTTTGGTGGCAAAGAGCCCGCGTCGCCACCTCGGGGCATCTTAGCCTGTCGCATGTGCGGTCTGGAAACGTGGGAAAGGGTGCGACGTTTGGGGCACTTTGGCCCGGAAGCGCGGACGGAGACGCCCTGCCTGGGACGGACCGCGGGCAAAGCGTCATTAGGGCGTCAATGGGCATGCCTGAGTGACAAAGGGGCGACTCCAAAGCCAGAGGGATCGGTGACCCGATGCGTGGTCTCTCGAAAGGCAGGCTGACACCGGATATACAATCCATCTCTGTACTTAGTTTTGTGGGTCCGCCGGAGGAGGCGAACCACACGCAAGACGGCGTGGTGAATCGGTGGGTGCGCTTCGGCAGGGGTGCACCTTCGAGGCACGCTAACCATTAATTAATTTAATGGTTTTAATTAAGGTTCGAGGACGGGGCGACGCAGATGTTCGTTCCCCTTAAGTGTCCTTCAAAATGCCGGGAGACTTTCCCGTACATGTCGCAGAGTAGGACGGTTGGGATGTTGTTTGTTTATTTGTTGTTTGGCGGTTCCTTTCTCTCCCTCTATCTTTCTGAATGTTCCGAATAACGCAGAGAGAGGGTGGGAGAGAAAATGACCAGTGAGTGGCAGCCCAGTTGACCTAATCAGGTCACTGGGGTGTCGTGATTTGCCGTGAGAGGATCGGGGAGGAGCAACTGAAGAGTTAAAACCTGGCTCGCGACCTCTCGGGGGTTCCGGGCGCAGGAAAGGTGCTCTGCACTTTCGGCTCTGCCGAGTTAAGGCGCCGGTGCCAGTGTAACCGAGGGTCTTGACGTACAAACGGTGTTATGCACTATCAGCTATGTCGAGTTGATACGTCAGACTCACTGTAAATTGCTGTCGATGTATATATTGTGTACATAAAGTCCATTCTCCAAGTGCAAACGTCTATGGCGTCCCGTCTCTGATGGAAGAGGAGAAGCGACGACGACGGCAGCTGAAGAGAAGTGTATCTACCAAGTAAGCTGGTTACGCCAGCTTGGAGCACTCTGTCCTACGAGTATAGGAAGGTACACAATTTAGTATGTACTTTTTCTTTCTTTCTGCCTTTCTACATTGCTTTTTCTGCCTTTTATTGCACAACTTCTTAGTACCCCTCGGAGCTGACTCCACTCACTGCCTCATCCGTCCCCCTCCCTCCTTTTCTCTCGCTCTACCGCTCTCTCGCAAGCGTAACGCGAAAAGGCTCCTATCCCACCTGCAACCAGTTGATTTTTTTTTCATGTACTTTCGTTTCCATTTATTCATCATTTATTTCATTCAATTAAAACCTACAAATATTTTTTCCTGTGCTGTCCTTCGTGTCATTGTTTGTTGGTTCTTTATGATTTGGCTAATGAAAACGGCGCCTCATTTTCCTTTTGTCTCGTTAATACACACACGCAAACACACGCACACAGCTTTCCTATTCCCTTATACCTCTATCTACACGTGACCGGCTTCCGACACTTCAGACACACACTTCTTTCACTGAGACTCCTAATGCTAACGCATTATTATTATTAATAATAATAATAATAATAATAATAATAATAATCCTCTCTGATTTCTTGACCAAACTAAGAGCTAAGCGAATCAAGGGAGAATGAGGAATAGACACTAAAGAAAGCGTTCAGCAGAGAATGCAAAATGAAGGAAACTAATAAATAAGACTCAAGACGTTATTGAAAAGAAGTACTAGAATCAGCTAAAAGTACAAGACACGCGCGAACGGACAGGGCACGCCGCCGTCTGCCAACAGTTCGCGAGCAAAGCCCTCGAGTAAATAGGGAAATCGGGGACACTGTCCGCGTCAGCACCGGGTGCAGGAAATAGGGACGAGGTCGTTTGGCGAGCACTGCCGGGGAAATGGGGGCAATCCGATGCGTAAGCTTAAAGGAGGAGACGAAATAGGCCAGCAGGGGGAACAGACAAGGACAAAGCGATGAATTCAAGCCAGGCAGATTATCCTTACGCAAGATCAAAAAAAGAAAGAAAGAAAGAAAACAAAGCGGCACGGGAAGCGCCTACGGAGCGATGAAGCGCTTTGCACAAGGTTTTACGGCAGAGTGATCGGCGAAATACTTAGCGAGCACGACTAGGACGAGACGGATATGCGAACGGTTGGAACGTGTTTTCTTTCTTTCTTTCTTTCCTTTTATTCTTTTTTTTGAAGCGACAACGATTTCTCCAACTGTGTTCAGAAAACGACGGCAGAACAAAAATGGGCGGCCATTTCACCATGAAAAGGGCCCGCATCAGCTATACCAAGGAGATAGATTGCGACGCCTCGCCAAAGGTGATCTGTCATTCAGAATTAGTAGTAACCTCGCTGTCATCAAAAATGAACAGTAAGAAACTCAACACGGCAGAATTCGCAGACAATTCCGAAAAAAAATTAAGAAACCCTAAATGAATGTGCCAAATCGGCAACACCGCAGAGAAGACGACACCGCGTGGTATTAGCACCTCATCGCATCTTTACCTACATGTCTTCAAAACCCCAGCCTCAGCGTTTCAAAGCATTGGCGCTGTGCCGGAGAGCGCAAGGCCGCGCTTTCGCTTTTGGGCCACGATGGCCGCGTTCCGATGGGGTCGAAACCCGAGGTGGTCGCAATGCATTCGGACACCTTCACTAAACAGGATTCCTCCTACAACCGACTACGCAGTTACGGGACGCTCCCACCTCCCCCGCATACACACGTGACACATCATAGAGTTGTAGCGTGTCCGGTATTCCGCTAAACTCAAGCGGACTGGGTGTGTTTGCCGGATGGGCGAAGACGCAAACGTGAGTACAGGCCACTGACGCTCGCGCCTCAGCCCATCCGGCAAAACGTCCAGTCCTCCTGCGTTTATAGCAATACCGGATTAGGGTGGTTGCTTAGGCTGCTTGGTAATTCATACCAATACCGGACACGCAACCGCCATCTACTGATTGTCAATGCTAAACGTTAGTTCAGTAGATTTCGTCGGTTTTGATGCGTATGGTATAATGGCACAAGGGTCAGGTCTGGCCAAAGAGCGCCGCTTTCACCTGTAGACTTCGTAGCTTCATTTGACGCCGTTGCATGTTCTCTTCGCTACCTTCCGGCACCTTCGTTCACTGTCATACGCGTATTAAAAGGCTGGCTCACAGTGAGCGCGCTATCGATGAATATCCGCCTGCCCCGTGCAGGCGCTGTTTCTCTATTGAAATCAATTACGTTTGTGAGCTGACATCGGAAACCATTAAGGCGCACAAGAGGATTCAAGAAGCGCTAGAACGGCGCTTCACACAGCCCTTAGCGAGGCAAATCGATTACACTGACTGATTAGTACTACACAGCTCTAGCGAAGTCTATTTTCCAACGACTTTTACGTCCGTTCTGCTCTGTGTCTGGCTTCCAGGCTGAATAAATCCATCAGTTGTCCTAGACGGGGCCTACGCCCACATATTCTTGTCCTGTCCTTGAGACGTGTGTTTCCAGCATGGATAACCAATTAGCCGACTAACTAATGGGCGAAGGGGCAGGCGACAGCGCGATTTTAAAGGAAGTTGTGAAAAGAGCGCCTACCACCGCTGGGACAATGTCACTGCAGAGATAAGTGGGCTTACGGGATGTGGTTGTTGAAGATTTGCGCTTTCGGAAGTGCCGGTAAGATCATTAATTAAATAAGTTCTATTAGACTGTGTTTACTGGCACACGAGCAACTGAACAGGTACCACGCCAGTGACAAGGTGATAAACGGTGATAAATATCAATGAAGTGGAAATGAAAGAAAAGTTGTTTTGCTCCAAAACTTACTTGGGAAATAATTAACACGTCTGAAAAATTAACACGTCCGTCAAGGGCACAAGTGGATTATCTCCTGAAATTGAATTGAGGTGAAAAGGTATTTGCTAATTGCAAAATTCACAATAGTTAGTTCGTATTTTGTGTGGCCATATGTAGAAATGCAAACAGAATGCGCATAACTAATAGTTATTGTTATTTATCGTGCGAGGGAGAGAGTGTGTGTATGTGTGTTTTTCTGTGTGCGTGTAAGGAGCACGAAGGCGATGTATGACGCTCTTTGAGGGAAGAATAGTGATGACAGAAAATAATTCTGCACCACTTGTGTCGCAGCGGGGCATACCAATTCTGGAGGGTGGTCCAAGAACGGGCACACAGGCCCAGTGGCACAAGCCGAGTGAATAAACCAAAAACAATAAAGCAGATGCAGCGAAGACCGTCCCCCACCAGACCTGCTATAGGACAGTCACCGTCGAGTGAAGCCCGGGACAGAACCCTAACGACTACAAGCCTGCACGACAGCTCCAGCACATTACAACGCGCTGTGGAGGTGGCGACCAGGCACGGCATGACAACCATCTCCTTGCGGGAAACTGACGGTTTTCCGAAATAAAGTTGTTTACTACTACCAAAGCAAATCAATCAATAGGCTATATATATTTTCGCAGTCTATTAACAGACTGGTGTTGCCTGTGAGCCAACGTCATATTTAAAGGTTTTGTGTATGAACATATTTTTTTATTTAGCAGAACAGAGATGCGCAAACTTGGTCGGCATACACAGATTATATCAGACACTCTGCGGGTAATTTCACGTAACGTTTGTATATGTATCCACAAATATCTCCGCCGAGATTGCGATCGACCGCAACTGGCAGCCCCGCAAACCCCGAGAATATAGGCAAGGAAAGCTTCGCTTTAAAAATGCAACGACGTGGGAAAGACTTATTTGTTTACACAAGGAAGACGGCTGAAAGCACCCCAGATATATTGCGCTCGCAGAAGGCCGTAAATCGAAAAACACGGCAAAACGAAAAAAAAAACACTATATGAAGGAAATATTTATGACAGATGGGGCTATACAACGACCAAATATTGCCTCCCAGATCAAGTAGAAAGCCGGTCGGCCGGAAGGACCCTACAAACTACGCCCCTCTCGCATCCATAAATCGTATATATTTCGACTTCCAGACATCTCCGTTGAACTGTGTTCCGTGTATAGGTTGTTACTTCACGAGCACTTACTTGTACGTACGTACGTACGTACGTACGTACGTACGTATGTATGTATGTATGTATGTATGTATGTATGTATGTATGTATGTATGTATGTATGTATGTATGTATGTATGTATGTATGTATGTATGTATGTATGTATGTATGTATGTATGTATGTATGTATGTATGTATGTATGTCTTCTGTGCGGTAGTCTAGCGGCACTTCCTGACTGCGCGTTCGTTCATTTGAGCATCTCCGACTCATCAATCCGTATTCCCTGTGCCGATGTACACTGAAACGTACGTTTGTGTTCGTCCATTCGTTTCGTCTACGTGTTGAACGCTCCCGTGCTGGGTCTGCTCGCCTGACGATGCGTTCCTGACGAATGTGCGCGTCTGGCCGTCCGTTCGTCTGCTCGCATTTCAAGACTATAAGACAGACAGCCGCTCGTAGAGCGATGATATGTTCCGGAGCATAGCGCGGTCAAGTGAAACACACGAGACTTATAGAGGAACTAAGATGACGAAATGCCCCTACATACACGTTTTCGCAGACCGTACAATCTGCCCGGCTCCTCGGCGCCCTTCCCTCGCCGACTCTCCTCCGCTTCCCAACTTCTCGTTTCGGCCGGAAGCGACGTCGTTACTGCATAGAGGTACGAGCGTGCAACATGCGAAAATGGAGTAACTGGAAATACCGGAAGTGGAACGAGCGTAACGGGAACCCCGGAAGCACAAATTGGGGAAGCGGAAGTGGTGCACGAAGAATCAGGGAACATCGGCGCACATCAAATGTTGGCGCTACTTAGCAAAATGCGGCACTACTTAGCAAAACCGGTGCTGGAGCGTTGATGGAGGTGCTTTGGGATGACGTAATGCCACGGCTAAAGAACCTCGATGGCGGAAGGAGATGAAGAACGACGCCTGTCTTCGCGCTGCTCTTGAACGACTTGTTTTGGCGGAGCCGGCGACATAGTATCATACCTGCCAACCTATGAAAGTTAAAGCTCGTAAGATCTCGCAGACACGATACCGATGGCCGGAATGGACACGATACCCAGACCGAAATGTGCCAAATTTTGTTCTAAAAGACGTTAATTCACTTTGTTTACACGAACCTCCATGAGAACTTTGACATCAATCCGAGCATTTCTTACGTGTTTTTCTTTTTTTTTTTTACTTCTCCTCTTTGCGCAGTCGGCCGCTTTTGGTACCACCTTTCGGTCACGCCGACAGCGACGGATGCGGCACATAAAGCTTTCGCATTAATAAAAAAAGACTGACACAGGAAGAGAGGAACAAACCAAGAAACTGGCGTCAGGGGCGCTGCCTTCTGTAAACAAGTGCACGCCATAAACGAGCCTGCAAGCGCAAGAACACGATGACAGGCATTCCCGTGTCGTGACAGCCAGTCGACAGAAGGGCAAGAAGAAAAAAAGAAAGGTGCGTTCAGGTTATCCACAGGCAAGCGACGCCTTTCCTGTCAAAAGAATCGCGAGCATACAACACCCGGGACTTTATCTTCGCTCTCTGCTGTTTCTCTTTTCTTTCCCCCCTTCCCCCCCCATCGTTCTTTCTTTTTTCCTATACCCTCCATAGTGTTTACTTTGCGCCGTCTGTTCAAGACGTATACGCAAGGACATGTGTCGTTTAATGACGTCAGGCGCGCGCCGGAAGCGCAGGAAGTCCGGCGCGAGGTAACATGCTCACGTGTTGCATGTCTCCACGGGCTTATGTAAGATTCATAAAGGGGGCAAATGGAGACTGCGTTGGTTCAAAGGACCAGACGCGTCTCTAGCATCTCTCTATGCTGAACGTTTTCCGACTTTACTTAGTTGTGAAGCATAGCGTAATTTGTAATTTGTTTTCTCTCTCTCTCTTTCTTTCTGGATTTGCTATAGCAAAAATTTTGCTCACCATCCTGCTTCAATAAGTATCACACACAGCTCTGTTACTAATTTGTTACATAAAGCGTACGCAAAGCGTAAGTCGCAGTGACTTGCACCTTCCGGTGCGACTGATGACGGCCTCGAAGAAGCTTGTAACTATGCCCTCGTCTCATAAAGACGCAGATGCATTGATTTCGAGACGAAATCATTAGCACCGCGTTCAATCACAGTAGCAGTAGTATTAAGACCTTTATTGTGAAATCTCGGGAAAGGAATAAGGGAGTGCAACCATTGGACGCATTCAGAAAATAAGCCATGTTAAGATGAGGACCAAAATGGACCATACGGTGCCACCAAAACCAAGCAAAACTTTTTCTCCTCATTGCCTTTCCCGTACACCACGAACGTATTTAAAAGGTGAGGGCGCTGGAGATGATGAGCGGAGAGAAATAGACCTAGCCCGTTTGATTTAAATTGGTTTTACTGTATCTATCGCCATCTAGCCTATTTTACCGCTGAGATCTTGATCCTAACAAAACCTCTATCCCAATGTTGTGCCGTTACCTACCCTTGCAATGATTCCGGTCTTACGAATATCTTGTTTTGCTTTTTATACGCCAGTACTCTAACCAACTCTTACTTATCTCCACTACCGACCAGTTAATCTTTATATTTTTTTTTTAGGATCCCAACGTTTCTGCAGGGAGGAGGGATAGAGATAAGAAGAAGGTAGGGAGGTTAACCAGAATCACGTCCGGTTGGCTACCCTACACCGGGGGAACGGGAAAGGGGGAAAACAAAGATAACAGAGAGAGAGAGGAGGGAAGGAAAGAAGGAAATTGCAGTGAGTCCGCTGACGTGTGTGGCCTTACAGAAATTGCAATTAGAGTCACAAATGGTCGCACAAGCCTGAGGTGGACACTCGTTAGGGGTGTCACTGGATGAATATCCTGACATTCCGTTACGATGTCCCTTTACCCTACAGGCGGATGAGAGACAAACAAAAAAAAATCAGGAGAAGAAGACTAGTTTGAAATCAATGTAGGACGCGCGTTAACGTTTGCTCTGGATTACTTGTGGCGACTTCTTAATCGTGAGACGTTCTATTCACTCAGATGTCGAAGTTGTTGTCGAACCCAGAGCATCGTCACCCTGTGTTCTTCAGAATGTTTCCTCGTTGCCGCGAACGATCATAGTTTGTAATAATTCATTGTTGCGCGTTTACGCTCCAGAAAAAATTATTGCGACGAATACTCCCGATGCGCTTATTATTAATTTAAAAAAACAACTGCAATATCGAGGACGACAGCTTTGGTTTGAAGGATTTAAAATGGCGTTCAAGAAGAGCTTAAACATTTATTAGGATGAAGAATCATGCCAATTCGAAGAGAGATTTTCCGTTTACCGGAAGTACATACTCAGCCCTTGGTAGGACATATATATATAAATTTGGTGCGGCCACGGCGACAGCATTTCGATGAATGGCGAAATGCAGGGAACGCCCGCGCACCATGCATTGCGTGCACGCAAGAAAAGCCCACGCGGTCAAAATTGATTCGGAGTTACTGACCACGGCATTCCTCGCAATCATATGGTAATTTTGGCGCGCAAAACATCAGAAGTTTAAAGCGAAATTTGATTCGTGCATGCAATAAAAGTATCGGATCACATCAACTGTCAACCGCAACGAAACGACTGCTGCACTAACGCTAAACGAAATAAGTTCTCACCGCCGCCTTCATAGACTAGCCCATAAATCCCGCCTTCAGATAGACAACTTGTTCTGCTGGATTGTACGATAGTTTCGAGCAGATACGTACGTACTCGCTTGACGGCACAAGTATACGCACTGCCCAGGGATTCCCCGATGAAGCCAATTTTGAGGCTTCGAATTCAAATTGACGACTGTGCAGTAAAAAAAAATTTGACATTGAGGAAAAACCTTCCAGTTTACTCTTCAATTTCCGCTCGTGCGTCCAAACTACGAAAAACGATTTTTTTTTTTTCGCGACGAAGTTGTGGCTCATACGCGTTTGCTAAAGCGTGTGCGCCTTAGAGGCGCGGGAAAGCCGCACTCGCGTAGGTCCCGAACGTAGATACACTTAGGCGCAACACAGGGCCACACGTTTTTACTTACAATAGGCACACATTGACTATACGTTAAATGTCCGCGAAAGTGTAAGCGCGCAAAAGCTAGAAGGCTGCCGTCTACGGTCGCTGTCTCAGGCGTAAGGTGAATATACCCTTCATGTTTCATTTCCTTGTGCCTTTCTGAAATTCCAAAAGATCGCCGCACGTTCAGTAGAAAACTGGCAAATGGCTGCAAGGCTTCACTTCACCTGTGATCTACGCTATCGCTATGACACATTAACGTTGTAGAGCGGTCGGCCACGAACTGCACATGTTGCGTACATGCCGAACTGGTAAATAAATAAATAAATAAATAAATAAATAGAGAGCGCTGTGCATGTTGTCCAGGCCTCCCACCATCGAAAACTACCAAAATAAAGAAAAGAGGCCTAACTTGAGAGAATGGAATGAAGCGCGGTAAGGCATCGCCTTGTCAGAGAGTCAAAATACGCTACGTTAAAACCGCTATTTCCGAATGTACTATAAGTATGACATTCCCGGAAACAAAAAGAAAAAAAAACCCTCATGACTCAAATTTGCATGTCTGTGTCAAAAGCTGGTCATTCAGAAACAAAATGAAAGCAGAGCTATTAAAAGGAAAAATAAGCGTAAGCAACAAAGGGTGTGGCTTCTTGTAGCACTGTGTATTCTTATCGCCGTGATTGCACGCTGTCTAACCGTCACCAATTGTTCAAACAGTTCTAATACGGAAACAGCTTACGTATGTGACAATTGTTCGGCGTCGCCGGTTCAATGTCCATCAGCGCCGTTCGCCCCGTTTCTCCATGGAAACGCTAGTGCGCCTACATGGAGTGCGTCTGTGCTTACCTGCAAAAAACAAAAAAGAAAGCAAAAACAGAGCATCAGTATTGCACCGAAGAAACATGCCAGATAAGCACGTGCATCACGAGCAGACGCTATATCTTAAGATTAATGTCGTTTCATGGCGCAAAGGCTTAAATATGGCCAATTGGCGCTAAGCAGTGATGACGAGTGATGAGTTAATTGAGAAATGGAGTGCTAATGATAGGTGTAACATGGCTGCATGGGGGCCTCAAAAAATTCACCGACGATTACGACATTCCCTATATAATGCGGAATCCCAGAAAGCAGTTCGAGCGCTTTTTCGCTACCTGAAGGCAACAGACTTGAGTGCCCGACTATAGACATCCTACACTTAAGTTCTCTCTCTTCCTCTTTCACTCCCCATTCCCCTCCCCACGTGTAGGGTAGCAAACTGGACTATGTCTGGTTAACTTCCCTGCCTTTCCGTCTTCCCTTCTCTCTCTCTCTCTCTCCGAGCGCAGCTCTACACGTGTTTTCATTTCGCGACATATTGGCTGGCGCGCACAATCTGTCTCGTGCGGCACGTAGTAAACGGAGCGAAGTGTGGCGCGACTGCCACGTTAATCTGGAGATCGCGAGAGGCAGCGCGTGGGTGACGCGCGGGCGCGATTCACAGCAGCCGCCGCAGACAGACCTGCGCTCACACAGCGCTTGGTTTCCGTATATGGCATCGGTCGACGCACTCGGCGCATGCCTTATCGCTGGCGTCATCGGTGAACAGACGACGGGCGCTACTCCGGCGCCATCTGTTAGCGGCCGTCGCCGCAGAGCCCGTGTTGCGCGGCACTACGCTTTCCTTCTCGGGCTTTCGCCATGCCCTCCTCCTCCTCTTTCCGCCTCGTGGTTCTGCTGCACACTCCTCCTCCGCTTTCACTCCTCGCGCTCTCTTCGCTACCGCCGTTTTTCATCGTCCGCTACACTCCGCGTTCGATCCTTCATCTTTGAGTGTGCTCGTTCGCTCGGTTACGCTGACGCGTATGTTAAACGCAGGAATGAGCGCCTAAGAGCTGCGCTCTAAAGACGTTCGCTGTAAAGTTCATAAAATATATAAGCAGTAATAATAATATATGGGGTTTTACGTGCCAAAACCACTTTCTGATTATGAGGCACGCCGTAGTGGGGGACTCCGGAAATTTTGACCACCTGGGGTTCTTTAACGTGCACCTACATCTAAATACACGGGTGTTTTCGCATTTCGCCCCTATCGAAATGCGGCCGCCGTGGCCGGGATTCGATCCCGCGACCTCTATATAAGCAGTAAAGATATGACAATGACTGTAGTGAGGTTGGAGACGAGCATAAAGGGAACGCAACATCAAGATAATATCATTAGGTAGAGTTAAAATTAAAAGCATAGAGACTGCTAGTTTGCTGGTAGCACTTATGCCTAGCCAGGACACTTGAACGCAAGAGCGTCGGCGTACGTGCAATGCGAGATATTGTAAGAGTTGGGGTCAGGCATGTATAAAGGGATATGAGGGGGGGGGGGGTCGAGGGTCCCATCCCGACCGCGGCGGCCGCATTTCGATGAGGGCTAAATGCAAAAAAAGAAAGCAAAAGTGCTCGTGAACTAGGATTTAGATGCACGTAAAACAAGCCCAGGTGGTAAAAATTATTCCCAAGTACACCACTACAGCATGCCTCATAATCAGATTGGAGTTTCGGCATATAAGCCGAAACCGCAATCCGATTAAAATAGGTTTGTGGGCCTTACGCCACGAGGCCCACAAATCTGTTTCAACTTTGGCACTTCTGCCACTATGCGATTGACCGTGTGAGGCAACGGCAGCACTAACCTTCTCGCAGGCGAGGAACAATGACGCGCTGTGTGTTCTGTGAACTACGTAGATAAACCCAAACGGTACACGCGAGGTGACGTTTAACAGCACCTCGTCACTCTAGCATTGACCTAAGTCCCGAAAGCAACAAAACAGTTGCCGTGAAAATGACCGCCATGTATCGTCAATCAACGCAACCACTGAACGTATCGCTTATCTCGATTCCCACAGTGCGTAGGATCCGGATACTTTCATTTAACTTATTCGTTACTTCAAAGCATGCGGTGACGTCTACGAACGAGAATTTAGTGGCTTAAACTAAACCTCAGTCACTCCCTTTCCTCTATTTTTTAAAATTTATTTATGCAGACCTACGCTCTGTTTCAATTGTTGTAAGCAAAGCTCACGTGAACCGACAAGAGATCAGGATGAGAGGACACCATAAGAGATGTGCAGCGGATTTCGGCGGGGTAAGAGCTCCCGCAGCGGTCGTCAGTAAAAGTGGTGTATACCACAGAGATTCCTACAGTAAATTTTTGTACGAATTTCTACGGTGCATACGTTGAAGAACAAAGGTACGCTTCCGAGAGAGAGAGAGAGAGAAGAGAGAGAGAGACGGCGGCACCCTCACGCCCGCGTCACGTGACTGCCTCGCCGACGGCAAAACCGTCTCGCTCCGCGGCGTCGCGTCACCGCATCTGCTCCGTCGAGGCGCGCTGGTGACGTGGCGTCGCGGCAACGCCCTCTTTCCTCATGAGAGAGAGAAACAACTTCATGTAGTCGCCTGCAGAACGACACCATGACTGAATGGCGCCGTGACGCGGGCCCTGACGTCTTCTCAGCGCGTGTTACTCCCGCGGTCGGTCGCCCTGAGGGGCAACGTTCCGTCAGTTTCGCTCGGCCTTTGTCTGTCAAGAGCCGCGAGACCTGCTGGACGGCCCAGGTTTGGCTTTCGGGGTCATAGCATTCCGCCGCAGCCGCGAGTCGCGGCGGTATCGTTGTACATGTCGAAGCTTCGTCGGGGAACTTGGTGCAATCTCTTTCCTCACGAAACACTCTTTCGCCCATGCTGCTCTGTGGAGGCGCGCTCATAACGTGACGCCGAAAGCAATGGGAATTTAGATGCCGTTTCGCTGCTACAGACGCGGGCTGCTTTTGCTCAACGGGCCATTTGATGCTTTCGCATAAAAAATGAAACGGCCTAAAACGTTCCTGGAACTAGGCGAAACCAGCGAGCTTGGCAGAGCGTTAGAAACGCTGCCGGAAACACACGCCGACAGGTCCGGCGCCGAGTCACGCGAAATCTCGCGAGGCTGAACGCATCACCGACAGCTGCCGTGCTCGGCGAGACAGCCGACAGCGACGACGATGCGGCAAGTCCCGGAGAAGTAGGAAAACAAAGCTTCGCTTTCAATGAAAATCAGTTTACGACACTGTTTAGCATACGGTGCGAGGAGGATTCGCGCTT
The DNA here is from genome assembly GCF_038994185.2 of Dermacentor albipictus. Lineage (NCBI taxonomy): Eukaryota > Metazoa > Arthropoda > Arachnida > Ixodida > Ixodidae > Dermacentor > Dermacentor albipictus. The sequence continues at coordinate 68,380,257 of NC_091830.1, forward strand.
TCGTTTAATCACGTAAAAGTAATTTCCTTCTATCGCTCTTCGTACAATTCAATCTGCTACTGCACACGCACTTAAATCAGTTCAATCGAGTCTAATGTCTCGTGGCGCAGCCACCGATTCAAACTCGTGCGGACGAAGAAGAGGACACGCAGCACTCCTCGTGCGACGGCCGGAAGAACAGCTTTAGGATACAAGAGAAGTGACTAGGGAGCAAGAACAAGTGCCAATTTATCCCCAGGGTCTGCATCGATCTACTACATCTGCAAGGGGCTAGTATAGCATCGGCCGAGAAAAACCATCGCGGTCCTTCCCCTGCAGGTCTACTCGAACTCTGCCCTTCTTGGTGTGCTCGTCTGCAGCTGCCCCATGGCCACATCGACGAGCGGAGGAATGGACTTGCGGTTCTCACGCGACTCCGAGAGCAGGCGGTCGTGGCGCGACACGTCGGCGGCCAGGTACGCTTTGGCGGCGTTGCCGATACTCAAGCTCAACTGGACGATCACGAGGCGGAACCAGCTCTTCGCTCGAAGGGCCATCGCCGAAAGGCCCCGGGGATACCGGGAGATCGCGCAGACGGCGCACCAGGCATCGACGCTGTTCTCGACAATGCGGCGAGCCGAGCGGGCGCTGCGCATGGAAACCAGGAAGCTCAGGGCCCGCAGCGTCGCGTTAACGCGCGAAGGCGCCCGCCTGCTGAGCACGCTGTCGTCCCGGGGCCGCCGAAAGGTGCCGAGGACGAAGCGAAGCCGTTCCGGAATGTCCACCCCGATGTCCGACGAGGACGCCTCGGACACCGGTACGACTTCCGACTCAGCTTTCGCACCCGCGTCCCCTGGAACAGCAGACCCGGGAGCCAGCGCGCCCGCGACTATGCCTGCTGTCGAACCGACACCGGGTACGTCCGGTGCCTATCGCGAGACCCAAGGCCGAGAATGCCAAGCCAACCGGAAGGCGAGATCGTGAGCACGCGGTTGCTCTCTCAAAGCGGAGCGTGCTGCGGCCCCGAAGAACGCTTCCGTCGCGTCGAATCGGCAGCCGACGCCGGATTCGAGCGTTATCGGGAAAATAAAACACGCAACCGCACTTACCTTCGTCGCTTCTGTGCGCCGATCGCAGTTCATTTTTGCGTTCCCTGTTTATTGTTACACGCGTTATTAACGCCCGAATCAAAGCTAGTTGGTTTATAGGCAAAGCTTCTTTACGCGAAGGGCGGTTCGCGCTTCGGCGTCAGCTCGCGGCTGAATGCAGGAAAAGAATCTACAAAAGACTTTTTTTTTTTTCCTGTCATACCGGTTTCGTAAGGGAATACGCGCTTCCAACAATGGAGATTTATCGTCGCTTCTTCCGCAATCAGATGCAAGCTGACGCCAGGCGCGGCTGGAGTCCTTTTCAGCGAAAGACGTTGTAAATAAAGTTGAACCGCCTTTGTTTTGATCCCCACCCCCTCCCCCGGCAGGTGGCGCCGTTCGGGGCAGTTGCAGCGCTCACAGATGCAACCAGACGTGCACTGGCATTCGCCCATTGCAGCCCACCTGACTCGCGATTCGTTCTGTATTTTGACCGGAGGCATAGACAGCAAATAACCAAACACAAAGCAAGAAAAGAAAACGATATTTACTGCCGACCACACTGTAACCGTCCGTCTAGCGAAGACGGCTCACACCTGAACGGCGGTCAGCAGTGGGGGGAGGCGGAGTAAAATAGAGGGAGAGACGATAAGAGGGAGATAGAGAGAGAGAGTAACGAAGCGAAATCTTTACGTGCATACACTATAGCAGAACGACTTTCCGAAACTCTGAACTGTGAAGTTCAGGCATCAGCGTGCCATAAATTTTGACGTCGCGGGCTGTGGTCCAGGTAACGGAAGACTCAATCTAATCTAGTAAAACTCGAGCACGGGGAATTGCTACGTCAAAATGACCCAACTCCAACATAACATATATAGGCCGTAGCGTTGTGTGGTGGTCATGTCAGCGATGAGGTTTAGGTAAGAAATTAACAATCCGGAATCTTGTCCTTCATGTCATCCAGCAATAATCAACGAATATTTGCCAAGTTATTCGACATAGCGTTTCATAAAGCTGCTTCACCAGTCGAAACTGAAACAAATAATTTTTTTTATTTATGTCCGTTTAAATCTGTCTTTAGCGACATTGGCTCGCACACCCCGCGAAGTCGTCAGACAAGCGAACACTTGCTTGTCTGGTGTTCGCTTGTCTTGGCGCACACGTTTTTGTGAGAAACACAAACGGATCAAGTCCTAGAAGAATTGACTGTCGGGCTAGTTGGTCGTCCGTATTCGAAGTAGTAGCTTATAGCGCGAATAAAACCACGGACACATGAAAGACAAACAAGGACAAGCGCAGTGTGGCCCGCCTGGCGCTTGTCCTTGACCGTCTTTCATGTGTCCGTGGTTTTATTCGCGCTATAAGCTACTACTTCGAATACGGATCGAGTCAATCGATCGGCCGAGCGAAGATCCCGTAAGCGGATTCGATTTTTTCGGGGCCGCCGGAATAGACGCGAATTGGCGCGTCGGGGGTGACCTCGTTCGAATGAGCGGCACATTCGACCAAAAACTTATCGGTGTTCGAGAACGGGCGGCTGTTGTAACAGGACCGTTCCCGCAGAGACGCCTGGGCGTAGCCTAAAACGCGTCAAAAACTAGTTCTGCACTCTTCGAAAAAAAAAAACGAAACAAAAGTAAAGGTCGAACTCCATCAATAGGGAATTTTAGAAATAGCGCACTCAAAGCCATGGGTGTTCGAGCATGATGCCACGGAGATAAGCGGATGCCTATACCTTCTGTCAGGATTGGGGGCTCAATCCCATCGTCCGTGGTCCTTTGCCAAGATTGGAGTACGGCATGAATTCGAAGGTAGCTGGCCCATGCCGTCGTCCAACTTATTTACGCTGAGATCGTTGATGAAGTGAAGAACTGCTTCTCATCGAGAACGAGGGAAAAGGGTTTATTTACAGAAAATTAACTCAGTCTAACATGACTGCTTGAGAAAAAGAGTAACAGTCCAACATGACTGCATGAGAGAAGTGACTCAGTCTAACATGACTGCTCAAGAAGAGTGTCAGTCATTCGCACAACCACAGTTTTTATGCACTCGATCCGCCGGTCCTACGACGCGGCGGCTGTTCGTTTACACATCACCAACTCGCAGCTGCTCTGAAGATCAGTTTACAGACACAAAGGCACACACATTCCGTACACAGAGGCAACCGCACGGGGTGCCGTTCCGGGAAACTGTCGTTGCCGATCGCGCGTCGCTCATTGTTCCGAGCCACTCCGAAACCGTGAGAAGCACAAAAATAAGACGTTCCCGCGGTAGCTTCTCCAGGCGTGTCAGATCAGCTCCGCGTTGAGGAACTCTGGAATCATTGTCCACACACCAAACTCGTCCCGTCACAATGTCGAAGGGGCTGGAGGAAGGCGGCGGATTCCAGCGCAAAGGTCGCTTCTTTGAACGCCTCGCAGCTGCAGCGACGGAGAGGGGGAGGTGCGCGTCTTGCACCCCTTGTCGTAATCGGGTGGCAAGGTGGCAATCTTGCTTAGCGGCTCGCCATTCTTAACAGCGCCTCCATGGCCCGAAAAATCTCGACTGTCTAGTGCTGACAACCGCTAGGCAGGAAGAGAACGGCTGCTGGTCAGGGGGGGATTGATGTCTTGGCTCGCAGCGACCACTTGTGCATTGATGGCACCGCCCCAAAACATCCAACAAGGACAGGCAACTGCAAAATGAACCCCACAACACGGCTCTGCGCCGAGATGACGTGCATTGGCTCTCACTTTAAACTCGCTAGGCTTCAAAAAAAACAACATAAGTGCAGAAACAAAAAAAATGCTGCATTTCACTATGCCAATTTCTGAAGCAAATTCCTGCTGACAAATTCAGCAATCATGGAGGGAATCCTGCTAAATGAGAGGGGACCTTCTTCGCTTAATAAAATTAACACTAGTCACCCTAAAATTTAGGCGGGACCCCCAAACGCAGAATTCAAATTAGCCTGCTCAAACCATCCGCATTGCTATGCAACTTTCCCTTCTTATATCTAACGGAGAAGTTGTACTCTTGGAGAGTGAGGCTCCATCGGAGCAAGCGGCCGTTTTTGTGTGACATTTGATTGAGCCACGTCAGAGGACAGTGGTCGGTCTCGAAGATGAACTTCGCTCCGTACAAGTAACACGACAACTTCTGGGCGGCCCAAACCAAACAAGCGCATTCCTTCTCTGAAGCGCTGTAGGCTTCCTCTCTTACATTTAGTTTACGGCTGGCGTAGAGGATAGGATGCTCCTCGTTATCGTCGCCGACTTGACTAAGTACCACGCCCATACCTCTGTCGCTTGCGTCGCATTGAACTATGAATTCCTTTGTGTAGTCTGGCGCGCGAAGCACAGGGCGAGAAACCAATAGCGTTTTCAAACTTTGGAAAGCGTTCTCTTTGTCCTTATCCCAGTGTACGTTACTCGGTGCTCCCTTTCGGAGGGCGTCTGTTAATGGACTTGCCAATTGCGAGTAATTCGGAATGTACCGTTGATAGTACCCCACAAGTCCCAAAAATGAACGAAGGTCCGTTTTCGGGCGCGGCTGAGAAAATTCTCTAATCGTAGCTATTTTCAGCTCAGCCGGCCGTCTCATGTCCTGACCGACAACATGGCCCAGATAAGTAACCTGCGAACAACCAAACCTACACTTTTCCGCTTTCATCGTTAAGTCAACTTTAAACGTACGAAGCCTCGCATTCTTCTCGTAATAGACTTTGGCGTTCATTTGAGCTATTGCCATGTTCTTTCCGACTAGTTCTTGGTTTGCGCTCAGCCGTTCCAGTAAATTTAGCACGTATTCAACCGCTGTCGGAATCTCCCCTCTTTCTTCCCACATCTCTCTTAACATTCTCAGTGGAGAACGGAGTGTCCTCCCATACACTAGTTCTGCTGGTGAGAACCCTGTCGCCTCATGTGGAACCGTTCGCAAAGCAAACAAAGTTGCCGGCAGACCGTTCTCCCAGTCCTCCTTGTGCTCGTAACAGAGCGCACGCAAAACTCGCTTAAGCACCGAATGCCACCTCTCTACACTGTTTGACTGAGGGTTATAGACAGAACTGTGAATTAACTTTACCCCGCACTTTTGCAAGAATGTGGAAGTCAGTGCGCTCGTGAATACTGACCCTTGATCTGCCTGAATTTCGGCTGGAAACCCAACTCGTGCAAACACTGTCAAAAGCGCGTCTACTACTTCGGTGGAGCTGAGCTCTTTCAAAGGGATTGCTTCTGGAAACTTGGTGGCCGGACACAGCATGGTAAACAAGTACCTGTAGCCTGATTTTGTTTTTGGAAGAGGCCCTACCGTGTCTATTACAAGTCGTCTGAAAGGCTCTGTTATTAAGGGCACTACCTTCAGTGGAGCTTTCCAAGTCTCTCCTGGTTTACCAGAACGCTGGCAGGCGTCGCATGATCTTACAAAGTTTTCTACATCTTTGAAACAGCCAGGCCAGTAGTATTCCATAAGCAATCTTTCCTTTGATTTGTTTATGCCTAGGTGGCCGGACCACCCATTTCCATGACAAAGACTCACAAGGTCCTCCCTATACTTAGTAGGTATGACTAACTGATCTAAAATCCTACCCTTTCGATCTCTGTAATGCCGATACAACAAACCTCCTTTCTCATGTATCGTTACGTTGCGCCTAGCAATGCCTTCTTTAGCTGTGTCACGTAATTTAGCTAAGCTCTCATCATTCTTTTGCTCAGCTGCCAGTGACTCTCTATCCACGCGTAAGAGTTCATCAAAGTTCTTTGAGGCCGGTGATAATAACGACCCTGTCTCGCTTGTGAGCGCGTCTGCATGCTCTTCCTGCAGGCTAGAACTCTGACACTCTAGTGCAACGCTCTCATTGAGCTGGTCAACTGGCAGGCTCTCCTCAACTGTTCTTTTGTCCCTCGGGCCTAGCTCGGATTCGGGTATTGAAGCTATCCCCTTTTCTGCTTCAGCTGTAGGAGCTTGAGCATTTTCAGCCGAAAGCGCCGCGATCTTACGAGCTTGGCCTCTGGTCAATGCCTGTACTATGCCCTCTCCCAGTTTGAGCCCTCTGTCACGCAGTAACTGATTCGAACGATTCGAAAAGATGTAGGGATACTGCAGTGACAAAAATTTGGAAACTGCAGCCTCAGTCTCTAGCTCCCCGAATGGTCCACTGATTTTGACTTTGGCCATGGGCAGACATACGCTGTGTTCTTCTACAACCTGTTTTATCCATGCTACTTCTCCGGTGAAGTCCTCTACCATCACGTAAGACGGATGGACAATGTCCAGCGTGGCGGCACTGTCTCTTAGCACTCGGCATGGTTTTCCATTAACTTGCAGGTTGTGGAGATACGGACTTAAAAGTTCCATATTCTCATCTTTTTCCTCCACGTAGGAAAAAACTACGCTAGACTTCTCGCAGTTTACAGCTATATGTCCCAATTTGTGGCATTTGTAACAGCGAATTGGTCTAAAAGATCCGAACTTTCTTTTCGGTTGTTGTGCGGTTTCTCCGTTAAGTTTCTCCTCGCTCTTTTCTGCGGGCTTTTCCGCCATGTCTACAGGCTTCGATCGTCTAGTTTGCGCACCCTTTTTGAACGGAAATGGTTTCCGCGGTCCATTTCGACCGTCCCAGTTTCCCTCCTCGGCGTTCAACTTTCTACGGGTTGCGTACTCTTCGGCTAATTCAGCCGCCCTTTCCACAGTGTTTACATTACCTCTGTCTTGCACCCACAGTTTCACAGCTTGGGGGATGGTTTTGTAAAACTGCTCTAGACACATGCATTCAATGATCATGTCTCTGCTGTCGTACGCTTCCGCGCTTTTAAGCCACTCGACTAGGTTGGCCTTTAAGCTATATGCAAACTCCGGATAGCCCTCGCTATCTTTCTTGCCTGTGCTCCTAAACCTTTGCCGAAAAGCTTCGGCTGAAAGGCGGTATTTCTTCAGGAGACTAGCCTTAACTTTTGCATAATCATATGCATCCTGCGCACTCAATCTGGCGATTACTTCCGCCGCCTCACACGGCAACATAGACAGCAACCGCTGTGGCCATGTACTCGGGCCGAAGTTCATCTTCTCGCAAGTCCTTTCAAAATTGCTTAGGAACAAGCCTATGTCGGTCCCGACCTCAAATGGCTTTAATAGCCTGTCCATGCGGTGCGATTCTGCCTCACTTGATCGTCCCAGAGCGCCTTCACTTCCTTGAGACATCTCCAAACGTTTGCTTTCAAGTTCGAGTTGCATTTTCCTTAACTGAAACTCGCGATCTTTATCGCGTTCCTCTCTCTCTTGCTTTTCTCTGTCCCTTTCTTCTCTTTCTCGGTCCCGTTCTTCTCTTTCTCTTTCCCGTTTCTCTCTCTTTTTGAGAAGTTCCATTCCTATTTCAATATCTTCCTCACTGGCCTGATTGGAAATTAGCTCCAATAATTCCGATTTGAGCATTTCCTTGCGTACATCTAGGCCCAGTTCCTCACCAACAATCAACAACTCGTCTCTCAGCAATGTCCTTAACTCCATGACTGCTGCTTTACTGCCTTGATTCTGCTCTCTAAATCTAGCTAGGAAAACGCAACCTAGCTAACACACAACAATCTAGCTTCCCTACTGTTCTAAACAGAACAACCACAAAATGAAGCCTAGAGAGTCAAAGCAAAAACCAAGCACTCACCGCAGATACAGCACCATGTCGCAAAGTCCATCCCACCGCTGCCACCAGTTGTCAGGATTGGGGGCTCAATCCCATCGTCCGTGGTCCTTTGCCAAGATTGGAGTACGGCATGAATTCGAAGGTAGCTGGCCCATGCCGTCGTCCAACTTATTTACGCTGAGATCGTTGATGAAGTGAAGAACTGCTTCTCATCGAGAACGAGGGAAAAGGGTTTATTTACAGAAAATTAACTCAGTCTAACATGACTGCTTGAGAAAAAGAGTAACAGTCCAACATGACTGCATGAGAGAAGTGACTCAGTCTAACATGACTGCTCAAGAAGAGTGTCAGTCATTCGCACAACCACAGTTTTTATGCACTCGATCCGCCGGTCCTACGACGCGGCGGCTGTTCGTTTACACATCACCAACTCGCAGCTGCTCTGAAGATCAGTTTACAGACACAAAGGCACACACATTCCGTACACAGAGGCAACCGCACGGGGTGCCGTTCCGGGAAACTGTCGTTGCCGATCGCGCGTCGCTCATTGTTCCGAGCCACTCCGAAACCGTGAGAAGCACAAAAATAAGACGTTCCCGCGGTAGCTTCTCCAGGCGTGTCAGATCAGCTCCGCGTTGAGGAACTCTGGAATCATTGTCCACACACCAAACTCGTCCCGTCACAATGTCGAAGGGGCTGGAGGAAGGCGGCGGATTCCAGCGCAAAGGTCGCTTCTTTGAACGCCTCGCAGCTGCAGCGACGGAGAGGGGGAGGTGCGCGTCTTGCACCCCTTGTCGTAATCGGGTGGTAAGGTGGCAATCTTGTTGCGCAACTCGCCGTTCTTGACACTTCTCTCATGCCATTAAAAAAAAGAAGTCGAAATTGCGCTTTTTAAGTCAGTATATACCTACCTTTTTTTAAACGCATCACCGAAGTTTTCAATTAAATGAGGTCCACAATATTTGCTTTCCTTGATTTTTCTTTCTATCTTTTACTTTCTTTTCACTTTGCTCTCTTGAACGAAATTGCTTTCCGTGTGAATTTGTTTCACGCCATTGCCCGCAGTGCCTGTGACGTTGCGAGCCCAATCAGGCGTGGCATAACATACTATATATATATATATATATATATATATATATATATATATATATATATATATATATATATATATATCTTGCTAAGAGATTTATTAGCAACGGGCGCGAACGGGTAGCTGTCACAAGCGTTCGGCGAAAGACAGCAACCACGAGCTCATGCCGGTAGCGATGGTGCTGTGGCGCAGGCGGCTACTCTTCTTCGTTACAATCGCCCTCCGCAGAAAAAGGCGCCATCCTGGCGGCTCAAGGCGAAGAGACTACTATTGGGTCGTAGTACGGCTTAAGGCGAGAGACGTGGACAAGTTCGCGGCCGCGATGGCGTAGGTCCGTCGATGGCGTGAGGGGCTCTACGATGTAATTGACGGACGACGTTTGCTTGAGAACGCGGTAGGGTCCTAGGTACTTTGCGACAAGTTTTGAGGAGAGGCCGGGTGTAGTAGCGGGTACCCGAAGCCATACGAGAGAGCCAGGCAAAAAAGTTGGTGCAGAACAGCCGGCAGGTTGACGGGATTGCTGCTGCCACTGGTCCTCGGTGGAAAAAGAGCGGGCAAGCTGGCGGCATTCCTCAGCATGACGAGCAGCTTCAGATAGCGGAGTACTTTCGGACGCGTCAGGTGTATATGACAGAATAGTATCGAGAGTAGTAGAAGGTTCTCGTCCGTATAGGAGAAAGTAAGGGGAAAAACCAGTAGTTGCTTGGGTCGCAGTATTGTACGCATACGTCACGAAAGGGAGAACTTGGTCCCAGTTTGAATGATCAGAGGCGACGTACATGGAGAGCATATCGCCAAGAGTACGGTTGAAGCGCTCGGTCATGCCGTTAGTTTGCGGATGGTACGCTGTACTGGTGCGGTGAACGATTCGGCATTCGTCGAGTAGTGCCTTCAAAGCATCGGAAAGAAAGGCGCGGCCTCTGTCGCTCAGAAGTTCGCGAGGAGCACCGTGGCGAAGAACGAAATGTCGTAATAGAAACGATGCAACGTCGCGGGCGGTGGCAGTCGGCAGAGCAGCTGTTTCAGCATAGCGGGTTAAGTGATCCACTGCAACAATAATCCAGCGGTTGCCTGCTGGTGTGGAGGGTAGCGGTCCGTAGATGTCTATGCCAACACGATCAAAAGGCCGACGAGGGCAGGGAAGGGGTTGTGACGGGTAGACTTGTCCGGGAGGCAATTTTCGGCGTTGGCACTGAGCGCAGGAGCGAATGAACTTTCTGACGTAGTTATACATGCCGCGCCAATAAAATCGGATGCGTAGTCGAGCATAGGTCTTGAAGAGGCCGGCATGTGCGCACTGAGGGTCTGCGTGGAAAGCGTCGCAGATAAGGTCACGGATATGGCGGGGTATCACGAGAAGCCACTTGCGACCGTCAGAGAGGTAATTACGACGATAAAGAAGGCCGTCGCGAATGCAGAAGTGGGTAGCCTGGCGGCGAAGAGCGCGCGATGGTGATGAGGAGGATGGATCAGAAAGGATGCTGATGAGAGCACTGATCCAGGGATCCTTGCGCTGCTCCGACGGCATGTTGCGCAGTGCATGAGATGGAACTGTGGGCTCAAGGGCGGATAGGCAAGCGCAGTCAGCGGAGACCGGTGAGCGAGAAAGGGCGTCAGCGTCCGTGTGTTTGCGGCCGGAACGGTAGAGGACGCGGATGTCGTACTCCTGTAGCTTAAGGGCCCAGCGAGCAAGTCGGCCAGATGGGTCCTTAAGGGTAGACAGCCAACAAAGGGCGTGATGGTCAGTGATGACATCGAAAGGGTGACCATACAAATAAGGACGGAATTTTCCAAGGGCCCAAATAATGGCTAAGCACTCTTTCTCTGTAACAGAGTAATTAGCCTCGGCCTTTGTTAGAGTTCGGCTCGCGTAGGCAACGACATATTCATCAAAGCCCGCTTTTCGTTGTGCGAGTACGGCGCCAAGTCCGATGCCGCTGGCATCGGTGTGGACCTCTGTGGGCGCTGCAGGATCGAAGTGGCGGAGGATAGGTGGCGAGGTTAGCAGGCGGCGTAATTTCGTGAAGGCGTCATCACAGGCGGGCGACCAAGCGGAAAGTTCTTTGTCGCCACTTAGAAGGGCTGTCAGGGGTGCACTTATGGAAGCGAAATTTCGAATGAAACGTCGGAAGTATGAGCATAAACCAAGAAAACTTTGAAGCTCTTTTAACTTCTTTGGTTGCGGAAAGTCGGTGACAGCGCGGAGCTTGGCTGGATCCGGAAGGACGCCGTCTCGTGATACAACATGGCCAAGAATAGGGAGCTTTCGGGCACCAAAACGACATTTTTTTAAGTTAAGTTGAAGTCCCGCGACAGTAAGGCATTTGAGAACTTGCTCGAGACGGCTGAGATGGGTTTGGAAATCAGCGGAAAAGACAACTACGTCATCCAGGTAGCATAAACATGTGTTCCATTTGAGGCCGCGTAAAATATTATCCATCATTCTCTCAAAAGTGGCGGGAGCATTGCACAGGCCGAAAGGCATTACGATGAATTCGTACAATCCGTCAGGTGTCACAAATGCTGTTTTAGGTCGATCAGATGGTGCCAAGGGGACTTGCCAGTATCCGGAACGTAAATCCAGCGAAGAAAAGAATTCAGCTCCCTGCAAACAGTCGAGGGCGTCGTCGATGCGCGGTAACGGGTAAACGTCCTTGCGCGTTATCTTGTTCAGACGTCGGTAGTCGACGCAGAATCGAATAGAGCCATCCTTTTTCTTAACGAGGACGACCGGTGATGCCCAGGGACTGTTGGAAGGCTGCACAACGCCACGCTTGAGCATGTCAGCAACCTGGTGGTCAATGACACGGCGCTCAGAGGCGGAAACTCGGTAAGGGCGCTGCCGTAAAGGTGCGTTACTGCCGGTATCTATTTGGTGAAAAACGGTCGATGTGCGGCCCAAACCGGAAGCATGGCTGTCGAAAGAAGCGCGGAACCTCTGCAGGAGAGCAATAAGCTGGCTTCGTTCTGAAGATGACGTGCCATCGTCGATGGAGCAGTGGAAAGCGTCGAGGAGTGACTGATCAACCGCAGAGTCACAAGTAAGTGCGCCAAGGCCCGCAGAAGTAGAAACGGCAGGAGTGTCAAAGATGCAAAAGGTGTCGACTGGTTGAACAAGGCCTAGGCATTCACCATGAGATAAAGCTAAAGGGCAGGCTGAGGGATTGTCGACGACCATTTTCGTGACGCCATTGCGAAGAGTAAGGAGAGCAAAGGGCAGCGGAGAACATCGGCGGCGAATGAACAGCTCAGAGGGCGTAAAGAAAACAGTGGCATCAGAAATAGCGGCGCACGACACAGGCACAAGCAGGGAAGAGCGTGGAGGGACGGAATTGTCTTCGGAAACAAACAGTTTAACACTGGAAGGGTCGTTGTCGATAGGCTCGACGGCTGGAAGTGCAGAAAGTTCGAGTTCGGCGTGACAACAGTCAATAACGGCGTTATTATTTGCAAGGAAGTCCCAGCCTAATATGATGTCATGGGAACAAGTGGGCAGCACGACGAATTCGACGGTATACAGTAGACCTTGAATGAAGACGCGAGCAGTACAGGCAGCGAGAGGCGTTATATTTTGAGCGTTCGCGGTTCGAAGGGAGAAGTCGGAGAGAGGCGTCAAAACCTTTCGTAGTGTGCGGCAGAGTTCGGCGGAAATTACGGATACGGCGGCTCCTGTATCTACAAGCGCCAGGACGGCGATTCCTTCGACAGAGACTTCGATGACATTGGCTGGAGAGGGACGAGGACTTGGGCATTGCGACGTGGACGCAGTTCGTGCCTCGGGAACTGCGGCCATCAGTTTTCCTGCTCGGTGGACACGGGACGACGCCGCATCGGAGAAAGCGAGCGACGGCGGGGGGATGGTGAGCGGCGAGTAGAGGCGGTTGGGCGGTCAGGGGAAAAGGAAGCAGTAGGAAGGCTGGAAGGCGACGAGGAAAACGGAGCGGGGAAAGGTGGCGCCCGCCGGATGTTCTGAAGAGGAGGCATGCCACGACGACAATGGCGCGCCACGTGACCAGCACCACCGCAAGCAAAACATATTGGGCGGTCATCGAAGGTGCGCCACTGGTGGGGGTAAGGTCCGAGTCGCGGTTGAGGATTCGGAAAAGGCTGTCGGTCGGGCAGCGGCATAGGAGGAAAATGCCGGCGGTCGTGAAGCGGCATAGATGGCGGCAAAAATGTCGGTGGTCAATGCATAGAGGGCGGCAGGGGCGCTTGTGGACGAGATCGGGAAAGTGCTTCAGCGTAAGTGAGAGGAGCCGTGACTGGTGGCTGCTCAACGGCTGGAGGAACGGCTTGAGAGACTTGTTCTTGAATGAAGTCGCGGATCGTAGGATGCAAAGCAGGGGGTGGTTCCTGGACAGAAGATATCAACGATAGCTGGCGGGCGACCTCTGCGCGAACGAATTCCTGGATTTTTATGAAGAGAGTAGCATGGTTGTAGTCGTCGACCCCAAGGCTGGATAGAGAGTCGGCGGGCGGGGTGGGACGTCGGGTGTGAAGCCGTTGCCTGCGCAACTCGTCGTAACTCTGGCACAATTCGATGACTTCAGCGACAGAGTGAGGACTCTTCGATAATAACATTTGAAATGCGTCGTCCTGAATACCCTTCATTATATGTTTGATCTTCTCCTCCTCTGACATTGACGCATTCACCCGTTTGCAAAGGTCGACAATGTCCTCAATGTAGCTCGTGAAGTTTTCTCCGGTCTCTTGGGAACGTGTGCGCAAACGTTGTTCTGCACGAAGCTTTCTTACTGCAGGCCGACCAAAAACTTGGGTAAAGTTGGTCTTGAAGACCAACCACGAAGTGAGGTCGGCTTCATGGTTGAGAAACCATAGTTTCGCAACGTCCGTAAGATAAAAGGCGACGTTTCTCAACTTGGTAACGTCGTCCCACTGGTTATGGGCACTCACTTGCTCATAAGACGAGATCCAATCTTCAACGTCTTTGTCATCTGTGCCGGAGAAGATAGGGGGATCTCGCTGACGCAAGGCACCGGCACAAACCAAGGTGGCCGGCGCCGTAGGAGGAGCTGGAGGAGTGCGTGCGTCGTCGGGCATGATGGGGGGTAGAGTGCGACTCCGAAGTTCCAGGGTGGTCGAAACCCAGCACGTCCACCACTTGCTAAGAGATTTATTAGCAACGGGCGCGAACGGGTAGCTGTCACAAGCGTTCGGCGAAAGACAGCAACCACGAGCTCATGCCGGTAGCGATGGTGCTGTGGCGCAGGCGGCTACTCTTCTTCGTTACAATATATATATATATATATATATATATATATATATATATATATATATATATATATATATATATATATATATATATATATATACAGATATCGCCTTTAGCTCGAGTGCTATGACTATCATGAATCATGTTGTTTCACGTATTTTTCAACGCTGTTAATAAGCCTCAATTATCTTACGAGTAACTTGCAGCACTGTCAGAAGTACGAGGTGTATAGAGGAAATATCCTGGCGCAGTGGAATATAGTTAAAGGGCCCCCCACCAGGTCTAGCCATTTTGAGCTGACAAGCGCAGAGCATACAATGCGCCCCAATGATCGTGTTTGCAAAGAATTACATCGCTACGCGCCGCGGAAAGGTCGGAAATTTCAGTCCGAACGCCATTTTCCCTTTCCCTCGTGGCGACCGCACTCCAAACCGGACGGTGACGTACTCGTGTCCCTGCGCCTACGTAGTCATGTCCGCAGTGTGACGTCGCTCGCGGTGACACATGACATCGAGAATTACTCAAGGCGCCGTCTGTTATTTGTGCGATCGGTTGCTTGAATTGACGAATTGAAGTTTAGAGAAACAACAAAATACACAAACGGAATGTCAGCGTGTTTTTGTTTTACCTCGCGCCGAAGCAAGAGAGATGTACTTCCGCTTCGTCTGCCTAATTCCCACGATCGTGCGGTCACGTGCGCAGGTACCGAAACTATGCAGTTTTCTACCGTGTTGCAGCGCGTGATCATGCTCTGCGATCCGCTTGTTCTGCTTCAGTATTCGTGCAGCACTGAATTATACCGCTAGTCATGTGTCCTTGTGCACAGCGCGCAAAATCGGGCGCTGCGCGAACGAGACAACAGCTCGCGCGCGGCGCTGTCAGCGGAAGTGCGTAGCGCCTAAAAAAAGCGAGGAGAAAAAAAATGAAGGCGGGGCTGTGACGTATGCGTCACGCGATCCTCGGAAGTCCGGTTTGGGAGAACGCAGGGAAGGAATTTCGCTTGCGGAGGCTAGACGGCGCGAGTGGAGAGAGCGTCTTGCTTGGCAGTGGAGCCCGCCTGGTGAAATCATGGGTTCGCGGCACTGGAAAATTTCTATCTCGGCTACTAATGAGCCGATCTTAAAAAAAATAATATTTGCGGCAGAACCCTCCCTAGACGACATGCAACGACTTGCAGCGTATGACCAAAATTTGCTATGGGGCCTGGTGAGGGGCCCTTTAAGGGTCTCATTATAATGGATAATACGGCTAATCAAACACTTATACAGGTGTAGCGGCGCGACTATCGCCTCTTGGGCCGGCGAAGAAGAAGACGGCCTCATGTACATGGCAAGTAGCCCGAGAATAGAACACGCTGGCAACAACAACATGCAACAACACACTGGCGGGCTCGACCTATCGGCCGCTCACGGGATCACACGGCACCGTGGCTGGCCGGCCTAAATAAGCTTCTGTCACCAGCAAGGCTACAACTCATCAACCCGCACTCATCATCATCATCAGCCCGGAGTGGCCTTTGCCCGCTGCAGGGCAAAGGCCTCTCCCATACTTCTCCAATTGCCACGGTCATGTACTAATTGTGGCCATGTCGTCCCTGAAAACTTCTTAATGTTATCCGCCCACCTAACTTTCTGCCGCCCCCTGCTACGCTTCCCTTCTCTTGACATCCAGTCCGTAACCCTTAGTGACCATCGGTTATCTTCCCTGCTCATTACATGTCCTGCGCATGCCCATTTATTTTTCTTGATTTCAAGTAAGATGTCATTAACTCGCGTTTGTTGCCTCACTCAATCTGCTCTCTTCTTATCCCCCCTTAATGTTACACCCATCATTCTTCTTTCCATAGCTCCTTGCGTCGTCCTCAATTTAAGTAGAACCCTTTTCGTAAGCCTCCAGGTTTCTGCCCCGTTATTGAGCACTGGTAAGACACAGCTGGTATACACTTTTCTCTTGAGGGATAATGGCAACCTGCTGTTCATGATTTGAGAATGCCTGCCAAAGGCACCCCAGCCCATTCTTATTCTTCTGATTATTTAAGTCTCACGATCCGGATCCGCGGTCACAACCTGTCCGAAGTAGATGTATTCCCTTACCACTTCCAATGCCTCGCTACCTATCGTAAACTGCTGTTCTCTTTCGAGACTGTTAAACATTAGTTTTCTGGAGATTAATCTCTGCTCATACTCACTCATACGCACTCATACCCGAGCTCTAAGTGCCCCAGATGCCCGGCCAAAGGTACGACTGCCTATGACATATGTCCTTTCTCGGACCTATGACACGGTCCGAGAAAGGACACTACACTCCCTGCGCGGGAACCGACCTGGCACCCTGCAGGAGTGGCTCTACCCGTCATCGCAGATCGGGCTCAAGGACTCAGTCCAGCTTTGGCGCGCTTTTTTTTTGGACTTTTTCAGGGAAAATGAAGGGCCTGGCCGCCTCTTTGCAGAGGATGGATGGATGGATGTTATGAGCGTCCCCTTTGGAACAGGGCGGTGGGTTGCGCCACCAAGCTCTTGCTATTATGCTGCCTAATGTCCTAGATAGGTCAAAAAAATAAAAAAAAACAAAGAAACACTATGAACTACCACACCCAAATTTTCTGATCCCCTATTTCGAACTGTGTTTTTGTATGCCCCCATTTTTTGTCGTTTTCCTCTTTTTATTCAACCAATCCTCCAATCGCCTTTTACTAGAGCCGACCTCGGGACCACTCTACCTCGAGGAAGAAGAGAGCACCAGTTCCCCTCCCCTCACCCATGGAGCACCCCTTTTCTGCCGCAAGGTTTCGCCTATTAAATGCAGAAATAGAGGCATTAAAAAAAAACGCTGTCTCTCACCTAGCTATAGTGTACAGTTCCATTCCACGACTATAAGGTCAGAGCACCTACGTTTCTTTTTCTTTTCTTTTCTTTTTTTTTACCGTAAGAGGAAGTTTACGCTCTTGGGCTCCGATGTAAATACATGGGAGAGGAGAAATCGTTTTTCCCGGCAGCTATACCGCACGAAATTTGATGAGGTTCGTTGCATTTAAAAGAAAGAGAAAAAATTTAAATCTAGTGACTGTTGGTATCGAGTTTTCGATTAATTACGTCAATATCTGAACACAAATTGTTGAAAATCGCAAATTTCCGGAAATTGACACTGTCATGTTTACAACTCTGTAACTCAGCAACAACAACAAAAAAGCGATAACAGGACTCTATAAACTGCACTTAATATTACATCTAAAGCGCACAAAATTGATGTAATGTAATTGTAATGCGGCCCTGGCGGCCGCATTTCGATGAGGGCGAAATGCGAAAACACCCGCGGTACTTAGATTTAGGTGCACGTTAAAGAACCCCAGGTGGTCGAAATTTCCGGAGTCCTCCACTACGGCGTGCCTCGTAATCAGAAAGTGGAAAAAGCACTTAAAACCTCATAATTTAGTTTAATTTTTTTTTAAATTGATGTACAATACATGGCTGTCAAGTACACAACTACTATGCGAGCAGGACTTTTGCAGCATTGAATGCTCTAACAGATAGAGTTTGCAGAATTGCGGTATCGTTCTTGGTGCACAGCTACGAATTTGTACACTTCTTGCATCTATTTCATTTTTCATGTTTACCGATTCATGAAAGTTGCATGTAAGAATTCAGAGTGTATAAGCGCGACTGAACGAGAACGTAGAAAGAAACAGATACACAGAGACAGCACTTCACTTTCAACTATAAATTTTATTTTCGCATGCATAGATAAATATAAACCGTGCGAAACAAACGTGACAACATAAAGAACATTCAGTGGTGCGTTTAGATGAACCGTGCAAGTGCGCAAGGCGTGGTGAAAACATATACTGCAATGGTTACAAAGATAAACCAAGGAATGTTTGCGTTGAGCAGCTTGTTTAACCTTAGCTGGGACACCCTACATATAGTGTGCGACAAACTAAGAATAAAAGGTTGTATGTACGCTGTCCAGAGGAAGTATTCTGTAAGAGTCCACCTAGTGGACATGTCCATTTCGTGTGCTGCTGAAGTGCTTATCGGCTGTGGCACCTGGTTGCTGCGAACGCGTAGCCCAGCCCAGCCAAGCAGAACTTCAACAGCAGACGATATGGACACGTCCACAAGGTGGACTCTCACAGAATACCTCCCCAACTCAAACGCTATTTGCATGTATGACCCGGCGATGTATGTTCACTTATTTCGGCGACATCAACCGGTTTTGCGTGTTTTGTCCGTACAGGCCTGCCTTTGTGTCACGAGTTGTAGGTTAGTACCCATATGTCCTGGCAAATTTTATGGGTGATCCACAAATCAGCGCTTACCAAAAGTAATAGTTTCGCTTTAAGCAACGAGGTTTTATTTTACATTTAGTCTAGCAGTTGCATTAGCAGGGTAGAGTCATTATGCTGTGAGAGGACACGGCTCGCTCGGCACCCTTTCAGAGGCGGAGGGCAAGCGCAATTCGTTATTGTAGGTGGAGCTTGTATTGAATTCTTAAAGCAGTTATCAGGGGAACCGCTTTCCTCACAAACGCCAGCGAACGCTCCCAGAACGCATGGGACTAGCACCTGTGGGACTCTCGACGCCAGATGGCGAGCAGACGTCGAGCAGACGTAAAGAAGACGTCCAGCAGACGTCAAGCAGACGTCGAGCAGCGGACGCGGCGACTATAAACAGCGTCTTGAGGTGTCTTGCCTCCAGATCTTCCTATTTTTCGTGCGTTCCCTTTCTGAATAAGTGAACTCGTTCGTTCATTGATATTGAGGACGTCCGCCCTTCCTATTGGCTAATCAGTCCCGCAACTTCCGCAGCATAAGCGTAGTTTGGGATATGGGAAAGCTAAGTAGCTTGGTCACGCGATTTAGAAAACTTCGCAATAGAGAAGTAGTGCAGCAATGCTACCGGCTTCGATTTGAAGGACAAAAAGAAGAATACGGAGAATCTATATAAAAACTCTTGACAATTATAAACCCAGCTACATTTATAAATACAGCAACCTTAGCTAAGGTGTGATATCGGCCGGGAGCGCAAAAGAATGCGAAAAGTAGACAAATAAATAAAATAATGCAAAAAGAGTGGTTTCTTCGGTACGCTAAGGCACTGAGGTAAAGCTTTTCAACAGTGAAGCTAACAAAATTATGTCTAATTAGATTTTTTCTTCGTTACATGTTGCCGCAAATCCTCGAAAATAAACAAAAATCGCAAGACGCAGCGTTTTCGACGGAACATATTAAATTGATTTTCCTACAATACATTTCTTCGATGGAAACAGTACAGAAAAAAGAAACATATAAGGCGCACAGAGTCACGAGGGACAAAGGTCAGCAGCTAATGGCAGGACTATTAGTAGGCACCATCCATGAACACATAGGGTAATTAAGCCGCCGAGTAAGACAAAAGAAAAAAAGCCAAATAAGAATCAAAACGGAAAAGAACGAGCGACTAAAGTGTGGTATAAGACTACATTCTCGAGACTACCTCAAATACGGAAGAAGGAAGCGGGGAAATTGTTGGGAAGGCGAAGCAACGACACGAGGCAAATGAGGAACAAGACGGAGAAACGGGAAGTCACGTGGTTGGAACGCAGCGCCAGCGAGATAGCGGTAGTATAGGGAAAGAGGGAAAGGGGGGAAACGAGCGGGACCCGACTCAGAAAGGAGATGAGAAATGCGAGAGGGAGTTTGAGGGGGAAGGAGTCGCCATGGCAACCGGGCGGAACTCGGGGATAACGACTTACTCGGAGAAATACCAGCGGGCGGAACGAGCGACAACTACCTGGGAGATATATGGCAAGAATAAAAAAAAGGAAAAAGAAAGGAAACTTTTAGAGAGAAAGAACACGAAACGCAAAGGGCGAATGGCATCAATGTCAGTTCAAAAGGAGACGCGGGCATTGTAGTTGTCTCACCCTTTGTGATTTGTTAAACGGAGCAACGAAGGAACTCAAGAAGACGCACGAAAACGCCGCCCGTGCGACCTTCTCGGCAAAGCACTTTAAGCCCCGGCAGGCAGCTCGAGGAACGGTGACAAAGAGGAGGAGGGGGAGAGCGTGGCGAAGCCACTTCGAAGGCAGGCCCCCGGAAACAGCTCTAACCCGAAAGGTACAACCCAGAAGACTGGAGTATCATGTAGCCGCGTAGATGTCTTAGCACAAGAAACAAGCTGACCCAGTTAGCTGCCAGTTAAGATATCTGACCTCCTGCAATTAATTCGGTACTTGTCACAATTCGGTAAGCTCCTGAACTGTCTCGCCGCCGGAAAGAGGGCCAGGAGGAGCCAGAGAGTTCACGAAGGACAAAAAAAAAGGGCATTGCTAAGAAAGCTGAAATTCCCGAGTTCCCTACAGGCTCGCCTACACAGTTTCCTTTTCTTGTTCTTGCTCGCGCTTTCGTCGTAGACGCGAGTCGCTGCCGGGGAAGAAAAGAAGGTTAAGGTGAACACATAAAAGCGAACGGACAGCCCAGGTAGGAAGGATTACAAATTGCAGACGCAAAGACACTCAAGGCGCTCACAGAGCACCGCGGAAATCGCCTAGATCCAGGATATCCCTACGTTTTGGAGAAACTGAAATAATTTGCGCCCTTAAAAGTGAGGAAGGGTGGAAATCTGTCTATAACTGACATTCTTACACCCTTCAGTGTGATGATGTGAGTTGTAGACCGGTTTACACGCTCCTTATTCATGTTTAAGGGTGTAAATTATTTTACAAGGGTGTGAGTGTGCGAGTTACAGTCATAGTTACACCCTTATTCCCATTTAAGGGTGTAAATCATTTTACAGTGTGTCTCGGACGTCTAATATGCTTATATATCGGGCTGCGAAGCGGATCCCTTCTACCGCCTCCACGACTCTGCTTCTTCGTCCGCTGTCCTATCATGCCTTTCGCGTTTTGCCCACCATCTTCGTTTACATTCGTTCGTCTCCGCACCAGTTTATGGACAAGCTACATAGGACGACGTATGCCAATCACATTTAAAGACCACTCAACAGGCCAGGCGCGGTATTCTCCGGGCGCCCTACTCGTGGTTGCATCATCAGATGCGTGGCCGAGATAGCACAGTTTATGGAAGACGGGTATATGTTGAAGTGCAATGCTGCGCCAATCGTTTCTTCGATAACGGTCGGTTAAGTAAGACTACTGTTCACTTGGAGGACACGTACGACCTTCCCGAAATTCAACTGGACGGGCATACCACGTCTTAATCAGCTGCCTGTAGTTGGCCCTGATTTTATGTGCGGAAATGCTTGTATAGTATTCCCTGCAGCAAAGTGTAAACATGGCGCTTTCTAGGTTCTTTTCGGACCATCAATATGTGATGTATTTGGCTGGCACTTTTGCAATTCTCGCACGCAAAACTGCACTCGATGCAATAAATAGAATGGAAGAAAAAGAAACAAGAGAGGAGTGACTGAGAAACAGAATCTCCGACTGCTAATCTGAGGCCCTGCAATTTGAATCCTCGTAGGACATTGCAAGATTATTGTATATATACATATATTGACAAAGGAGGTGTACATGCGAAGAAGCCCGGCCCCTCGGCCGAAGCACCAGTAAAGCATTTCATAACGCTCGTCGCTTCCTGTTCTTTTTCAATCTGTGCTTCCGGGTCCGGCGCAAATAACCCTTTTGAATTATTTATACATAAATCTGACAAGAGAACTCGCCGATTCTAGCGACGGACACTGGCGGCGAGCACCAAACCAACTTTGAGTTTGAGCCCATAACAGCTATCGCTGCAAAAAATAGTCACTATAAATGTTACCCAATACGAAACTACGCCGGATGCCTGGCAGCAGCCGAAATGCGCAAGTCTCCTTGGCGAACGCGAAATGCTGAATCTTCAAAATTACACAACGATGCCGAAACCAATTTCGGGCGCCCTCCTCTTTATGCCCCATCAGCGTCCCGCTCGGGCTCCGGCGTCACACGCACGATCACACGCGTTTATCGACTCTGGCTGTATATGCGTTCCAGCCCGAGCTTTCCCAGTCAAAGAAAAGAAAAATAGCAAAAAGGCCAACTTCTAAATCCTGTGCGACTAACGAAACTAGCTAGACGTCACGGAATCTGAAATGCGCGGCTCCGATTCCCGAGTAAAAGTTTTTTGGGGCGTCGCGTTGCATGTCGTAACGCGTTAACATGGAATCGTCATTACACCGATGGAACCGTGCTAACACCAGGCTCGGGCACGTTATTACACAAAACTCGCCTATACTCAGAAAGAAGAGAGAGAGAGGAAATGGAAGCAAAAGGAGATTGCCAAAGTTAAAGACAAAACTAATTTTACGAAGCCGCGGGTTATGTAACCTACAACGAGCAAGTGTCGACACCGGTTGCGAAGCGAAATCTTGGAGACTGTTAGAATACGAGAACGAACGAGAGTGATTTCTTCTTTTTTTGCATGTTTCATAGCTCAAAAAAGAAAAGGAAAGAGACCGGTTTTTCGACCTGTATTTGACAGCAAGAAGGCCGTGCTAACGGTATACCCTGCTGCCGACTTAATATATTCGTACAAGGTGCTTTTTATTGTGACGCGTTCTTTGCCTCATTTTCATGCACTTCGCAGTATACGTGGGCATATAAGGTATGTAGGTTCCTGTCTAGCGTCGCTTTAATAAATAGAAAACAATCAACGACCGACGGAGGAATCGAACCTCTGCTGTCGAGCCCGGCAACCCGGTGCTCTTACCATTGGGCCACGATCACGTTTTTTTTCCCTTTATTGCCAGGTTTCTGCGAGTCAGTAGGTGAATAACCTATACAAACGTGCTTGCCAATGCAGACACCAAAATAGGCATCCCAGGTAGGCAGCGCCTAAACCCCCGGGACATCGCCACTGGCGTATTAACTGAAAATTCTTTGAAGGTTGCTAGGATCCTTTTTTCACACTTGGGTGACCACGCGGCATAACGTCATAATGGAGCTAAATACGTAAGCATGCAGGACCGTTTCGCTGAGATACGGCAACAATGACTATTAAAATTTTGTCGTCCAAAATCCACCTTTCTTAGTGTTATAATAATAATATTTGGGGTTTTACGAGCCAAAACCACTTTCTGATTATGAGGCACGCCGTAGTGGAGGACTCCAGAAATTTCGGCCACCTGGGGTTCTTTAACGTGCACCTAAATCTAAGCACACGGGTGTTTTCGCATTTCGCCCCCATCGAAATGCGGCCGCCGTGGCCGGGATTCGATCCCGCGACCTCGTGCTCAGCAGCCCAACACCATAGTCACTGAGCAACCACGGCGGGTTTTCGTAGCGTTGAACTTGATCACTGTTCAATTCCACACCCTCAAAAACACTTTCGCGAGCTGTCTCTGTCCCACAACACGTCCAAAGTAGATGGCGGGCAAGCGCAGCAGACGCATGCAGGAGGAGAGCCCTTCGGAGACTGGACAACGTCTTGGCATGGTTGACCCCAAGCACAAGTGACGGCTGGTGTAAGGGCCGCCCGGACCTTTGGATTTGCGTGCCAGGAGTTGCATGCAAACGTCTCTCGTTCCCAATGCAAGCCGGATCGTTGAAACGCTCGGCGCGTGCCCCACGTGACGCTTTCCCTTCTTATTTCCTCGTGGAAGCTCGCGCTTTGAGGCGCCGTGATCAGACTGCGCTCAGATCTCGCCATCCCCGGGACCGGCCCACTATCCCCCGGCACTATTCTCGTAGCAGTTTACATTACGTATAGAAGCAGTGGGACGTCCTGCCAACTTCGTGATCGCCCAAGTTAATTAATCACGTTTTATCAGTTTCCTTTTTTTTTGCTGGATAACAAACGCCATTCATCGTTTTAACCTACACCACAATACATAGCCGTAGACGCTTGTGATCGCATAGCGCCTACTTGTTGATCACGTCACAAACTGTGTTTCTCTCGCTTACGCCCATCCACTATAGCCATGTAGTACCCGATAATCCGTCATGTCGTAAGCTCGCGTCGAATGTCCGGCGAAGATATCATGCATTTGCTGCCATACGATCATCTTTGAATCAGTCGTCGCCTTGCTGCTGATGAAATAGATAAATTGAGCTGCATTGCTTCAATTAGATGGATATAAAGAAGGCGAGCGTGAGCCCATGCTGGAGATAGTGCAACACCGGACCGACCCAAGGCGGAGGTGAAGCAGGCTTCAGGTGCTCCCTCCCCCCTAATAATATCAATGCTGAATAATGATCAATGAGGTAAATAAATCAAGACGCATTGTTTCAAGTCGATGGGTGTACTGGAATCGTGTGTGAACAGCACGTCGACTCACGAGCCCGAGGCGTTGCCATATACGCAAAAGACAATGTTTGTGTACTGTTAAGAACGGCCCAGCTGAGCTGCAAGTTTAGACAGCCAGTTGCGACAGCGGCGTCAACTTTCCTGGAACGCCACCGCAAACCTCTAACCACGGCGTCACTAAGTCGACTGTGTGGAGAACAATACGCGCGTCCTATGCTCTACGTCGCTGGAGCCGAGTTCGACGAACCGGGCTTTGTGCCTGAACCCGCCACCGCTGACCTGATCTGTAATGAGCGGGGGAGTTGCCGCGGGAACGTCTACGGCGGCCCCTTCCCACGCACCGTTCGAGACGCAAGACAAGGGGCAACCGGCCGCGCTGCGGGGGTCAGCTCGGGGAATAAAAGGCACCTTTCCTGACGTAAGCCCCTAGTTCAGCGAAGACCGCCTGACCTCGGTTGGGGACCGTGAACCTAGCGCAAAGAAGTGTGTGTGTCAGTGTGTGTGTGTAATCCCTCGCGCAGAGAGGAGTTTCGTATACGGAGCCTGGTCGAACGTTTCCCGCACCTTGGGATCAAGGCAGGGCCGAGTGTTTATAAACCGCTGTTGTGCGACTGCTCAGTGCACTTTCTTTCGTAGTCATGATAGACTGATGAACTGCAACGTCCTGATGTAGGTACTGTAAATAAACCCATATTCCTCGTTCTAGATGAGAAGCAGTCCTTCCCGTCAACAACGTCCTCAGCGTGGATAAGTTGGACGACGGCATGGGCCAGCTACCTTCTAATTCATGCCCGACTCCAATCTTGACAACTGGTTACGAACGGTGGGATTGAGCCCCAATCCTAACAGTACAACCATAATACACCCTTGACTCGCAAGATGACAACGCCACCGACTGTGGGGATGTCTGTGCCGTGCAAACACACGAAAGACGAAATAGAGATATCCACTTTGCATATATCTCCAGGCACACCCAAGTGTGATATCGAGGGGTTCATGAGCACGCACTTTGCATGGGTTAGCCATGATGAAACTACCCCTGCGATGATCGTTGGAGACTTGAATGTTGACATTAATAAACCAGACAAGAAATGGTTCACTCATTTTGTGCTAGAAAAGTTTGGTTCGAAGTGCCGCACCAATCCAAGTCACTCAATTACTCAACAACTGTCGTGTACAGATTTAACTTTGGCCAAGAATCTGTCTAAGGTTGTAACCAAGCCAATCAGTGTTTATCACAGCAATCACAAAGTAATAGTCACCAGAATTACCAAATTATGAAAATTAATACATGCGCCGTTGTCCAACCCTGTGTTATGTGCTACAGCTTCGTTGGTCATCCACCTTCCCACAGTGTTGGCCCATCAATGTTTTCTTTTTTTAAGTTCACAGAACTTTTAGAAATTGTCTATAGCCTACAGCAAAAGATCTACTCATTTAGATCGCTTACTCGAAGAAGCTGATGTAGCTTTCACTAGAAATTAAAATCCATAATTGACAAATTAACAAACTATCCCTAATCCGCCTTCGCTACTCGGCTTACTAATTACGTTGGGACACATATTGCGATTAACGAAGCGATTGCAGCCAGCGTGCTCTAAAGGAAGATCCACTTGTATAGCACTATATAGCACCACTTCTCGCAAAAGCGCTGCCAAATTAGCGGTAAAAAAAGAACCGTTTTGTTCCACTGACTTTTTTTTATAACGCACTTTTAAGCACAGAAGCATATAATTAACCAAAACGCTAACGTATTTCATCGCACATTCTGGGAACGTGCATCTCGAAAGTGTTGGCACCATCACAACTAAGAGGTTCAAGTGGGTGTGCATTTTTGACCAGAATTGTGTCGCAGCTATGTAAGGTAACACAAATAGGACGGCGACATACCGAAAAGAAGCTCACGGGACAAGCACACCAAGCCAGTGCTTATTGTGCCGCCGTGCTTCTCTTATCAGTGCCGCCGTCCAATCTGCGCTGCCGTTATCGTCAGAACCAGTTAACTCCTCCAACTGTCCACCCTACAGTGCGTGCCCTGAGTGCAAACATGAATGCGAGTCTCAGCAGCAATCAACTAGCTCGCCCCACCGCACCGCCAGCTGTGCGCCCGTGGGCTTAAGCGTGGCCACGTGGCTTCACAGACCTGTGATCTGTGCACAGGTTTGGTGCACACTGTGCACACTGTGTGTTTGTGCACTGTGCACAGTGTGCAGAACTGTGCGCAGTGTTCATAACTGTGCACATGCAGATCTTGCACGCGAGGCCAATAACGAGTTGCTATCGCGAATCTCCAAGCAGAATGGTTCAAGTGTAAACTGCAATTGGAACTGGAACCGGACTGGCTTCCTGGGTTAGAAGGGCTGATGGACGACGTGCCCGAGTTTTATTTCTCTCCTCGGCCATTCAAGGGTTGGTATGATTGTATGGTGTATATCTCTAGTACCTGTATATCTGATGTACTGAGAAGAGGCAAAATCGACAGCCACTTATAAGTATATCCTTACGTGATCTCAATGTGAAAGCATAACGACTTTTCTAATTATGTGGTTGCTTTCACGATACGTGGCGTCATAAAATGTCGCGGGTCCTTCACAACTCTGCCTTAATCCACCTTGCTCTAATTCATACCTACCTCAGTCCACCTTATTCCGCATTGTTCCACCTTAACATAATTTATGCCAACCTCAATCCATTTCACTCTACTTTTAATTCAACTTCATTCACTGCACCTTAATTCAGTTTACTCCCCCTCAAGTCGCCTTGCTCTAACTGGCTCCAACTTTAATTCACTATACTTTCCTCTAAGTCGCCTTAATTCACATTGACATTCATTACCCATAGTCACTTCTAATTAACCTTGTCATACCATTTACCATCTGCTGCTTTACTACTGACGTCATACAACACGCTGATGACGTCACACTGGTTTTTCCTGACGCTTGTTGCCGACAACGCCTCTTTGTCTGCCTCATGGGACATTTAACGTTGTCGCATTAACAAAGAGGGAGAGAGACTGTTGCAGGCCGGCGTCGCAAGCACCAAGCCGTGATGAACGCTAGTTGCTTCTGCGTTCAAACGCTCAATCTAACGCTGTTCTAAGTTCTTCTAATTTCAAAGTTTATTGACTTAATCTTCTTCTGTTGTCGCTAGACATCTTTATTTCTGGTGCTTGCGACTGGCGAAGTACTGCTTCATGATCCCCGAAACGAAATGAGGACGCTTCAAGCTGTAAGGGCATGAACGAGAGAGACTATACGCTGGTCAAAAACATGCACGAATTAACCCAACAATGTCTGTTACTGAATAAGCTTTGCAAACCCTCTGGCTGATTTCGTAAATTGGAAAAAAAGACCATAAGGCAAATTAGTTCTGAAGTTATTAGTAACACAGTAGGTTATTATTCATTTCAATTTCTCATGCAAATAATGTCCCTTTCTTAGGATAATCCAGCTCAAAATGTTGAATTGTGCTGCACGAGAAAAGCGATTAGAACATTCTGTTAATTGTAAGAAACATCAAATATATAGAGCGAATACATACCAGGTGCTTTTTTTTTTCAGAAGATCCAACATTTTATAAAATTGCCTCTGGCAGATAGCACAATTCTAAAGCTTGATCCAAATTATTCGATGAGGCGGCCGTTACTTATATAAAAAATCAAAATGCGCATTGAATAATGGACGTACTTACGCTAATTAAAGTTTCAATGAATTGCTTTTTAGCACATATCTCAATCTACGAATCAGAGCCCCTGAGTTTTCAAGGCGCATCATCCACTTGGAACCACTTCTCAGTGTTGCGCAAGTTTCGACATACTATTAGGTTTCAAGGTACCCGGCGAAATGCGTTGGCTTTCCAATTTAGTTTTGAAATAAAACGCTGTTTTATGCATTGAGGCACAAAAGTAACTGCACTACCAATGCATATCGCCGGCCACTTTGATAATTAACATCTCGAAACTGGTGCTGTGCCGAAAATTCGTTGAAACTCATAACGCGCGAAGCGTCTCAACGCGCTCGCTTGCGCGCGAGGAGTTCATATAACACGAAGGACCACTCAGCGGCGTTAAACTGGATAGCAATGCTTTCGCAATCAGGACACCTAAGAAGTGCGTAGGTGTCCTCATAGTTTTCTTTCAGTACTACGCCCATATAAATAATGGTTTCGCACGCTTGTGGTTAAAAAGAAACGAAGAAAAAAATCGGCCGAGGATTACGCTTCTTCGTAATGCGATCTTTGAGCGCAGCTGCTGCCCTATTTCAACAACGAACACGCAGAGAACAAGCACAACACAGAACACAGAACACGCAGTGCCGAACGGAGGCAATTCTGCGTTTCGGATTGGGCAGCACACCGCGATCCGCCGCTATCGAGCCGGCGCTTGGGCGATGCACCATCGCGCCATCTTATAGTGGGTTACCGCCGCGGAGGAGGGGGGGGGTGTATTAGCAATTATTATTTAATGTTTCTCCTGAGGTGGGATGAGGAAACGGGTCTCGGAGAACAGGGTCATTGAGTAGAGATCACACACTCATTCAGTCGCAAACAGACCTCAATGTGGCAGCACAATGTTGGGGTGGGAAGCAGAAGTAAGAGGAAGAAACCCTGTAACTGTTTCTCGTGTCACCGCAACGGCACTGCGCCAGGTAAGGGGAGGTATAGCCGAAGAGTGGAGGCAGGAGAAGGACAGCAAGGCGCAACACTGCCAGAGGCGACAAATGCCACCAAGGAACGCGCCCCACAAACGGGGAAGCGAGAGACACGGCTGAGAGGTACAGCCACGCGACGCGGAGAAGGAGAAGAGGAGGACCGCGGCAGTGCCGCGACAGCGGCAGATGCGACGGCGAGGGCGGAGTGGACGGTAGGGGCGAGGGTCACCGCAACGGCACTATGTATAGGAAGGGGGCGCCAGGATAGCCGCGAACACGTGATCCAGCCTTGGAGGACAAGGGGAGAGCAAGACTCGCGGCGCGCGCGAGACATGACAGCAGGAGCGCGCGCGGGTGATGACCATGGTTACGGCGAGGCCGACAGCGACGCGAATCGCGGGAACGGGCGCCAAGGAGCTGCGCTCTAAAACACGCATACTTACAACGGCTGCTGCTGCTGGTGCTGCAAGTCGGCACACATGACGTCACCACCGTCGGCCTGCAGCCCCACGCGTGCCGGCGTGAAGGCGCCGGGCGCTCACAATCCCCCCAAGATACAGCCATACGTTGAAAAATATGTGAAATAAGCTCTGATCATCGAAACATTGGCTTCTTCAGAGTCCAATTCCGATGCTTTGCTCATTTTGTTTCATAGTTTTCTTCAGTATCTCTTTAACGAAGATTATAGGGAATTCTCTGAAAAGCCAACTTGGTTACTCGTTGAATGAACTGCCAAATCTCAAGCAATTTTAGTGGACTGTACTGACCAACTGGCGGCATGCATTTTTTAAACATTACTCAAGCGTTGTATCTCTGGGTATGATAATAAGTAGGTAATAAAGAAGACGAAAAAAAGGCGCTCTCGGCTTAATGGTTAGAGCACGGGCTCCTGCGCTGGAGAACCTAAGTTCGAAAGTCCATCGCGCACACACAGACAAAACTTAAATTATGGCGCTTTACGTGCCGAAACCAGGATCTGATTATGAGGCATGCCGTAGTAGGGACTCCGAAAATTAGAACCACCTGGGGTTTTCTTTAACTTGCATCTAAATCTAAGTACACGGGTGGTTTCGCATTTCGCCCCCCCCCCTCATCGAAATGCGACCGCCGTGGCCGGGATTCGATCGCACGACCTCGTGCTTATATAGCCGCTCAACACCACAGCCACTAAACAGGCTGCCTCTGCTGGCTATCTCTGCATATATTTAGATTGTGTGTGGCAGATAGCACAATTCTAGTCCATTAGCTGGTCCATTCGAATAGGCGGCCATTACTTGCACAAGAAATTGAAATGCGTAGTCAACGAATTACCAAAATGTCACTAATTATGTTTTTAACTAATTACCTCATGGCACATATTGAAATTCACAGATTCTAACCAGAGAGTTCGCAAGGCGGATACACTTGGAATTAAGTCTCAGGATAACACCAGTTTCGAGACCTGAATTCCCGAACTTTGCGGATAAATGCATTGGCGTCGTAGTTACTTTAGTGCCGCAATGCATAAAACGACGCTTTGTTAAGAACGTAAGGTGAACAACAGCGCATTCCTACCGAAAGTTTGACGGCGCATATCTAGTAAATGGTGTCACCTACACAATTTTTTTTCAAGTGGATATGTCTCGGAATCTCACCCGCTAGAATTTCTAAATTGCAATATGTGCCATAAGGTAATTAGTTAGAACTCCGTGAATTTTTGCTAATTAGTTGGCTATGTATTACAATTTCTTGTGCAACTAATGTCCGCTTGATCGAGTAGATCAACTCTTGGACTAGAATTGTGATATCTGCCACAGGCAATTTTTTTAAAGTTTTGAAAGTGTTCGCTGAAACACGCTTTATAAAGGTATATACTATAAATATATAAAGCCACTCTGTGTAGGCGAAAGTTTGTAATGTTTGTATTCACGTTTTTGTGCACGCATTGCAATGGTTGCTGTTTTACCAGCAAACGTTAAAAATTTAACACTAAATTTTGACACTAAAAATTTGACAAGAAATCACCAGAAACGTGTCGGTGATTTTCACAAGGAAGGCGCCACAGACTCTGGCATCGAGCACGCATCGGAGACATATGCTGGCCAACAGTGGCGACAAATTGATGAGCACTGCATAAACTCGTATGCCTTTGACGAGAATTGTGCATCAGAATTCAGACTCTCGACAAAGCTCTTTTTAGAGCTTGCAACCTGAGGCCGAATTATTTAACACTATATACATCTCCGCGCGACGCGTGGTAAAAGAAGCAACGACACACAATGAAATGAAACGTTACAGAACACGGGCCCTCGTCATTTTGAATCTTGGAGTAGTATTACGGCAATTTCTTTCGAAAAAAAAAAGACACGCCCCACGCAGGAGCGAAAAGATTTCGTAACGACTGCTTCTAATACGATCCGTCTATATTTCGCCTTTTCGTTGGCACAGCCCGGGCGCCGCAGCCTGCCATTTTCATCGAAGTCGTAATAGACAAAGCGACCGAGAAAGTGAAAAAAAAATGCGGCACAAAAAATAACGGGGCCTTACGAAACGGGGTTACATGACTTAGGAGATCGCGTATCATGTAGACGCAATTAAGATGTTCACTTATGAAATATATTGAGTTATTTGTAGTTCTCGAGGCCAAACGGAGGTGTGATGCAAATGTTGGGAACGGTCAAGTTTTATTTGTTTATTTAGTATTGGTGCGAAGCTTGTATTGCCTCACTCGTGTCGGCTTCGCTGTTGCCGTACGAAAAAACTGACGCCGCGCGAAATTACAAATTGCTTGTCGGGCTGCGGATTCGAACCACCGACATCCGGGTTGCGAGACCCCCCCCCCCCCCGTATTATAAAGTTCTGTTTTTGTAGAATGAAGTCTATAGAATGCCTATAGACTATCTATAGACATTTGTCTACACACATTCCATAGACTTCAGTCTACAAAAGTAGAACTGTATATATAGTTCTACTTGTGTAGACTGAAGTGTATAAAATGTCTATAGATAAATGTCTATAGATAGTCTATAGACATTCTATAGACTTCAGTCTACAAAAACAGAACATCATAATCCGATACACTTGTTTCTATGACATTCTGTATTTGTCTACAAACGTGAATTTTCATTATTCTATAGACAGTCTATAGACTCAGACTCTTCATAGACTAGTCTATAAAAAGTGTATGGCCATAAGTCTACAGACTGTCTATAGACTGGTCTATAGGAATAGTCTACAGATAGCCTATAGACATTCTATAGACTTCAGCCTACAAAAGTAGATCTGACTATAAGCCTATACACTTCTTTAGACATGCAGCACACAATTGTCTACAAACGAATTTTCATTAATCTATAGACAGTATATAGACAGTCTATAGACTCAGACTTTTTATGGACTAGTCTATAAAAAGTGTATGGCCATAAATCTATAGACTGTATATAGACAGTCTACAGAAAGTCTATATACTAAGACTTTTTATAGACCAGTCTCTAAAAAGTGTACGGCCATAGGTCTATAGACTGTCCGTAGACTAGTCTAAAGGAATGTATATAGACATCATAGACAAATGGCTATAGACTGTCTATAGACTTTCTATAAAAACATTTGTAAGGGTACAACCCCAAGTGGCACCACCAATTTAGCCGCCAGCCCAGCCAAAAGTTGGCAACGAAGTACAGGGCAATAGAATGTGTAAATAGTTACCCAGGAGTCATAAGAGAGAAAGTGAGAGGAACAGAGACAGTAAATTGTATGCAAAGAATGAAAACAAACAAAAAAACATCATGGATATCTACAAAAAATGGCAAGAAATAAATTAGAAGCGAAAATCTGTACGGTGACACAAAGGACACTGCTAGCTGAGGCTCGAACTGGCCGCCTAAGGACGAAAAAAGCATAACGGAGCAAAATATTTGCAACTAGGTGAGGCATGTCTATGTTGCAGCAAAAATGCGGGACCCACTCGGCACACAGTGATGGAATGCGAAGGTGTTCACCAAGCGAGACCCGTAGGTAATGTGTACCTTCCATATGTTAAGAATGGCGAGCTGCAATGCAGGATTTCCACCCAATTACGACTGGGGAACAAGACGCGCATCCCCCACTCTCCGTCGCTTCAGCCAGGATGCGTTCGGTGAAGCGGGCTTTGTGCTGAAGCCGCCGCCATCCTCTAGCCCCATCGCCGTTGTGACGGAATGAGTTCGGCGGCCGAACTATTGTGCCCGAACTCCCCAGCGCGGACCTGATCTGCTACGCGTGCGCGAGCTGCCGCGGGAAAGCCGTTTTTTGTTGCTTCCCACGCGCCGACCGGGACGCAGGACAACGAGCTACCCAGAATGGCTCCGAGTGTTACGGGGCCCCTCTGACGTCGGCTCCGGGCATTGGAATGTGTGTGCGTTTGTGTGCGTAGGCCGTCTTGCGGGAGGCGGCTAGTTTTGCGATGACGAAACGAACATTCGCCGCCTTGTATCGCCGGAGGACCGAGTGTTTAAAAACTGCTGTGGTGCGAATGCTGGACACACTTCTCTTGAGCAGTCATGTTGGACTGACACTCTTTTTCTTAAGCAGTCATGTTAGACTGATGCACTTTTCTCAAGCAGTCATGTTAGACTGATTAAAATACTGTAAATAAACCCATATTCCTCCTTCTCGATGAGAAGCAGTTCTTCCCTTCATCAACGTCCTCAGCGTGGATAATTCGGACGACGGCATGGGCCAGCTACCTTCGAATTCATGCCGGACTCCAATCTTGACAACGGATCACGAGCGATGGGATTGAGCCCTGTCAGGATTGGGGGCTCAATCCCTTCGTCCGTGGTCCTTTGCCAAGATTGGAGTACGGCATGAATTCGAAGGTAGCTGGCCCATGCCGTCGTCCAACTTATTTACGCTGAGATCGTTGATGAAGTGAAGAACTGCTTCTCATCGAGAACGAGGAAAAAGGGGTTTATTTACAGAAAATTAACTCAGTCTAACATGACTGCTCAAGAGAAGTGCATCCAACAATCGCACAACCACAGTTTTTATACACTCGATCCGCCCGTCCACGACGCGGCGACTGTTCGTTTACACATCACCAACTCGCAGCTGCTCTGAAGACCAGTTTACAGACACAAAGGCACACACATTCCGAAGCCCAAGCGACGGTGTTGAAGGTGGTGCCGTTCCGGAAAATCGACGTTGTCGATCGCGCGTCGCTCATTGTTCCGAGCCACTCCAAACCTTGAGAAGCACAAAAATAAGTCTTCCCGCGGTAGCTTCTCCAGGCGTGTCAAATCAGCCCCGCGTTGAGGAACTCTGGAATCATTGTCCACACACCGAATTCGTCCCGTCACCATGTCGAAGGGGCTGGAGGAAGGCGGCGGGTTCCAGCGCAAAGGTCGCTTCTTTGAACGCCTCGCAGCTGCAGCACGGAGAGGTGCAGGTGCGCGTCTTGCACCCCTTGTCGTAATCAGGTGGCAAGGTGGCAGTCTTGTTGTGCAACCCGCCGTTCTTTACAGCGCCTCCATGGCCCCAAAAGTCTCGACTGTCTAGCGCTGACAACCGCTAGGCAGGAAGAGAATGGCTGCTGGTCAGGGGGGGATTGATGTCTTGGCTCGCAGCGACCACCTGTGCATTGATGTCACCGCCCCAAAACATCCAACAAGGACAGGCAACTGCAAAATGAACCCCACAACACGGCTCTGCGCCGAGATGACGTGCATTGGCTCTCACTTTAGACTCGCTAGGCTTCAAAAAAAACAACAACAACATAAGTGCAGAAACAAAAAAAATGCTGCATTTCACTATGCCAATTTCTGAAGCAAATTCCTGCTGACAATTTCAGCAATCATGGAGGGAATCCTGCTAAACGAGAGGGGATCTTCTTCGCTTAATAAAATTAACACTAGTAACCCTAAAATTTAGGCGGGACCCCCAAACGCAGAATTCAAATTAGCCTGCTCAAACCATCCGCATTGCTATGCAACTTTCCCTTCTTATATCTAACGGAGAAGTTGTACTCTTGGAGAGTGAGGCTCCATCGGAGCAAGCGGCCGTTTTTGTGTGACATTTGATTGAGCCACGTCAGAGGACAGTGGTCGGTCTCGAAGATGAACTTCGCTCCGTACAAGTAACACGACAACTTCTGGGCGGCCCAAACCAAACAAGCGCATTCCTTCTCTGAAGCGCTGTAGGCTTCCTCTCTTACATTTAGTTTACGGCTGGCGTAGAGGATAGGATGCTCCTCGTTATCGTCGCCGACTTGACTAAGTACCACGCCCATACCTCTGTCGCTTGCGTCGCATTGAACTATGAATTCCTTAGTGTAGTCTGGCGCGCGAAGCACAGGGCGAGAAACCAATAGCGTTTTCAAACTTTGGAAAGCGTTCTCTTTGTCCTTATCCCAGTGTACGTTACTCGGAGCTCCCTTTCGGAGGGCGTCTGTTAATGGACTTGCCAATTGCGAGTAATTCGGAATGTACCGTTGATAGTACCCCACAAGTCCCAAAAATGAACGAACGTCCGTTTTCGTGCGCGGCTGAGAAAAATCTCCAATCGTCGCTATTTTCAGCTCAGCCGGCCGTCTCATGTCCTGACCGACAACATGGCCCAGATAAGTAACCTGCGAACATCCAAACCTACACTTTTCCGCTTTCATCGTTAAGTCAACTTTAAACGTACGAAGCCTCGCATTCTTGTCGTAATCGAATTTGGCGTTCTTTTGAGCTAGTGCCATGTTCTTTCCGACTAGTTCTTGGGTTGCGCTTAGCCGTTCCAGTAAATTTAGCACGTATTCAACCACGGTTGGACTCTCCCCTCTTTCCTCCCACATCTCTCTTAACATTCTCAGTGGAGAACGGAGTGTCCTCCCATACACTAGTTCTGCTGGTGAGAACCCTGTCGCTTCATGCGGAACCGTTCGCAAAGCAAACAAAGTTGCCGGCAGACAGTTCTCCCAGTCCTCCTTGTGCTCGTAACAGAGCGCACGCAAAACTCGCTTAAGCACCGAATGCCACCTCTCTACACTGTTTGACTGAGGGTGATAGACAGAACTGTGTATTAACTTTACCCCGCACTTTTGCAAGAATGTGGAAGTCAGTGCGCTCGTGAATACTGACCCTTGATCTGCCTGAATTTCGGCTGGAAACCCAACTCGTGCAAACACTGTCAAAAGCGCGTCTACTACTTCAGTGGAGCTGAGCTCTTTCAAAGGGATTGCTTCTGGAAACTTGGTGGCCGGACACAGCATGGTAAACAAGTACCTGTAGCCTGATTTTGTTTTTGGAAGAGGCCCTACCGTGTCTATTACAAGTCGTCTGAAAGGCTCTGTTATTAAGGGCACTACCTTCAGTGGGGCTTTCCAAGTCTCTCCTGGTTTACCAGAACGCTGGCAGGCGTCGCATGATCTTACAAAGTTTTCTACATCTTTGAAACAGCCAGGCCAGTAGTATTCCATAAGCAATCTTTCCTTTGATTTGTTTATGCCTAGGTGGCCGGACCACCCATTTCCATGACAAAGACTCAAAAGGTCCTCCCTATACTTAGTAGGTATGACTAACTGATCTAAAATCTTACCCTTTCGATCTCTGTAATGCCGATACAACAATCCTCCTCTCTCATGTATCGTTACGTTGCGCCTAGCAATGCCTTCTTTAGCTGTGTCACGTAATTTAGCTAAGCTCTCATCATTCTTTTGCTCAGCTGCCAGTGACTCTCTATCCACGCGTAAGAGTTGATCAAAGTTCTTTGAGGCCGGTGATAATAACGACCCTGTCTCGCTTGGGAGCGCGTCTGCATGGTCTTCCTGCAGGCTAGAACTCTGACACTCTAGTGCTACGCTCTCATTGAGCTGGTCAACTGGCAGGCTCTCCTCAACTGTTCTTTTGTCCCTCGGGCCTAACTCGGATTCGGGGATTGAAGCTATCCCCTTTTCTGCTTCAGCTGGAGGAGCTTGAGCATTTTCAGCCGAAAGCGCCGAGATCTTACGAGCTTGGCCTCTGGTCAATGCCTGTACTATGCCCTCTCCTAGTTTGAGCCCTCTGTCACGCAGTAACTGATTCGAACGATTCGAAAAGATGTAGGGATACTGCAGTGACAACAATTTGGAAACTGCAGCCTCAGTCTCTAGCTCCCCGAATGGTCCACTGATTTTGACTTTGGCCATGGGCAGACATACGCTGTGTTCTTCTACAACCTGTTTTATCCATGCTACTTCTCCGGTGAAGTCCTCTACCATCACGTAAGACGGATGGACAATGTCCAGCGTGGCGGCACTGTCTCTTAGCACTCGGCATGGTTTTCCATTAACTTGCAGGTTGTGGAGATACGGACTTAAAAGTTCCATATTCTCATCTTTTTCCTCCACGTAGGAAAAAACTACGCTAGGCTTCTCGCAGTTTACAGCTATATGTCCCAGTTTGTGGCATTTGTAACAGCGAATTGGTCTAACAGATTCGAATTTTCTTTTCTGTTCTTTTTGTGTGGTTTCTCCGTTAAGTTTCTCCTCGATCTTTTCTGCGGGCTTTTCCGCCATGTCTACAGGCTCTGATCGTCTCGTTTGCGCACCCTTTTTGAACGGAAATGGTTTCCGCGGTCCATTTCGACCGTCCCAGTTTCCCTCCTCGGCGTTCAACTTTCTACGGGTTGCGTACTCTTCGGCTAATTCAGCCGCCCTTTCCACAGTGTTTACATTACCTCTGTCTTGCACCCACAGTTTCACAGCTTGGGGGATGGTTTTGTAAAACTGCTCTAGACACATGCATTCAATGATCATGTCTCTGCTGTCGTACGCTTCCGCGCTTTTAAGCCACTCGACTAGGTTGGCCTTTAAGCTATACGCAAACTCCGGATAGCCCTCGCTATCTTTCTTGCCTGTGCTCCTAAACCTTTGCCGAAAAGCTTCGGCTGAAAGGCGGTATTTCTTCAGGAGACTAGCCTTAACTTTCGCATAATCATATGCATCCTGCACACTTAGTCTGGCGATTACTTCCGCCGCCTCACACGGCAACATAGACAGCAACCGCTGTGGCCATGTACTCGGGCCGAAGTTCATCTTCTCGCAAGTCCTTTCAAAATTGCTTAGGAACAAGCCTATGTCGGTCCCGACCTCAAATGGCTTTAATAGCCTGTCCATGCGGTACGATTCTGCCTCACTTGATCGACCCAGAGCGCCTTCACTTCCTTGAGGCAACTCCAAACGTTTGCTTTCAAGTTCAAGTTGCATTTTCCTTAACTGAAACTCGCGGTTTTCTCTGTCCCGTTCTTCTCTTTCTTTTTCCCGTTTCTCTCTCTTTTTGAGAAGTTCCAATCCCATTTCAATATCTTGCTCACTGGCCTGATTGGAAATTAGCTCCAATAATTCCGATTTGAGCATTTCCTTGCGTACATTTAGGCCCAGTTCCTCACCAACAATCAACAACTCGTCTCTCAGCAATGTCCTTAACTCCATGACTGCTGCTTTACTGCCTTGATTCTGCTCTCTAAATCTAGCTAGGAAAACACAACCTAGCTAACACACAACAATCTAGCTTCCCTACTGTTCTAAACAGAACAACCACAAAATGAAGCCTAGAGAGTCAAAGCAAAAACCAAGCACTCACCGCAGATACAGCACCATGTCGCAAAGTCCATCCCACCGCTGTCAGCCAGTTGTCAGGATTGGGGGCTCAATCCCTTCGTCCGTGGTCCTTTGCCAAGATTGGAGTACGGCATGAATTCGAAGGTAGCTGGCCCATGCCGTCGTCCAACTTATTTACGCTGAGATCGTTGATGAAGTGAAGAACTGCTTCTCATCGAGAACGAGGAAAAAGGGGTTTATTTACAGAAAATTAACTCAGTCTAACATGACTGCTCAAGAGAAGTGCATCCAACAATCGCACAACCACAGTTTTTATACACTCGATCCGCCCGTCCACGACGCGGCGACTGTTCGTTTACACATCACCAACTCGCAGCTGCTCTGAAGACCAGTTTACAGACACAAAGGCACACACATTCCGAAGCCCAAGCGACGGTGTTGAAGGTGGTGCCGTTCCGGAAAATCGACGTTGTCGATCGCGCGTCGCTCATTGTTCCGAGCCACTCCAAACCTTGAGAAGCACAAAAATAAGTCTTCCCGCGGTAGCTTCTCCAGGCGTGTCAAATCAGCCCCGCGTTGAGGAACTCTGGAATCATTGTCCACACACCGAATTCGTCCCGTCACCATGTCGAAGGGGCTGGAGGAAGGCGGCGGGTTCCAGCGCAAAGGTCGCTTCTTTGAACGCCTCGCAGCTGCAGCACGGAGAGGTGCAGGTGCGCGTCTTGCACCCCTTGTCGTAATCAGGTGGCAAGGTGGCAGTCTTGTTGTGCAACCCGCCGTTCTTTACAGCCCCCAATCCTGACACAGAGGCGCTTGGATTTAAAGTGGCCGGAATCATCGTTCGGTCAGTATTCGAGATGAGCAAGAGACATTTAGAGTACTGGTGGGGACAAAAAGCAGGGAAGAGATTGATACAACCGGATCCGTTACAATCGTAGGTAGCGGCACAAGATACAGATGGAAGTTTTAAGGAAGCGAAAAAGAAAATTTGATGCATACAGAATGTCAGAATGAAAAGCATGCATAGCATACCTGATCAAATCAAACGGGCTAGGCGATACTTTGTCAACGACCCGTTTCATAGGGGATGCCAATAAATCATCATCATCATCAACAACTACCGTTTAGGCCTCCACTAACCCGGCAATCCGCAAACGCAACTGAGTATACCGGAGTACCGGACCCGCTAAATCTTTCCTTCACCAGAGCAGAAACAATTCAGCTGTCAACGGACGTCAGCCACCGGGGCTGTGTTTAATTCAGAGGTGAAAAAGACGGTTTCGCCTCTGCTGGTAAGAAGCTACGGGAGTATCGCACCAGCAAATTATTTAAAAGCGTACGCATTTACATGCCTACCCAACTAGAAAACCCGTCCATCCGTCCGTCCGTCACTGAAGACGAATCGCTATAAAGAAAACAATGTGTAAAACAAAAGAAATTCGAAAACAAGAACGTTGGCGGTGGTCAATGAGCAGTCAGTGAGTTCATAAGGATCATGACTGTTGAGGGGTTAGATGGGTCTTATCACGGTTGATAATGGTACGACGCAGATGGATAAGGTGCCAAAGAGCGATAAGCGTTTATAATGGTCGGAGCAAATCTGATAAGGTTAATAAAGACCGATAAGGGTTGGTAAGGGTCGGATCAAGTCAGATAGGGTTGATAAAGCCTGGTAAGAGCTGATAAGGGTCGGATAATGCCACATAAGGTTGATAAGAACAGATAAGGGTCAATAAGCATGGAATCGCTAGCAACAAGGTTGATACCGACCGAGAAGTGTTGATAAGGCTTGGATCGCATCCGATAAGGTTGATAACAACCGATAAGGGCAGATAACGGTCGGATCTGGCTGTCTGGAGATGAGTAAGTGGCACATTGTTTACGCGTACTTAGGCAACTCCCAGGCGAGTAGTTCCGTGAATTTTTTTATGACCTTCACGAAGAACCATTGCGCGACAGACCAATTTTTAGCCACAAAATGCTGCGAAACCGAACACATACTTTCACAACTCATAACAAGTTAACAGCATCAAGCATGTGCCGCACCATTTCCAATCGACCTCCGCGATTGTTCTGGTTTAATACGTCGATTTCGTCTACATATTTGATAAGCTCTGGTAAATGCCACAAAGCACAAACAGCATTCTTAAACGACTCCGTTCGACAAATGTGCCTTTTAACGTGCTGTCCCCAGTTTGGGTAAACCATTAGTTGAAGGACAATACATGCTCTCAAAAGTTGTAACTTTCTGCAGCCTGAATCCGCAACACCGAAGGGAGCCGAATGAACGACGACAGGGATGCGATGTTGTTGTGTCAAGGTTACCGACAATGCAAAATCTTTTTAAAAAATAAATCATGGGGTTATACGTGCTGTTAAGAATGGCGAGCTGCAATGCAGGATTGCCACCCAATTACGAATGGGGAACAAGACGCGCGTCCCCCACTCTCCGTCGCTTCAGCTAGGATGCGTTCGATGAAGCGGGCTTTGTGCTGAAAACCGCCGCCATCCTCTAGCCCCATCGCCGTTGTGACGGAACGAGTTCGGCGGGCGAACTATTGTGCCCGAACTCCCCAGCGCGGACCTGATCTGCTACGCGTGCGCGAGCTGCCGCGGGAAAGCCGTTTTTTGTTGCTTCCCACGCGCCGACCGGGACGCAGGACAACAAGCTACCCAGAATGACTCCGAGCTACCCGGAACGGCTCCCCTCTGACGTCGGTTCCGTACACTCGAACGTGTGAGCCTTTGTGTGTGTGGGCCGTCTGCGTTATAGTGCTCAGGGACAAGTGATGTGCAGAGTACTGGACCAGTTGGACAATCGTCCACTATCAGAACAAAAAGCTTTAGGTCAATGCTCCGAAAAAACATCCGCGTTAAAGGCCTTACTCGCGTTATTAAGGTTCCTGCGGTCTACGGGGCTTCACGACAGACTCTAAGAATGCCGCCCCCTACTGCTCTTTACTGTACGCGCTTTGTTCGTGCTTGTCTCTCTTTCTATCTTCCTCTTCCGCTCTGTTTCTCTTTTTATCCCCTTTAACCCTTCCCCCTGCGCACGGTAGCCAACCAGAACTACCTCTGGTTAACCTCCCTGCCTTTGTCTGCATTATCTTATCTCTCTCTGCGGGGGGGGGGGAGGGGGGCTAGTTTACAAAGAGGAAACGGACGTTCGCGTCACCTTGTATTGCCGGAGGACCGAGTGTTTAAAAACTGCTGTGGTGCGAATGCTAGGGACACATCTCTTGAGCAGTCATGTTGGACTGAGACTCTCTCTGAAGCAGTCATGCTAGACTGATATAAATATTGTAATTAAACCCATATTCCTCGTTCTCGATGATAAGCAGTCCTTCCCTTCATCAACGTCCTCAGCGTGGATAAGTTGGACGACGGCATGGGCCAGCTACCTTCTAATTCATGCCCGACTCCAATCTTGACAACGGATCACGAGCGCCGGGATTGAGCCCCGAGTCCTGACAGTGCCAAACAAAACCAAGAACTGATTATGAGGCACGCCGTAGTGGGGGACTCCGGAAACTTGGACCACCTGAAGTTCTTTAACGTGTGCCTAAATCTTAGTACACGGCTGTTTTCGCATTTCGCCATCAAAATGCGGCCGCCGTGGCCGGAGTTCGATCCCGCGACCTCGTGCTTAGGAGCCCAACACCACTGGGACTAAGCAACCACGGCGGGTAATGCAAAAGCTAATACATGTTGCTCCAATAGGATCAATAAGGATAAAGCTAATATCCGCTTAAAATCAAAACGCTGTAATTCCCCTCGCCTTCTAGGATTTCAAATGTTGTTCGGCCTATTCAGGAGGTTCTTCAAATAAGGTTCAATTTCCTTCACACCTCAGATAATTTCGCCCAATATGTGACACGCGCTAAAAAAGAAACACTCCACCGATTTATATATACTGATACAATATTTATTGCTGGAAAAGTCTATTTTTTTATTTTGTAGTCAGGGCTAGATTACTGTAGAGGAGGAAATTAGAACCATACTTCAGTTGACGGCGTGGGCCAGCTACCATCCAATTCATGCCCGATTCCAATCTCGACAACTGATTACGAACGATGGGATTGAGCCCCCAATCGTTACACCATTAACTCTCCCAAGTTTCTATAGATGCAGTTGAGCGATACCAGATATGACGAATCCACCTGAAGTCGCCCCAGAGAAGACTTGCTGTTGAAAGTACGAAGCGAACTCAAGGCAACGTCAACGCTACGTTCAATCGCCTCGGTGGTGGAGCCAGCGGCGCAGCCTTCTGCCTATACCGCCGCCGGCACGAACGCTGTCGCGCACGACACAAATAATCACACTACATCGTTTCTGCTGAGGTGTTGCGTGTATGCACTGCTCTGAGCAGAACGGACAGCAAACGCCGCGCTAACGTTATCTGATTCATTTATTAATTAATTTGTTTATTATGCGAAGCATATTACGAGGGCTCAACCCAGCTCCTCAGGCGCGGCGGTGACCATGAAATCACGTGACACCGTGACGTCACGACAGAGGAGAAGTGGATTTGGCTCAACTCTTGCAAGACGGGCTGGGTGGGAATCGAACCAGGGTCTCCGGAGTGTGGGACGGAGACGCTACCACTGAGCCACGAGTACAACGCTTCAAAGCGGTACAAAAGCGCCTCTAGTGAATGCGGTGTTGCCTTAGAAACGCGCTGTTTCTAAGGCGTGCGTCTCTTGCTCAGGCGCACATTTCGTTGCTTTGCTCGGCGAACGCTGCTTTGCTCGACGCTCACCGCGTCCAATGCGGGGCGCGTAGTCGCTGCCCTGTAGCCCATTGTCTTACACCCCTTGGCGGGTCGACGGGAACGCTGTCGCGTTCCACTCTTGAAGGCGAAGAAGTAATGCATGAGTTGTTTCTTCGTCTAGCCGAACCAAATATAGCCAAGCAACAGCAGTTCACCAGGCTAAACAGTGGTTCAACAACTAAAATAAAGGCTAGTATGCTTCGCATCCTGGGCTTAACCTTACCTAAGCCACAGCCATTTTTTTTATTTAATTTTTTATTTATTATATATACTTTCAAGGCCCTACGGCACTACAGAAAGGAGTGGTACATAACAAAGCAATGTAATATGCAGAAAACGGTATGCAGACAACGTTAAGCGGTAGCGTGGTAGACTGCTGTTTTGAATGAAGATGTATCTGTGATCTGAATGATGGAAGCAGGAAGGTGGTCCCAGTCGACACTTGTGCGGGTAAAAAAGAGTCACGATGCTTGTTCGTTCGGGGTGATGGGACGGCAACTTCACACCCGTGGTCAGAACGGGATGAAGTGTAGAAAGGTGGAGGTGATGAGTTGATTCTTGAGCACCTGGTTCATCATCAGCCTGGTTACGCCCACTGCAGGGCAAAGGCCTCTCCCATATATCTCCAACAACCCCGGTCATGTACTAATTGTGGCCATGTCGTCCCTGAAAACTTCTTAATCTCATCCACCCACCTAACTTTCTGCCGTCCCCTGCTACGCTTCCCTTCCCTTGGAATCCAGTCCGTAACCCTTAATGAGCATCGGTTATCATCCCTCCTCATTACATATCCTGCCCATGCCCATTTCTTTTTCTTGATTTCAACTAAGATGTTATTAACTCGCGTTTGTTCCCTCACCCAATCTGCTCTTTTGTTATCCCTTAACGTTACACCTATCATTTTTCTTTCCATAGCTCGTTGCGTCGTCGTCAATTTCAGTAGAACCCTTTTCGTAAGCCTCCAGGTTTCTGCCCCGTACGTGAGTACTGGTAGGACACAGCTATAATAGCACCTGGTTATAGAGTGATAAACCTTGTAAAATAGGCAAAGACAAGCGCAGACAGATCTGGCAGATCCAGGGTCTTTTTTCATACATGTAACACTGCAATGGCGGGAATAGTTAGATAAAATAAAGCGAGCAGCTCGGTTTTGAATGGCTTCAAGGTTTACGGTTAGTGATGCTTGATTGTTATCCCAAATGGCAGATGCGTATTCAAGTTTTGAGCGAACTAGGGTTTTGTAGAGTGTCAATTTTACCGAAGTAAGAACGGTAGAAAAGTTACAACGAAGATATCCTAACATGCGATTAGCATTAGCAGTAATATAATTAGTATGCATATTCCATGAAAGATCCTTAGTTATGTGAAGGCCAAGATATTTGTGAGCGTTAACGGATGCTAATGAAGTGTCATTAAGTACATATCACCACTGATTGTTATTGCTGGTTTTACGTGATATGCG
The DNA here is from genome assembly GCF_038994185.2 of Dermacentor albipictus. Taxonomy (NCBI): domain Eukaryota; kingdom Metazoa; phylum Arthropoda; class Arachnida; order Ixodida; family Ixodidae; genus Dermacentor; species Dermacentor albipictus. Next base: position 68,424,902 of record NC_091830.1, read on the forward strand.
CATCGATTTACACTTGTTAGCGTTGAGTTTCATGAGCCATTTTTTAGACCAGAGTGATACATTGTGAAGATCTCCTTGCAGTTTATCTGAATCATCAGGGTTAGTGATCTTCCGCTATATTACGTAATCATCTGCGAACAGAATAATTGATGATGACTTTACACAGGGAGATCATTAATTTAAGTCAAGAAAAGTAGAGGCCCCAAGACGGACCCTTGTGACACTCCGGATGTAACTGTTGACAAAGCAGATGAAGAGTTATTGGTTGTGACATATTGAGTTCGATTAGAAAGAAACTCCTTAATCTAAGACAACACATTTGGGTCAATAGTTAACTAGACGCTAACTATAAAGCAGACGCTTTCTCGGCGGTCTCATCCAGCACACCATCTGCAGGTGTGACGCCTGCAACCAAACAGGTGACGCTTATCGTTTCGCCCGCGGTGTAAGACGCCCAGCTGCAAGGACGCGATTAATTCTATCCACAGTTGTCTTCACGGAGGAAAGAAGCAAAATAGGAGAAGGCCTCCTAACATCGCGTTTATCAAGCCGGAAAGGCAGCCATCTTGGTGTGCCTTTCCCCTTCGCGTCTGTAATCACGCAGCTCATCGGAGCAGACGGCACGAGCTTTGAGCTTGCACCGCTACGAGCCGCCGGAAGAGTGTGCTGCTCACACGCGTCAGAACAAAGCCTACGAAACTTCTGTAACAGTTTTAGTGAAGCAGACGCACACCGTCTGTTGTTTTTTTCGTGGCGCGTTGAAGAAGACGGCGAGGACCCGTGCCGTGATCACGTGAGCTGCTTTGTTGCTGGCTGAGACTCGCGCACTCACAGACCCATACACACGATCTTTATACGCTTACGCACCGCACTCCAAACTCAGCTTGTCTCGCGAGCGGAATGTGCTTCGGGAGAGATACGAGCCGAAAAAAAAAATCTTACATCACTTTTCGGAGGACGATAAATAGCAGCAAGAGATTCAGCAGCGAGGGTGCTGTGGCAAATAAAGGCTGTTCGGCAGGCACACCAGTCCCAGTGGTCCTTTGCGAAACAGAGGACGTGACTTTGGCCACACTCTCTCCAACGCATCCGGGCTGGTTGGGACCTCACCTACAGGCGTTCTTTCCTTCATGGTCCCGTTGGTCGTGATTACGCCAATAGATTTTTTTGAAGTAGTAGCTTAGCGCAAATAAAACCACAGACACAAGGAAGACAGACAAGGACAAGCGCTAGAACGCCAATGGAACGCCAATAGAACACCGCCTCAAAACACCGAGCGTAACGCCATATCCTGCTATCACTGTCGAATGCCTCAACCCTCCGGGCTAAAATATGCCCAATTTCTTTTTCGCTCTCTCATTCTTCTTTTCTGAAACCACAAACTATGTGGTTTTGCAATTTCGCGGTGCCCCAAATTGCGCAACCAAGCAATTCTCCGTGGCGCGGCATACCGTTCAACGAGAAACTAATTAAAACTCCACAAATTAGTTGCGGCGCAAGGGTCTCTTTCGCGCTCGCGTTTCGCATCTGCCAGTCAACGACGATGACGCTGCCCCGTTATAGGATTAACAAAGGCGCGCCCGCACCGGTCGTTCTCACGACGTTTTAAAGCCCACGCGAATTCTCGAAACACGAAGCTCCCTGCGCGCGCCGCTGCTCGGCCCACGTCGAACGCTCGAAAACGAGCCGGAAGTACGGTAATAAATTTTGGCCACCAGGCAAACTCATACATTTTTTAGCCAAACGTCGAGTGCACTGTATTGCTAATAAATACCGCTAACGAATACCACAGACAATGTGTTAGTTATGATATTAGGTGGGATTAGGATTAGTAGTAGATTAGTAAGGCTGGTTTTTTTTTCTCTCTCTTTCGTGAATGATGCAGGTAGGATATCGATAACTGCCTCTTTTCGAATTGTACAATCTTTAGAACGGTGATTGTTTGGGCTATAGTTGGTTTTCCATTTTTAGTTTGTGCGGTACAGCGCGAAGCAGGGACAAAGGACGCAAGAAAACGAGGACAAGTGTCCTCATTTTTCTCGCGTCCTACGCCCCTGCTTCGTGCTGTACCACACAGTCTAAAAATGTATAATCCTGGCACGTTAGGTCGAGATGCCTCAAAGCAACAGATCTAGAGTCGACCGATTCTTCAACGGAAACGCGCGAGCCACCATTGGCCGCGGCCGGTCACTGCATTCCAACCGCGCGTGCGAAGAGGTCAGCAAGAGTATAGCGCGTGCCAGGGGCTGTGTCGTGCTGGTGGGAAGAGCCTAGCAGACGAAACTCGCTTCCAGTGTTGTATGGGTTGGGGTCAAGCATGAAATAGACGGTAGCTGGCCCATGCCGTCGTCCAACTCATCCACGCTGAAGGCATTGTTGAAGGGAGAGACTTGTTCTCTACGAGAACGAGGAATATGGGATTTATTTGCAGTATCTACATGAGAACGTTGCAGTCCATCAGTCTAGCATGACTGAAAGAGGAATGCACACCGAACGGCCGATGACGGCTGCTTAAATACACTCTGTCCTCCCTAGATCCCTAGGTGAGAGAAAACGGCCTTCAACCCTAGACCATCAACTGAAGGGAACACTGAGGCGAAAAAAGAAAGAAGACACTCTACTCTCTACTCTTGTGTCCTGACTGCACGCCTCATTTCCTTTTTGCACAATGAATCCTTACCAACTAGCTCAGCTTTCTGTCGTTCTAACCCTCGACCGGTGGAAGCGTCCAAAGTCATCGTCGCCGACCCGCCTTTTGAGGGGAAGAGTTTATAAACTCATTTCCGCACAGGTTTCGCTGACCACGCCGAGGTGAGAGGGTTCTGGCAGACAAGGGCCCTGCCCTGAGCAAGCGCCTCTTGATCCCAGTGTTGACTCCACAGACAGTGGCCGCCGCGTCTGTCCATTGACTAATGACTTCTAAGACCCGTGAGACGGCGCCACAAAACTTCTTCCAGGAGTTCCCCCGCTCCAATCAAACCGTGAAGGCAACGGCGACTCCACAAACAATACTTGGTCCACCGACTGCGTCCAGACATCCCGGCGCCGCTCAGTTGGGGCACGACGCATTGTGGTTCTTACAAAGCGAGTCGTCGCAGCAGACATGGTGGCGGCGATGGGTTGTTGACTCGGCGCATTGTTGTTTTCACAAAGTGAGTCATCGCAGCGAGCCGGGCAGGTTCCGGCGGTCGCTTCTGTAGCTCGCGAGCCCGCGCAGGCCGTTCGTAACAGTGTGCTTTGTGCGCATGCGCTTCAACTCTTGCTGATCCCGTCGCTACGCGCTGCTGAAAGGCACCGACCAGCCGCGGCCAGTCGACGCTCGCGCGCTATACTGTTAAAGACTCGGTAGACCGCAGAGTTTCATACAATAATCACTAGGGGGGAACTCTGGCGCCAGCGTATACGGGACGGTTCCGCGGGGCGGTTTGAGCCAGCACGGGAATTACGGGAAGTACACGGATGTGCCTAAACTTCGTCCTTCTGGCGTCAAACGGATCCGCGATCTTGTAAGATTCGTCATTTCTAACAAAGCACTGCGCTAAACAATTTAAAAGAACACTAAAGGCAGGACTCGCGCCTGGGCCCTCTAAGCACGGAAGCCCGATACTGAAACCATCACGCCACGGACACATGCATCCAGGTGTGGCTCAGAACGCCCTTACGAATTTATTTTGGGAAAGCTGCAGCGTTTTGGGACGCTTGGTGCGTTTCGATTTGGCCACCCCGATAGGTCGAGCCGCTGCAGTTAGTAACGATTGTGGGCGTTTGCCGAGTATTCTGCACTAAGAAAAGCATAGACCGCTTCGAATTTTAGCGCAATGAACACAGATAAAGCGTAATAAACAAAGCCACAAGAACGTCTCAATCTACAAGTACGAAGATCAGACAAGTCTATGTACTTCCCGTCATTCCCACGGTGGCTGAGAGATCGCAACGACAGAGTTCCCTCTAGTAATTATTGTATCAAGCTCTATGCGGTAGACTGCACGTTATATGTGTTTGAGATACGTATTTTACATTAAGACGCACCATTACAGTATTTCACTAGGGGAATTCTTCCTGCATAATGTAGCTCGCACTCAATAAGCTCGAACTAAAGCGCAGCTTTCAAGAGAGAACATAACGCACCGTTTGCGCTGTCAGCCATGGTAAACTGTCGGGACATCCAAATAAAGACGAATGTGTGAAATTGGCGGTGAACAAAAAAACATTAAACAACCTGTTTGAGATCCAGCGGCCCGGATCGACAGCTCTGGGACTCCGGCACGCGAGTCACGTGACGCGTGGGATGTGACGCCTCGCGTGGCAAGTGCGATGCATGCGTGGGATCTCGCTTGTCGCGCCAGCGCGTCCTGCAGCAGCCGTTTCCGGCTAACATGTCCATCTCTATTAGTTCGCCGTGTACAGCAAAACAAACGCCCTCTTCTCTTAAATTGCAAATTAAAAAAAAAGAAAGAAAGGTGGTAACGAGGAGGAGGAGGAGGAAAGGGGTAAAATAAAAACAAAAGGGCAACGAATGCAGTAATAGTTGATGTACACAGAGGAACGTGAAACAAGCTCTGCAAGAGGGGCAATGAGATATCGAATCACATAGTTTCACGAAGAAGACTAAAATGACAGCCGTTTCGAGTAATTGTCTAAGTGGTGTCTAAATTTTAGGAAAGAAATAAAAAACAATTTAAACGCACTGATTTGCCGCATGGGGCTAAATCCTTTTAGTCGTAACATTCTTTCTCTGGAAGCCATTTCTTTCAAACATTGCCGCTGAGAAGTGCAATGTTGTTGGTGCGTTTGAGGAATTTCATTCGATTCGTCACGAAAATCCTTGCACCCACGATATGTTACTTCGCTTTTCCGTCCATTTGCCTTAAATGTTTCCCTCTCCATCTATACAGAACAAGAACGTTTCCATCCAGTCTTTTCACAATCACCCATAGTGAGCAAGAAACATATTTAGAACGCCAAACCAAGAAAACGAGGCAACAGCGGCGGTATTTTCGCGCAACTGTATGTTTGCGCAACTACATATACTTACGGCAGGTAGTGACTGCGGATCTGGATCATGAGAATGAAATAATCAAACGAATAAGAATGGGCTGGGGTGAGTTTGGCAGGCATTCTCAGAACATGAACAGCAGGTTCCCGTTATCCCTCAAGAGAAAAGTTTATGACAGCTGTGTCTTACCAGTACTCACGTACGGGGCAGAAACCTGGAGGCTTACGAAAAGGGTTCTACTTAAATTGAGGACGACCCAACGAGCTATGGAAAGAAGAATGATAGATGTAACGTTAAGGGATAAGAAAAGAGCAGATTGGGTGGAGGAACAAACGCGAGTTAATGATATCTCAGTTGAAATCAAGAAAAAGATATGGGCATGGACAGGACACGTAATTAGGAGGGAAGATAAGCGATGGTCATTAGAGTTATGGGATGGATCCCAAGGGAAGGGAAGCGTAGCAGGGGGCGGCAGAAAGTTAGGTGGGCGGATGAGGTTAAGAAGTTCGTAGGGACAACATGACCACAATTAGTACATGACCGGGGTAGTTGAAGAAGTATGGGAGGGGCCTTTGCCCTGCAGTGGGCGTAATCATACTGATGATGATGATAATTATGATGATGATGATTATGTACGTTACATACAGCTGCTGGCAGAATCTTCTCGTTCCTCTTGGTCCTTTTATTTTGTTCTTCAACGAAGTTTAATCCACTTTTTTTTCACCCTTTGACGTTAAGCACGCCACTGCCCATCTGGTTGAGCCCACGCGGTCTCTGCTCCCTATACGTCGACGCCCCTGCACGTGATGAGCTCCATCGCACCATATCGAGTGCACCGCTAAGGGAGTCCGGTCCACTCGCTCTTGCCACAGTGCGTCTGACGGCGACAGCTCTCTCAATCAATCAAGAGTAAATCACACGCGGCCCTTCTGCCATCGTCGACGCGTAGAGGAACAAAATAAAAAAAAGAAGAAGAGAAAGTAAGTGGGGAGACTTTCGCTATACCTGCGTCTTTAGACCCGTGTTGCGACAGCATCACGTTCGCACAGTTGACACCGACATACCTTTTTTTAACAGCTCAGACTTTTTAACGCGATCGCCATTGCTTAGGATGCTTCGGTCACTTCCCGGTTGCCCGCGATCACCGCGTGCACCGTTTCGCGACAGCAGTTCGGGCGGTGTTGCCACGGCTGCCCGTGTGCGCATGCGCGCAACGACCTGGATCTCGCCGCTATACGCGGACCTAGCAGACGACTGCAACCACTCCCGTTGAAGTGGAGAGGCCCTGACCCTCGCCCTTGTGGTGCAGTGCTTTCCAGGCACCGCGGCAGGAAACTCTTGAGAGCTAGACTGCGAGTCGGCCTAGTTGAAACAAATTCATCTTAAAACTTATTGTGCGCAACAAACAGGGACGAAGAATAGAAGAAACACAAGGACGATGCGCTCGTCCTTGTGTTTCTTCTATTCTTCGTCCCTGTTTGTTGCGCACAATAAGTTTTAATCTTGAGAGCGCTTGTGGCCACGCGGTCATTTTTCGCGCGCTGGAGGCATACTCGCAGAAAAAAATAAAAAAGTGCGCCTCATCGAGCAGTCGGGATGCTCGCCATACGTAAAACAAAAAAAAATTACTGTTCGGACAGAAAGAGCGCCTTTCCAGTCCATCTCCTCCTGCGCTGTTCCTTTCGGGCCACAAACATTCGCAAATATATACACGACTCCGGCCCAACATCGTATACTATGTCTTAGTGCGCAAACTGCAGCCCCGAAATGGGCGCGCCCGCGTGCGAATTATTATTATTCTTTGTTTTGCACACATATACACATATACACAGGTAACAGGAAAGGGAAAACGAGGAGCAGGCTGGCAACTGCCAAGTCGAGCGCCAAAGAGGCAACGCTTTAGCGAACAGGGCCACACGTATACAAGCTATGGCTTACTTATTTGTGCACGCCCCTTCGCGGGGCAGTGTTAAAAAAATTGCAAGGCGTCACATCCCTACAGTGTCGCGAAAGATTCGCCCCAATGCCGCAGCTCCCCAAGGCGGTCGGACTAAGATATATATATATATATATATATATATATATATATATATATATATATATACGCCATTAATTTGAAAGAACTGCCGCACCGGGGCGGTCGAAGAAACGCCTGGCAGCTGGGGGCAGCCCCAAAGACTTGTCAGCCCATCGACAACCTCCAGCAACGTATGCATAGAGCCATAGCCCGCGTTAAAGCCTCCCGTTGCGCACGAACGCCCCCTCTGCCCCGATTAATCTGTTCCGCTGGAAGAAGCCGTCCGGCTCCCGATTCCTACCCTGCCTCCGCGAAATCAGTTGGGCGAGAGGGAAATGGGGAAGGGAACGGTTTTCGCGGCCGGCCAACGCCACCTAGATAGCACAAGGCCTTTTCACTCCGATCCATGCACGTCATGTTATCTGGCCCGACTGCCATATAATCTAATAGGGATGCTCTCGAGCAGGCAACAGTGATTTTGAAGTCACCACTTTCATCACACCAGCCTTGTCAATGGAAATTTCGGGCCAGGTAGCGGACGTCATGGATCGGAGTAAACAGGCCTTGTGCTATCTAGGTGGTGTTGGGCCGGCGCGGTCTCGGACGATCAGGGAAGGCGAGCATATTCGAGCCGTCCCTATATCGAACCCCCGACGAATTATCGAGTTTCGCTCGGATCTTCGCGGAACTCGTCGTGACGGCTCGGACAGGCCGAGCTGCCATGCCAGCGAGACTCCGACCTTTTTACCGTATTTACTCGATTTTTAACGCATTGCTCAATAATGAAATGTTTATTTAAATTCCGTCGATGCTTGGAGGCTTGGGCAGATGCCGCTCCATGGTGCAGCGAAACCATGGATAATGACACGTTCTATACTGCGAGTTCGTATTATGTTGGAGAATATCTTGTGCAGGTTATACTGGAGTTACATACGAGGCTGTGCGGCACGGACCCAGAGTGGGCCCATTGTGGCACGCTCTGCAAACATCGCCTCCCAGTGAGCGAAGCAACCCAGCAAGCAGACGATTGAAAAATGAAGCACAGTGTGCGCAGACGTTGTAGTTTCTTTCTTCCACTTCTAGCGGCCGCCGGTACTGTTCACACTTTATATGTGTGTAAGTGTCTGTAATAAAAGAACGACATATCTCAGCTCTGTAAAACTGCCCCTTGTTGGAGACATCTAAAGCGGCCAAAACTGGCGTCACACATCGATCCGAGGTGCACGCAGTTAATTCGCGAGTAGGACATTCGCAAGGCAATCGCAAACAATGCAACAAATTCACGTAAGATGTTCAAATTCACGTATCAAACTTATCCGCTTAACGCCCTCTTACCGGTGCAGGTTATAGAGCTGCGATATCTATTCTAATCGAGTGTGTGTGTGTGTGTGTGTGTGTGTGTGTGTGTGTGTGTGTGTGTGTGTGTGTGTGTGTGTGTGTGTGTGTGTGTGTGTGTGTGTGTGTGTGTGTGTGTGTGTGTGTGTGTGCGTGCACACACACACACAAACACACACACACACACACACGCATATGTAAACACTGTGCTTCAGTTTTCTTTCTTTTAAGTTGGCTATTCTCAAACATTTTTGTAGAAGGTGCGAAGTCCTGAATCAGAATTCTGCTGTCTATAAAGTCGGCAGAGATGAGGTTTCTTTCCGAAATGCAACAAATTTCGTTCCAATCGGCTCGGCAGTTCTTTAATGAGAGAATTTCTGTGTTTCACAGTTACTCGAGGAAAGCACTCCAAGTCGTTCCGAAAGTAAAGCCCCCTCTCAGGTGAAGAGAAAATGCAGAGCAAAGCGATAACCTTCCTTTAGAGTTATCACAATAAAAGGGCAGGTTAGTATGGTTTCGTGTCTAACGCAAACGCGATGCCTTTTGCTAAGATTTTACGGGCGAAGTGAAACAGCTTCTCATATATCCCGTATTACTCTTTAAAAAAAAAGCTATGCGAAAAGAATGCGGCAGCCTTACGGATCCCGTAAGAACGTCACGAAGAACATGTCCAATCACTAGTCGGTAGAAAAACAGTCAACTGCTTTTCGCACCTCTCCTACAACGAAGACACTCGGGCAGGGAGAGAAAAGAGAGTGAGAGATTTCTCATCGGAAGTCGTTAGCAATGAGCATTTCTTCGAGAGCCCCGGCACGGGCAAAACAAGTTATTTTCGCGAAACGTGCTCCGCGCCCGACGGCAGAAAACAGAAGGAAAAAAGCAATAACCGGAACGAACGAGTCCATAAGGCCAGACGGAACACGCTCAGCACACTCCGCCAAATGAACGTCGATTACCGACTACAGCGGCGACGGCAAGGCCGTGGCGTACAAGAGCACCAGCAGCAGCAGCAGCTGCAGCAACGGCCCCTAGCGAGCAGGCCAAAAGGCCAATGGGTCGAGCCGACAAAGGCCGTCGTGAGTTTCGCTCATTCTTCCGAGACGCCACAGCAGCGTCGGCCGCTACGGCGGGGAAACAAGGACTGAGAACAAATGGTGGCCCTCTTGATGACCTGCCTTCTCCGAGCACGGTGAACGCCGATCGCCAGGGGGAAGGGGGGGGGGAGAGAGGATTACGGATACGTACGCATGCGCGCGCAAACAGGAGCGCGGGGGACAGCGCCACCTCGTAGACAGCGACGTACTTAGGGGTCGCATAAAAAAATGTTTCTATCCAGTGGCGACGTGCTCGGCCCGTGACAAAAGCCTCATGGGGCTCGTTTGGACGCGCGAGCATTGCGGGGGCGAGCTTTCCAACTTGCAAATGAATTAGCTGCACCATTTTTCTTTTCTTAGCGACTGCGCGTTGGACCCCTGGGATTCCCGTTTATTCACTTCGCCGCGTGTACGAAAAGTGCTCCATCGTCAACGCTTTTGTCCTCTCCCCCAAACTCTGTTGTTGTGTGTGAGGTTGCACACTCTATCCCACATATGTGCCCCCGCAGGGAAAGACTCAATGAACGGAGCTGGCGTTCTCAGTCAATCGGAGAAGGCGTATAGCCAGTCAGAACTGACGAGACTAATTTCGCAACTAGACAAAATTTGACAATATCCCGAAGAGCACCACCCAACTATGGTCCAGCTGGATTTTACGCTTCCTTCCGCGCTTTAGTGGCCTTTCGTTCAAGCTGTGTTCTGTCAGTGTACGATGACGCTGCTGTTAAAAACGACCCGCTGAGGTGCAAGTTTTGCCAGCCAGTGGCGACAGCGGCGTCAACTTTTCCTGAAAAGCCACCGTCATCACCTAGCCAAACGGCGTCACAAAGTCTAGTGTGTGCGGAGGACAATACACCGCGTCCGCGACTCTTCGTCGCGGGATTGCCGAGATGAGTTCGACGAACCAGGCTTTGTGACTGAACACGCCACTGCCGACCTGGTCTGCCGCGAGCGGGGGAGTTCCCTAGGGGACGTATTTGGCGGCAACGTCCCATGCGCCTTTCAGGACGCAAAACAATGGAGAACCGGCGGCCACGCTAAGGGGGTCAGCTCGGGCAATAAGATGCGCCTTTCCTGACGTAAGCCCCGCGTTCTGCGAAGACCGTCTGACCTCGGTGGGGATCATGAAACATGTGCGGAAGTGTGTATGTGTAAGCCCTCCCGCTAAAAGGCGGCTCGTCTACGATGCCTGGTCGAAGGTTTACCTCACCTAGGGATCGAGGGAGGATCGAGTGTTTATAAACCGCTGTTGTGCGACTGCTCAGTGTACTTTCTCTCGCAGTCATGCTAGACTGATGAACTGCAACGTCCTTATGTAGATACTGTAAATAAGCCCATATTCCTCGTTCTCGATGAGAAGCAGTCCTTCCCTTCAACAACGTCCTCAGCGTGTATAAGTTGGACGACGGCATGAGCCAGCTACCATCTAATTCATGCCCGACTCCAATCTTGACAACTGGTTACGAACGGTGGGATTGACCTCCCAATCCTCACACTGCCAATTCTCGCCCTGTCATTGCAAGACAGGTGTTTCCAGTCCGCGAGGCACTGCTAAGCGTCGCAGCAAGATGGGCCACGACTAGCTCTTCACAGAGCTCGGAATGGTCCATTATGCGGGATGTATTTGGGCTTGACGGAACTTCAAAGGATATCCTGTGGACGCTGTAGGATAATTGTAGTTCTTGAGCTGGATCACTCGAAGCGGCACACATTGTTCTTGCACGAGTAATCGGGATCCAGAATAGACTAGTTAACAACAATCACTAAGTAAGTTTTTAACTATAGTTACATTGCCGCGCATATATGGCTATTTACTCATTGTAGCCGGCTAGTTCGCAAGGCGCATCCACTAGGAATGAATTCTGAGGGTGTCACTGGTTTTCGAGAATTTGCGCCATCAAATTAGCGGTAAAAATGCACAATTGCTCTACTTAATTTTTCATCAAAACGCCGTTTTCTGCATTGAAACAAAAAAGTAACTGGAAAGCTAGCCCATGTATACGCATTTTGTCTCATGATTTGGGAATGAATATTTCGAAACTGGTCTCATCCAGAAAATCATTTCCAAGTGGATATGGTTTAATTTTTAGACCTTTTAACTTTAACTTGCGATAAGTGACGCGTAAAGTAAATTTTTAAAAGTTATTTAGCGAATTATTGTTAATTAGTCGATTACGCATTTCTATGTTTCGTGAAAGTAATGTCCGCCTCTCGCTGTAATCCAGCTGAAGGACTAGGATTGTGCCCACTGCCGGAAGCCACTTATTTAAATATATGTATATTATTATAGACAAAAAAAACACTGCATATTGTAATCTAAGAGTATTGCGCCACAGATGGTTAAAACTAATCGTTACAGGTGTGTTGATTTGGGTGTCCAAGCAAGTAAATAAATCAGGAGCCATTCCATTATGTGAACGTTGATGACCAACGAAGCTGTTTAGCACACGACACAGAGGCGACACAAAAAGTTATGTTTTATATGCCAAAACCACTTTCCGATCATGAGGCACGCCGTAGTGGAGGACTCCGGAAATTGCGACCACCTGGGGTCCTTTAACGTGCACCTAAATCTAAGCACACGGGTGTGTTCGCATTTCGCCCCCATCACAGAGGTGTCACAGAATTGTGAACAAAGGTACGAACTCATTTACCGTGATTTTCGCATACATTCGCATGGAGTCAGAGCCACCACGGGAGAACGAAAGGAAAGAAACCGAGATACGCAAAGCGCTTGGAACGCCGACAAAGAGAGGGCGGCGCGAACGTAGGCGTGGCCGACGCGGGCCTAAGTGCAGTATCCGTTCTCGTCAGCTTAATATCAGACACGGGTTCTATTCGGACCCAATCTTATTTTTTGCAAGTCGGCGGAGTGCCTGAAGCATGCTTCACCTCACATCTTCGGGATCGGCCCACGGTCTTTTGCACACGCACACACAAAAAAAGAAGACGCGGGGAAGCCTAGTCACAAACAGCTTCGCCGTAATAAATCAAGGTCTTCCGAGGACGCTGTTGCACACAGTTTGTCACTACGGCCGCAGGAACGCCGAAGTCCGGCAGTGCGCTAAGCCGTCCAAGCCGCGAGGTATATAACGCCTTTCCGCCGCCACGAGTCTGCCCGCACCAATACGTGGGAGAAATAAACAGCTCGGGTGCTGCCACCTTCCGGCGAGACACAACACAGAGCCAGCCGTCGGAACCAATCGAGTTATCCGCCGCGAACGTGGTAGAGGGATGTTGCGAACGTGCGCCGGGAATAAAGGGCAAACTAGGAAGCGGGGGGGAGGGGAGACGCTATATAAGAGGGGGAGAGAGAGAGAGAGTGAAGGATTCGCGTAATCTTGTTGACGCCGGGCGGTCTGTGGATGCTCCCTACGCAAGCCATTTCCGCGTGGACGGACAGAGGGAGATTGTGCCTCGTCCGAACCAACATACTGCATGCGCATTTGTCTATTCGTTGCGTTCGGAATCCTTCGGGCGCGCTCGGAGGTGAAGGTCGACCGGAAAGAGGGCGTTCCCTCCTCCTCGTTTCTGCCAACACTTCTGTTGTTTTCAGTTGCCAGAATATATAAAGAAATATTGAAAACAAAAGCTTGACACCGCATTATCTTCGTTCTTTTCTTTTCTCTTTTTGAGCACGGGTTGCTGCGCGAGTTGTTATAGTTATAAAGCAGCAGAATCATCGATGTTTGTGATTGAAACAGCGCGGTAAATTGACGGGAAATTGGAGGCATTTTGACGCGAAACCTCTTCCTTTTTCGTTCAGCACGTGGGGTTGCTTGAGAAAATCGCACGTAAAGTTACATGTCTGTAACAAAACGCAACGAAAACATGTAATACCAGTATCGCTTGTATCTCTAAAGCAACTTATTTCGGCATCGCTGTGTAGAGGCGAAAAAGAAAAGCATTGCGCGATCCTGGCCCCGATGGCTTCTGACGTCGCGTCAAGCATGACGTAACCGGAGCTAAATTTAGTCTCTCACTCGTATTTCAGACAGGCGCATCTCGGCAGTGTACGTTTGTCGGGATCTCACTCCACCGTATAGTATATAGTATTATCCATAATACAAAAACATGCGCTCATTACGAGTTATAAGGCTTACAATTGTGCAATTTCCTGCAGGAATTTGACGGTTGTTTCGGCTACGGCGCCCCGAGCAGTCGACACATAGGATTCCAAAACGGCGTGAAGAGTATCGGGCAGCAAAAGAGAAGGGGGGGTTGGGGGGAGGGAATGCAAATTTGTGCCCACCACATTTGACCACGGTGCGGGTCCACTACGGACAGGCAGCGAGTACGATTACGAGATTTGACCGTGGGACCTCCACCGGTTCAACATGCGAGCTTTCTAAAACGCGTGAATAACTGTCACTTCTGCATTTGTTGACGTTACTTCTACGTGCACCATCTGCAGGACGTACAAAACGTTTCGGTACCCCACTGTCGCATCTGTCCCCGATACATCCTATCCATGCAAATTTATTTATTTTGATTTTTTTTAAAGCTTGCGCTGAAAACTCGTATTTTCCGGGATACAAACGCGCTTTATTAAAGGTGATTTACATTTAGAAGCAGCAAAGAAGAAGCAAAGTGCTTGATACAGTTCATAGTGACAAGCAACACATTCTTGACAAGGTCAAAGTGACTTTTGCAGCGACTTTTGTGTTGCTGATCTCGAATCCTTCGGGAACTCGTCTGTACAGATTTGCTCGAAGCAAACATTATTCTAACGTCCTTTCACCATCAGCAGAGAGATAGAGAGAGCGGACACATAGAAAGGCAGGGAGGTTAACCGGAGGTAGTTCGGCTACGCTGCCTTGCACGGGGAGAAGGAGTAGGGGGATAAAAAAAGAAACAGAGAGCGGAAGGGAGAGTGAGACTTGCGACGGAAAGTTGGGAAATCGACGAGCGCAACTTCTCCGCCAACAATTTTTCTTTTTTTTGAAAGTTGACGCAGCATTCGTAAAATCGTAAAACGAGCCTAATTTCGTATGCTTTACAGAAAATTCTGGGGTGTTTTGCATGTACACGCAGTATGCTATAGTCCCTTCGAGATGACGTAATCCGCTGAGCTGAAAAGGATTCAGCGCCACCGCGAGCGGAGCAGACTACAGAGGTGAACTGTCGGGTATATTGCAGCGACAAACTCCCGTTTTTCGACGCACCGCATAGCATAACTGGTTTATCTCCGAGCGAGAATCACCAAAGAGCGAAACGTAATTAAAGACACTCGCGACTATGATTTCGCGGCTGAATGCACCGCCTTTGAAACCAACCTGTATCCGTAGGCACACGTGAAAGGGGGGGGGGGGGGAGCCCCAGTGAACAGGAACAAATACACAAGGAAACCGTATCGAAGCACGAACCGTGTAAGCGAAATGTCGACGGGAACGCCGACACGAAAGAAAACAAAAGCCTGGAATCGTGAAACCCGCCGTCTGCTCCCGCGTATTGGAATCGCTCGCATCTAATGACGTCATTGAAGCGCAGTCGACTTCCTCGTTCAAAGGGAACGCGCGTCGGCCTCTTGCTCCGATCTTCGGCAAACTTTCGACTTGAATGTGCGCCCACTCCTTGCAGGCTTCGCCAACTATTGAATAGCCAATTTGCATTTTCCTCACGCAGCGCTCTATTCAATGCTTTACGATAAAAGATGCAATTCGTTTTAAATGTTAATGCGAAGGCACTAGAAGGCGCAGCACGAGAAAATCCGTCGGCGTGACCAACAGACGGTACCAAACATGGCTGACTAAAGGTGCGGCCTAATGCGCGCGTCACTGTCACGTGACGGCGCGGCAAAAGGAGAGGAGGAGGTGGCGACACGTCACGCGTATAACACGGGCGCGTTCGCGGCGTTCCGAGGACTACATACGGTGCAATGCTTTCGCATTCCCACACGTGAGCAGTCTTGAGTGTCTGCCGAATTTTTTTTTTTTTCTAAACACTTGCGCACACCGAAAATCAAGGTCCCCACTTTCGACACGAATACCATGCAGGTCGCATTTCGAAAAAAGAAAAAGAAAACACACATGCTCGGCTTACATGCGTGTCATATTCTTCTGACGTTAGTGCGCGAAGTGGTGAGGACAACGGGAACATGCACATACGTCGACGGTCAGCGCTGCCAGAGCTTTCACGAGCAGCTTTTTTTTTTATTTTTTGCCTTTTTGCCCACCTCTCTGCGGTTTTAGCGTGGCTGCCCGGTACATAGTTCAGTCGAAAGGCTACTTGGCCACAAATTAATTAAAGGAAACAACAGTGCTCACAAGCTCCCTCTTTCGAGGTGAAGCCAATCCGGGATGCCCCAAGCTCTCGGCCAGCAGCAGCAACGTGACTCGGACGGCTTGGTCCACCTTGAGCAACAGGACGAGCGCCGATCGCGTGCTTGTCCTGTTCTGATTGTTTTTTGTCCGTTCCGGTCCTCGTATGCTCCGCGGTGCTTCAAGTTATGCTCTTGGCCAGCGGGCGGTCCTAGCTTCAACTGCGTGGCACATTGTGTTTGTATTGCGGAACCGTGCTGTATCACTGTGCTTTAGCGAAAGGCGGTGCGGAACACGAGAAGTTACCAGCGCGTTAGCGCGAAACCAAACTGCGCAGAACGTCTGCGATGGAAGAAGAACGCGAAGTTTTGCACAGCGAAGACTTTGTTTGATCCAGCCGGTCAAACATACTGGTGTGAGTAATGCGGCGCAACAAGAGAAAGAAACGGACAAGATGGCGCCCGTCCTGTCCATATGTGTGTTTCTCATTCATCATTCTTCTTTTATGAAGAAGTAGTTTAATGAATGGAAAATGTAGAGAGGTCGGCCGGATAATGGAGCATCTGGCCTGCTACTCTACGTAAGGGAAGGGGAAGAGGGGAAGAAAAAGGGTCACAATGGGGGATGATAATGGGAGGAACGAGGTGAATGACACATTACACAACTGGCATCACAGGCGTGAGTCCAGGCCCGTGTCACCTAGGAAACGTGAATGTGCACGCATTGTCTCTGTCGTCTGCCAACGCTGTGGCCACGCGCCTAGCAAGAGGTCCTCCGAAAGTGGTCCATTGTGTAAATGTCTCAATGTACCTGCCAATGTCAGTCTTTCTCGCGCATACTCAGGGCACACCACGAGCACATGTTCTATAGTCTCTACAGCGCCACACACTGAACAGTCCGGGGAGTCTGTCCGTCCAATAATGTGCAAATCTTTCGCATTATATTACTCATAGCAGTGTGAACAGTTCCTCTGCGCATACTCGAAAATAATGTCTAATTACACGCGTCATGCGTCTCTTGGCCCATAATTTCAACACAGCTTCACTTGACGTAGATTCAACGTTGAAACAAGCGCGTTGAATATGCCGTATTCTTTTAATGGCTATATTTTTTTATGTTTACTTCTCACTCGCTCGATACCTCATTAAGAAGGATGAGGTCGCCTAGCTTACTCTCAGCTTTTCAGCAACTGCGAGCTCGATGAAAACTCACCTTTGGTAGCGGAAGCTCGAAGCACTTGCGATGCCGGCCGGTAGTCGGAAAGGCGGAAGCAACACTGTTTAGTCCTGAAAAGAAGTAAAGCGATACAACACGTATTAGCCTTTGCGGGGTTCGAGATACACCAAACAGCGGCCATAACTTGCATTAAACCTTAGCGCCGCTGTACGTCAGCATGACGTCACGGGTTTCACAGTACTTTCTGGTGTTTTAGCCGTTCTGGCACAGTAAATCTCATCGAAGCTTCCTACCTAGTTCCCTCACGTTGATTTCTTTAGAATGCAATGTAGAATGCAGAATTCAAATAAACCGATACACGAATCATCTTTTTGCTATGCCCAATGTACGTAGCAGTTGCTTTAAAAAAAAAAAATCACAGTTCTGCCCGAAAGTCGAGGCACCGATTGCGATATAAGAGAGAGAGAGAAGAGAAAGCAAGGGGAGGGAAGGCAGGGAGGTCAACCAGAACAGCATCCGGTTTGCTACCCTACACTGGGGGTGGGGGAAAGGGGAAGATTGCGATATAAAATTATTAGACAACTATAGGAAGTAAGGATGAATGAATAAACTTGATTTCCCTTTTTAAACGAAGGGAAGTGGCCAGGGGAGGGGGTAGGAATGTCTAAGTGCTTCACTTCAAGCAGGCGTCCGTCACCACATTATGTGGCTAGACGTCCGTGTACGAGTCGCGGTAGGCCTCCCCTACCTCCTCAGCCCACCACAGAACCCGCATCTGTAGGATGGGATGGGAGCTGCGCAGGGCAGTCTCCCAGAGCTCCCCGCTGCTAATTAATGGTTTGAGGATGCGGGGGGGGGGGGGGGGAGGGCACAGACACATGACATGGGAGAGCTCTGCTTGCGAGTTTGTAGTTGCCGCCACATTTCTCTCTGGCGCGTGCTACAGACACAGAGAGGTGGATACATTGGGCGACGGTGTCTGTAATGCCTACGAATTTTATGGAATGTGATGAGCGCGTCTTTATTGGCGTGTTTGTCGGGAGTCACTGGGTTTTAGAGTTAGGCCCACATTTGCAGCCACTCGGTCTGTGAATCCTCGAGCAGCGTCATGAGCCATTTCGTTGCCTTGGAGTCCCTGATGTGCTGGAGTCCAAGACGAGGGCGATGTCGTTTTTTGGTGTGTGAGCGACAAGTAGAGTGTGCGCGAGGTTGCGCGAAGAGAAGATGCGATTTGGTGGGGGAGCACCTGAGAATCAAGTCGTGACCTACTTGTTCGACCTGGTCAACTGCTGCTTGGAGGGTGTCTTGCATGTGCCCGCCAGAGCGTCCGGCCATCCACAGCGTAACCAGGAATCTTCTCGAGAGGTCAGGAATCTCCTCGAGATTGAACGCTAAAGGTCGCATATCCAAATCGCAAAGGAGGGTGGAAGAGTACTGCCCCTCGGGGCGTGCCAGTGCTTCCTAAACTCATTTGACCAGATTGTTCGCTGCCTAATTGGAGCGTCGCAGTACCCTTCGTGAAGAAGGTGCGTATATAGAGGTAGATTCGCCATCCGAAGGTTGTGCTGCTAAGTTCGCGTAGACTGGCCAAATGGGACCCATTATTAAAGAATGCCTTGAGGTCGAGGACGAGAAACGCTTGTGTGTCACATGCGTCGCGCTCGGTTCGACAATGTCTAGTTCGAGCCTTAGCATGCCACCCTGACACGAAAGGGAGTTGCGAAAGAGAGTCATTTCCGCGGGGAAATGAGCTTACTAACTACATTAGGAGGCATGGTCTCACGCACGCACAGGCCAACACGAACACATCTCACTCGATGAGCGCGCACACTCGCTGTCAAAACGCTGGAGCGAGGAAGAGCGGCAGCAGCAGCGAGCGAATTGCCCTTCGTGCTGCCTCTCGCATCAACGCGAACTGAGCGGCGAGAACACGACGCACACGGAAGCCATCAGCCTTCGGTGCACCTAGAGACTGTGTCGACCGCAGATCAGTGATGGGCCACACTATACGTAGCCGTTGCAGGTGTATAACGCCTCCCCTGCTGCCTAGCGCACGAAATGGAAGACGGCGTGCGCTTCCTCCCCCCCTTCCTCCCTTGCGCGCGCGAGACCGCGGTGTTGTCGCACTTGGGCTTTATACGGAACATCACGACGACGCCGACGGCGGAAATGCGGCTGGAGCGTGCGTATAATTGCTATCGCCATAAAATAAGCACTTCGGTCTGAAGTGAAACGCACTGCCGTTCCAGTTCATCTGCTTCTGCACTGCGAGATAATACAGTAAGGGCAACGCCACTGGAACGTAACACGTTTCCAGAACCTTTTTTGCACCAAAAATTGCACGATCAAGAGAACGTACTTCTTGACACTTCATGACGTCACATTGACGTGCGGACTCTTAGCTACCCGTGCGTAATGGGGAAAAAAGAGGAAGAAATGACGTGCCTTCATTTCGTCCAGTAATAAAGACGCCATTTCGCAAAGCGAGTGGTGATCTTACTCGCCACGGTGTCTCAGTGCCTATAGCATTGCGCTGCTCAGCACGAGGTCACGGGTTCGACTACGGATTGCTGCGTCCGCATTTAAAAGGCGGGAGGTCCAAATGCAAAAACGTTCTTGTACCATGCACTGGGCACACGTTAAGAAACCAGAGGTGGTCAAACAAAAGGAAGAAGAAGAAGAAACTTTAGTAAAGAATAGTCCGGCAGTTCTTGATGTGGTGGCCTCAGGTGACGGCTCGAAGTTCTTGGACTCTAGCGGTATCTTCGGCTTGCCGGACGGCCCAGAGCTGGTCTGCCAGCTCTGAACTTCTGGTAGCCGCCTCCCAGCGGCGGCGACGCCTACGGAGAAGGTACCCCGCGGCTCCCGCATCCGGGGCGGCGTCGGGAAGAACGGAGCTCGAGCCTTCTCCTACTCTGGCAACAGCCGCGATTATGGACGCGTCGCCAACGGAGCTGCTTTGATTACCGTTGTTGCCGGTACACTCCCAGAGCATGTGTCGCAGCGTTGCTCTGCGTCCGCATGTTTTACACCCCTCAAAGGAAGAAAGCTTGGGAACCACTGTTCCGACGTTTAAGACACGTGACGAACGCGGCGGAGGCGCGAAGTTGTCCCTCCCCACTTTGTGGTCGTAACGCAACGCAGGACGTTCATAATCGAGATCACCTGGCACTCAAGCGATGGCGAACGGCGCGTTTACCTCAACTCAAACTCTAATTGCCTGACCGAAATCATCGCCTTCCAGTTGCCAAGATGCTCGGCCCACGATCACCAAAAGCAGTGCATCGCAGGGCAGCGAGCGATGTTCAACAATTGCTTTAATATGCTGCTGCGAACTATGACAATCGACACGGTTGCACAGCGCAAAAGACGAGGACGGAAGGAAGAACACAAAACAGGCGCTGTGTTGCCCACACAGCTAGACAGCGCCTGTGTTGTGTCCTTTCGTCAGTCCTCATCGTTTGCGCTGTGAAAACATGTCGATATTGAATCACCAATTCGTCCAAGCCCCCACCTTATGACTATCGATTGCACAGTGTACCGTGGGTAGGCATAAGTTTACTTGTTTCCCTCCGACATGCGCAGACTTGAAACTTTTCGTGAAAGGCCTGCGCGCATACACAGCTACATTTTGTTCTGTATTATTTAGGCAATATCCAGTGCAACACCCTTATGTACTTTATTCTTTCTCTGAATTTTTATTCTAAATATGTAATTTTAATCACGTGAAATAGGGGTATGTCCGTTACTAGCATACGGCGACAAAGAACCCTTTAATTTTCATCTCAATAGAACGAAAAAAAAATTTAGTCCAAAATGATACCGAGAAAACGACGCCTTTACACAGCTGTTCGATTCCCCGGCAATGTACGAAGAGCGCTACGTTCTTTATTCGTTTTTGAGGAAAGGGCAAGACCGTTGACTCAGGCACGAGATTTTTTTGCATGCCTCGCTCTTTTCGATATTCGTCTATCACGAACGATCGAGCTAAATTACTTTATAACGCAGAGACAGCCAGTCACACCGGGAACGAAGCCTGCGATGCATATAGCTTTCGCAAACTCTGGGTAACGGGCCGCGAATTCCGCTTCGCGCGGCGTCCGCATACACTGATCGAGAAACAAATGCTGACGCACAGATGCCGCCATATGCTGCCCTGGCAAAAAGTAAACAGCGAAGTGCAGCATCTACTCAAACCCAGTTCACGGGGCGGAGAGAGGGAGAGGGTCACGGCGCCTGACAGGGCCTAACAGTCCTCTTGACATTTTTTTTTCTACCCTCTTTTTACTTTTTACTATCAACAAGTTACACCCGCGCGGCCATCTTGGGCCAATGAGACGCTACTTAGTTCACCAAGCTGACGCCTGGCTATCCAGGGGGCACCACGAGGAGGTGAGCGTCTCTGAAGCAGCCGAAAACTGAACCTGTGCTGCTGAACCATGCTGTGACGGGCTGTCTGTTTCAAACAGCTTTAGCGAGGGGCGGTTCTTTAAACGGAGACTAGACAGCACGTTACTACAGGTGAATGTGGTGATAAGAGAATTGACACACGCAGCTCGTGAGACACAATGCTAGGGAATCTCGTTGTAACGAGCACCTCGCAGAAGAGATGAAAGTGCATTCAGAGCGTGGGCACAAGGTGGGGGTGCGCAATGTGCCAAAAATTCAAAGTTAACACTGCGTCAACACACCTACACAGGTCCCGCTCTCCAAGACCATACTCCAGGCATAGCTCCCGTTTTCTCTACACAACCTAGCAAGTACAGAGCGCCGGACGAGTTGAAATAAGTTCGGATGTAGTACCGCTCGTGAGGGCAATTTTAGAAAGCAATGACGCCACGACAAAGGATTCTTTTTTTTCCTTCGCAGCCTGGGCATGCCCTAACTGCTATCAAGTGTGCAATGCAGCGTTATGTGCGCGCATTCAACCGATAGAATGCAGTGAAGCAACTCCACGCGGCGAAGCTGCGCTAGAAGTAATTTTAATTCGTTTGTGCTGTCGGCCACCGCTTCGAAACTATCGCTCGCTAGTGCACCAGGTCGCCCACTCTTTGAGCAAGTATCAAAATTAGCATACAAGAAAGCGCGATTTCAGCGTTTCTTCTTCTTCTTCAATGGGGAAATGCGTTTTTTGTGCGAAGCGTGCTGCAGACGTTCAATTACTGAGAGCTTCGTCTGCACATTTCCATGCCACATTCAGAGGCTATGACTGCTTGAATGCTAACCGAATGTTTCCCTTAACTCTGGATGTCATGCTTAATCCTTCCTTTATGCAGGAAGTAAGGGCCGCACCTACCTTTGTTTTTCTTGCCTGCCTCTTTTCTGCGAAGTATACAATGCGAAATTAATTCACCGCCGAGCACACTCGGCACCATACGCTGGGATCGGTTCCTTACTGGGCGATGCGCATTCGTATTTCCAAGTAATCGCTTCGTCATTTGTTCATGCGGGACCCCCATATTGAATTCTGAAAGCCTGGAGCAACGCTTTGAAATAACTTCAAAGCGCAGGAGGAAATGTCCGTCTTTGTTGCCGGCTCAGGCTTTCATCTCAGGTCGATTCGAGAAACTCCATTAGCGAAAACGCACGGCCGGCGAGCATGACAGAGCCACTGACGTCAGCCAGTATCAGCTATAGCAGCGCCATCTTTCCGTGGTCCCTTAGGCAGAGGAGGATTAGGGAGGGAAGGGAAGAAGGAGGGAAAAGGAGGGAGGTCAACCAGACGCGCGTCTGGTTTGATCTCCTACTCTGAGGGCGAAAGGATGAAACACAACGTTGCCTTATACAGGGCGCTTCACAAGATACGTTCGAGATTACTTAAAGACAAGGAAGATATTTAAACAGAAACCTAACTAAGCGTGACAGCCTGCGCACTTAGGAGAAGGGCAAAAGGCGACAATACCTGACTGGGGCCTCTCTTCTTCAAGACTACGCACTGCATGCACTTGGACGGTTTCTACGGGAATTGTTTTAGCACAGCGGCGTGCATTTTCAGGTAACTCGTGACAGTATTTAGTCAATCTAACTGTGAAAACAAACTAATTACACTTTAACCGCGGCAGGCAGACGGTCGATGCCAATAGAGACACGAAAGCTGCTCGCCGTCGGAATAATTCATAACGCCTCCCAGACGCGAGAAAAGCTGACGCAGCCAGTTGCTAAAAAGTAACGGCATCCGGCCAAGTCA
This sequence comes from Dermacentor albipictus, assembly GCF_038994185.2. Lineage (NCBI taxonomy): Eukaryota > Metazoa > Arthropoda > Arachnida > Ixodida > Ixodidae > Dermacentor > Dermacentor albipictus. Next base: position 68,447,967 of record NC_091830.1, read on the forward strand.
ACCCGGAAAATCGAAGAATGCAAAAGAAAACGAAGAACGCAACTGTCACGCTTGCAGCAGGAGCGACTGAACGACGCGCTTCGTTTACGCTATGCTGTCGGGCGAGCATGAATTCCCCCGCTTCATGCTTCCCCGTCTCCCCCCTTCAACCGTCCAGAATTCGCGCCCCACAGATATAGCTCGTTTGTTGATTCTCACTTGCGAAGCACGCGATACGCGCGACCAACCAGATGGCGCTGCGGGTCTTTTTAACGATCGCGCCAGTGCCGACGACAGCAGCCGCTAGGGATGTGAAGGAAACGTAGCCCATCAGGCTTGTTGGTGTAACATTTTGCAGTTCCTGTGTGTGCGCGTGTGTGTTCTCTTGTTCGTCCTTGTGCTATTTGCGCTGCAGGCAAAAATAAACTGCGATATCAAACAACCTGACAAACGCCGAGAGACGGCACCCGCGCTTCATCCCTCTCCTGGAGCATGCGCACGCTACAAGGAGCTCTGGCGCTGGCGTCTCATCATCATCATCAGCCTGGTTACGCCCACTGCAGGGCAAAGGCCTCTCCCATACTTCTCCAACTACTCCGGTCATGTACTACTTGTGGCCATATCGTCCCTGCAAACTTCTTAATCTCATCCGCCCACTTAACTTTTTGCCGCCCCCTGCTACGCTTCCCTTCCCTTGGAATCCAGTCCGTAACCCTTAATGACCATCGGTTATCGTCCCTCCTCATTACGTGTCCTGCCCATGCCCATTTCTTTCTCTTGATTTCAACTAAGATGTCATTAACTCGCGTTTGTTCCCTCACCCTATCTGCTCTTTTCTTATCCCTTAACGTTACACCTATCATTCTTCTTTCCATAGCTCGTTGCGTCGTCCTCAATTTGAGTAGAACCCTTTTCGTAAGCCTCCAGGTTTCTGCACGGTTTCTGGCGTCTATGGGAGCTGCAAGTGTGGTGGAGCTGGTTCAGACCCAGCGTGGAAATGGAGGACAGTACACAGATTTGTCTAAACGTCGACCTTCTGGCTGCAAACGGCCTTGTGGCTTCGAAAAGGGATCGTTTTCAACAACAACACAAAAAAAATGTCCTGCGTGGTTCTCCCTTCGTCCTCGTGGTTCTCGGTGCCCGTTAACCGACAATCAACACCACCTCGGCAAGGTTTCTGCACTTTCTAAAATATTGCTCTGCAGACGCAAACACTCGCAATGTTTACGCCTGCGAGACCAATTGCCTTCCCCGATTGGAATAACAGGATTTCTTGAAGATTATTGGCCAACAACGAAAGCTAAAACCGTTAATAACGTCAAAAGACCGTCCGAAGACACAAGTATGAAGATTAGACAAATTTACGCACTAACCATCATTCATATATTCTGGCTGAACGGTTGCATTCCCCGAGTTTCCTCTAGTAATTGCGGGTAATTGCTAGTAATTTCCTCTAGGAAACTGTGCGGGTACTAACGGCAACGAGCGGAGCTTTGCCCAGTCCAAACTCCTCGCACGGAAACGTTCGCGCTTGGCCACGCCCTATCACGGCATCACGCTTCATCGACCCAACGTATAGAGTTACAATAGCACACAGTGTAGCATGCAGGCGTGCGAATACTTCTACGGCACGTACATCTTTGCAAGGTCGTTCGTTTGCGCATCGGACGAACGTTACGGCGCCAATGTAAAAGTTTCGACAAGCTGTACGAAGACGGGACGAGGAGGAGGAAAGAACTTTATTGTGTGCCCTGCGAGTTGGTGGGGAGGGCCAAAGGCCCCGCCTAGGTGACGGGAAAACAAAATTTTTTTTCCAGCAACCATATGCGCCAACCGCCAAATTCACAAACGAGCTTCAACTCGAAGCTAGCTCTTGCTCGGCTCGACTTGGCACGGCTCGACTTGGAGCGGCTTAAACGGACGGGCGGACAGATAAGGCAGTACTTTCCTTTTCTTTAAAACTGGCTGCTCGAGGAAAAGAGAATACAGCATCCAATATTCGCGACGGAGAGAAGCGCATTAAAGCGATGTAAGCGTTACCGGCGGGGAAGAAAAAACACGCGAGAGATGGCGACTGCATCGTCGCGTGCGTACATAATTCTACGAGATAAAGCAAAGGAAGACAAAGTGCTCGCCTAACGATATGGTGAGCACTTAAGTAGCACACACAGGACCGTCTGTGACTATTCGTCGACACCCTGCGACTCAAAGGGTGTGTCAACTTATCGTTATCATCATCACCGTCGTCATCATCACGGTCATCATCGCTGAGTCAAGGCTAAAGTGTCGAGGGCACAAGCGTTATCTCGAGTACAGGGGTCGTTTTCCCAAAGCTCACTTTCAATTTAAGGCTCACACAGTGCTCGTGTCCACGAAAGACAAAGGAGTCCAGCCTGAGCAGAAAGTAACGGAAAGAAAAGAAAAGGTAAGGTCAAGGGCAGCAGCATGGAGGCTGCGGAAAATCGAAAGGCGACAAAGCCAGATCAGCGAACGGTAAACAGAATGATCGAGGGCCCGCCGCCTGAGGGGGGAAGTTTGCCGCTCGAAGGTGTCGGAAATCGATGCCGGGCGCATACATATATTCATCCGTCGGGAGATCGGATAATACGGCGTGGGCGATGCAAGGAAATTCTATACGCAAGGAGAGAAAAGGTCGCCGTTTTTGCTGTACAGACGCTATGCCATCAACAGAATGTGCGCTTTAGTTTCGATAAAACGGCGCAGTGCTGTGGACATGTGGAGCGAAAAGAGCGATTCTGATCGATCGACCTTGAAAAAAAGGTTTACCGACTGACCATTGCCGAGATAGTTTTGGCTGGCTCTGGCGATCAGATTGCTGCCGACTGTTTTTTTTTTTCTTTTTCTTTTCGTCCGACAAATTGACTGCCTGTGATCTGTCAACAGTGGTCGAACAAGGAGTGTTGTCTCCGGAGCCAAATTTTATTTTGGGGTCACGTGGCTCTGGCATATTGTTAGATATGGAGCTGGTTCCTGCGATTACTTCGAGTTCCCCAGACCACATCGGATTGCAGCACAGCTAATTGAGGAATGCAGAAGCAGGAAAGCGCATTCCAGAGAAGCGGCCGAGCAGACAAGTTTAAGGCAACGAGTTTACATGCCAACAAGTTCGTGCGCCGCCGGGATTAGCAGGTGGGCATCCGACAATGAGGCAGGTGCAGCCCTCCCCTTCTCTTTGTTCGAAGTGCATTGCCAGTCTGCGATGCAAGACCGCAGCAAGCCGCCAGGTGTGACACCACGACACGGGCGCCTACCATTGGCTGAAAGTGGCGTCATGGGAGTGGACTCTCCCATTGGTCAAACATGACGTGACTTGCAGTGCTCGAAGGGTTTATAAGAAGCCTTCCAGAGAGACCTGGGGATTCTGGGACATGCCCTGATTCCCTGATTCACCTCTCTCGAACTTCTTGCCGCGGGCCGCAGCGTCCGAGTTGCTGCTGGCCCGTAATGACTGTACGCCTGTTACTTGACGCTCACGTCCCCTGTACATAATGTAGAATAAATCCTCCCAAGTTTGGGTTTTTCATCCCGAAGTCCGTACTCCAACCCCTACATCTGGTTGGCAGCGGTAGGATCGCCTCCGAATGCATCAGCTGGTGGCAGCGCTACGGATCAACCTTCGTCGAGAAAGATCATAAGGAACCGGGAAGAACGAAGAAGAGAGAGCCTTCGTCGAAAGAGGTCCGAAGAAACTGGGAGTAGCGAAGAAGGAGCGAGCCTTCGACCCAGGGAGTCCGGAGGAGCCGGGGACAGCGGACAAAGGGACCGGATGGCAGGGTGCTGCAACCGTAAGTGAGCGCGTGGTTTTTTTCCTTATGATTCGCCAGACTCAAAGGTTGTGTGTTCAATTTTGATAGTTCTGGGAATCGGGAATTTGTTGCATTGTGTGTTTGCACAAATTAATTAAGGAAAACAGTTTTAACCACCTGTCGGGGCAGCTGCCATGGATCTTAGAAGGTTGACGAGGTTAGACTTGTTGTTGGTGTGCGACGATTTGGGAGTTGAGGCGGACGAACGGATGGAAAGGCCAGCTATCATAAAGGCGATTAATGATAGTGGCAATGATCACAAAAGCATTGAGCTTGCTTGGGAAGTGATACAGGAGCCACGGGAGCGAGAGCGTCGTGTACGTTTGCGAGCGCGTCGTGAACTTAGGAGTGAGCGTCAGCGTGAAGAACGCGAGAATGAACGGAAGCAGGAGCTTCAAAAACTTACTCTTAGGTGTGAGCGTCACGGACGTGAGAATGAACGCGAACGTGAGCGAGAGGTAAAGTATGAGAGAGAGAAGGCAGCACTGATCAAAGAGATACAGTATTGTGATCAGTTATTGGCACAGAGACAACGGCTTGCTGAGAATTCTGTAGGTAGTACAGAGAAAGAATGAGGCAGCATCGAGCAGATTTTCGCCAGAAGCCGACGAAAAGAGTAGTGCCTGTGAGATTGGCTGCCGATTCATAAGTGAAGGGAAAAGGCTAGCTGCTAACGATGCCTTAGTGGCAATAGAGGCCGTTAAAGGCCAGAGTGAGAGCGACGAGGTGCTGTGCCAACAGATGACTGTGGAGACAGCTAGGCCAGCTGCGAACAAATTGGCACAGTTACCGCGTGTGTGCGTCGCTGGTAAGGTTAGCGAGGTTGCTAGCGAAGGAAAGGGTACTGTTGACCCGACAGAAGCGAGCACCCATGTCAGGCCAGAGGTGCGTGCAGAAGTGAAGTGCGAGCTGGACGATGCAGTTGAGAATAGTTCTCGGGGTGGCGAGCTCCGTAGCTCACGAGAGAACAACTGCATTGTCCAGGGATCGGTGCGGCTCTCCGCCAGTTTAGGTAGCCTAGAGAGGGATGATTCAGTTATTAATCATTCAGACTGTGCGCGTGAGACAGCGATCGATACCGACGGGCTGTGTGCCGATTCACAGCGTGCGCTGGGCAATGTAGTAGAGGGCAGTTCGCAAGAGTGCGAGTTGTCTTACTCGAGTAAAGCCTGCTGCATTGTGCCAGAGTCGGTTGAGCTGTCCGCCAGTCGAGGCAGAGAGAGAGTAGATTTAAATGTAAATCACTCAGACAATGCGGGTAAGAGGCCGATCCGGGCCGACGAAATGTGTACCGGCCAGCACGAGGCACGAGAAGGCGACATGAAGGCTAGTGCAAAGAGAAAGCGCCTTAAAAAGAAGCGCGGTAAAAACCGAAAGTCGGTAATTAATGTAGCGCCGCCAAAAATGGCGAGAAACCCAAAAGGGCAGGGCGCGAGGAAGAAGGTGCGGTCGTCACGGACGATGTGGACGCATCGAAAACGTTCGAGCCACCGGTCAAAGGGGGACCGCGAAGAATGTTCTGTACGGACGCGGACAAAGGGCACGAGGCAGCTAAGCTCCTCGTCGTTCCGTAGTTCTTTTCATAGCTCAGCGTGCAGTTCGAAGAAACGCAAGGTGGCAGGACGAGACCAGGTGGGGAGTAGCGACGCGGTCAATCGAGTTTGTGTTGAAAGCGGGGCGCGAGGACGCAAATTGGCAGGAGACCGTAACGTCTTGGGGGAGCTGATAGTTAGTCAGCCCTTTTGTTGTCTCTCGGCAGCCAGAGTAGCTTTCAAGCCGCGACCAGCTCGGGGACGGCTCAGAGTATGAGTCAGTCGTAAGCAATCGGGAACGGGAAGCCAAGAGAGCTTCCATAGAAGTGAAATGTTATTTTGTTTGTTATTTTGAGCATCGGACAGTTTTCGCGATTTGAGACTAGGATTTCTTTCAATATGTAAGGTTTGAGCTTTGTTTATGTTTTCGTTCGAGAAGCTCGAGATTTGAAAGATGCGTTTTAAGTAAACATATAGTCTCGCGAGATGTTCATTAATAAGTAGACAGGCTTTTTTTTTGTGTGTGTGTGAGTAACCTGAAGGTCAAGGTTATCGTCGAAAGGCCTAGGGTAAAGCGCGTGTGTTATTTAACCTTCTTTCTTTTTAAGTGTTTTTGAATTTTGCAAGGTTAAGCGCGTAGATTTTCAGTGAGTGCCTGATTTGCACGGAGAAGCGTTCTTAGTTCCATTAGCGCGTGTCCTGTGTGGACGGAAGGAAGCAGACTTTATGACTGGGTTGCTAGTGTGTGTGGAGGGCAGCCGTATTCTGACTTCTTTAGTGAGCGTGCGTGGAAAGAGTTAGTAGAAGACGCATTATTTTAAGAGTTCTGCGGAGTGTGTAAGTCCCGCAAGTTTAATTGTCCGTTTATGTCACGTGTCCTGTAGGACTTTCAGGACAGAAACGTGAGTAAGCGTGAATGAAAAGTTTGCCTACAATGCAAGTACGCGTTCTGTTTAGTGACCACAAGGCTGGTGCACTTGTGATTACGTACTTGTGAAGTTGACCAGATTGTTCAGTGGCACCATTACGTGCGATAAGTACGCCACTGCGATAGATTGGAAACATGCTGTTCGTGTAGTTAGGCCACTTAAGTTATGTTCGGCTGTTTTCATTTGTTGTTTGCATCGTCAACGACCCTTTTGTTTTGCAACAACAATAGTACTCTGGTCTTGTCGGCATTCGGGGAGAAATGGATAGCGGTTTGGAAGGGTGGTTGGAACTGTTTTGTCGAAATTGGGGAAATAAAAGATCAGGGTTGATTTTGACTCAGTAATAGTCTGGCGAGTCAGGGGTGAAGAGCCTGCGCTTACGCGTGGTGCAGCGCTGTGCTGTTTTGTTTGTTTGACGTCTGTTCTCCAGGGCCAAGGATCCCGAAGTTCGTCAAACGAGGCTCGACCCCAGTACCCTGCAGCTTCTTTCAGCGTTCCTCATGGCCAGCGAATTGATTTCACCGGCCATTCAGAACAACCGGGGCGAGGACGAGCTGTTAGATATGGAGCTGGTTCCTGCGATTACTTCGAGTTCCCCAGACCACATCGGATTGCAGCACAGCTAATTGAGGAATGCAGAAGCAGGAAAGCGCATTCCAGAGAAGCGGCCGAGCAGACAAGTTTAAGGCAACGAGTTTACATGCCAACAAGTTCGTGCGCCGCCGGGATTAGCAGGTGGGCATCCGACAATGAGGCAGGTGCAGCCCTCCCCTTCTCTTTGTTCGAAGTGCATTGCCAGTCTGCGATGCAAGACCGCAGCAAGCCGCCAGGTGTGACACCACGACACGGGCGCCTACCATTGGCTGAAAGTGGCGTCATGGGAGTGGACTCTCCCATTGGTCAAACATGACGTGACTTGCAGTGCTCGAAGGGTTTATAAGAAGCCTTCCAGAGAGACCTGGGGATTCTGGGACATGCCCTGATTCCCTGATTCACCTCTCTCGAACTTCTTGCCGCGGGCCGCAGCGTCCGAGTTGCTGCTGGCCCGTAATGACTGTACGCCTGTTACTTGACGCTCACGTCCCCTGTACATAATGTAGAATAAATCCTCCCAAGTTTGGTTTTTCATCCGCGAAGTCCGTCCTCCAACCCCTACAATATATATATACAAGGTGTTTCAGCACACTTTAGCCAGAGTTTAAAAAATATGTCGATGCACTCGACCAAGTGCATGTTACTCACTTTTGCATGTAGTGTGTCTTGCTATCTTTGATTTGCATTTTTTTCTTAATTAGATAATCAGTCAAGATTAATAAACAAACTACTAGAGCAACGAAGCTAGGGAAAGAATTCCAATCAGAATGTTGCAGAGCGGTTTGCAAAGCGTCCGAATAAACAGTTTCCGTCTTACTATCTATTAAGTATTAGTGTTCTTCAGCTTACTGCGGATGCCCGCGAAACACACGCACACACAAAAAAGCACGTGACATGCCCGCTTGCGCGTCGTGATTGCACTGTTCCCAAGCGTTCCGCCCACAAGCCAACATAGAATCCAGCCGGGTGTGCTGCCCGGCTAATCATAATTTACTAAACATGGTATACTAGTCCTTCCGTGGCGCTTGCATCCAATCCAACCCATTCGTTCCACGTTGCAATGGCCGACAGCCCCTGCCTACGGCAACTGCGGCTGCGAGCAGACGATCTAAAAGCACCTCCTCTGTGAATGCCCCCGTTACAGCGTGGCAAGGAAAGTGCGCACGACCGAGCTCGAAAAAAAAAAAAACATAGACTGCACGATCGCCCTTTGACGCAAGAAGTCCTAGGACACTGGTCATTGACGGGTTTCGGCATTTGAGGCCTTATGAGCTCTGCGCAAGTTCTTAAGGACTTGTGAAATGCGCGACCGAATTTGAAAGTTGTAGCGCGTTGCATCGCGGTATTGTGTCCGTTTTCTCTTACATTCTTTTCTTATCTATTCCATCACCTTTTATTCCACTTAGCCCCTTCCGCAAGCATAGGATAACCAGGCGGTACTTACAATGTCGAACCTCCCGCTCTTTCCCTCGTTTTTTTTTTTTCTCCTCCTTCCTTGCGCTAAGTCCACGCACCGCGGATGGCGTTGAGGAACAGACAATGGGGACGGCTTCACTCGAAGTTTCTCTTCTGATTCGGCTGACCCAACTCATCAACACTTACTTCACCGCACGAATCGGTGGGATAGAGTAGACAGAGTCCGCTATCTCGAAGCCAAGCAGTTTGCATGAAGCGAGGAACGCGCCGAGTAGACCATAAATACGATCGCTTTGGCACTCGCCTTGTCTCTTCCGTCCTTTCTTGTTTGCGCCAAAGCGATCATGTTTATGGTCTACTCAACAGTATGAACCGACTAGCCCAACAACATGTACATCTGGAGAAACGTGCGCTTTTGAAGCGAAGCTTTGCCAGACGTCAATGACTTTGCCGACCGCGGCTGCTGCCGTCTGGCCAGACATGCGTCACACACAGGACGGCGGCCAAAACGAATCTGCTCACGTACCTACTTCTGCAAATGTGCCAGTGACAGGCTTTGCTGCCTGCGTAATTACGCAGTGCGAACAAACGGCACCCAAACATACGCTTTCAATTGCGCATGGTCCCTTTTTATTAGAGCGAAGTTTTCTCTGCTTTGTTTTTTTCCTCACGGGATTTGGCTCATCCGCTCGGTCGGTTTCTCGCCGCGTGCAGCGGGCCGATCCCGGAGGCAGCGAAATAGTAAAGTGGGCCGTTCCCTGGGATGGTGCAATGAATGCCGGGCCTATCTCGGAGGCAGAGAAATCTGCGACCGCCTGAGGTCACGCGAGTCGCCTCGTGGTGGGAGTGTCCACGTCTTGCCAGGTCGTCACGTAATGTTTAGGCCGCAAAACGTAGCGCCGAAGATCAACAGCTGCAAGCGAGCAACCACGAAGACAAATGGATTTCAGCGATTCGAGAGCAATACAGAGGTCTTTCGTAATACGAAGAGCTCCTTGCGAGCGCTTCTTCAGTACCTGACGGCAACATACTTGAGTGCCCGACTGTGGACATGCTGCACCTATAGCTTAGTGCATGCGAAAGTGCGATATAGACTCATGTCTTCTCTCTCTCTCTCTCTCTCTTTCTTTCACTCCTTCCTCAGGCTTCCCACGTGTACGGTAGCGAACTGGACTCAGTCTTGTTCACCCTCTCTCTCTCCCCTCACGCTCCCCACGTGTACAGCAGCAAATTGGACTCAGTCTGGTTAACCTCCCTGCGTTTCCTTCCTGCCTTCTCTCTCTCTGTCCTTGCGCACGCTTGAACATAACATAAAATTGCACGCATTATGTGTATCTTTCACGCATAGCGTGTAAGTGAAACGCTTCAGAAGGGTTCACGTAACGTTGATTCCCAAGAATCACGTTGCGTAAGGCGTAATTTCAATCTTTCGTGAATTCGGTGCACTTTGCCCAAGGTGGCAGTTAGCATGCTGCACCGTATTGCTGGCAGATTACAAAAGACGGACAGTGCAAACTGCCGTCTATACTTTTGTTTTTTTTTTCTTTTTCCCCCGTCTTTTGTTTGCAAAGGCAAACAAAAGAACGGGAACCTCGCCGAGCGCTCCACTTTGACAAGGCGAGAGATCGAGAGAGCGAGAGAGAGCGAAAGGTGTTTCGAAAGGAAAGGAATTTATCTTCCCCCGCGGATCAGCAGGGCGCCCGCCGTTTCTTCGCTGATACGTGTATAAGCTCATCGGGTGACCGATGAAAGCACGTAAAGGGGTCACTATGCGAGGCGGCGTTGTCACATTCGCTAGCGTTCACTCGTTTTTCATCGGATTTCCGGACAAAGAGGAGAGAGAGTGCGGATTTCCGAGCTCAGTGCGGAGTCCGAGAAAAAAAAGAAGAAAAAGCTCCTGGCGCGTTAACGATGCGCAATGTGTCCACACATTTGGAGGTCAAGCCGTTCGAGGGCAAGCCATTCGCTATAACGATGTACCAGTACCGGTGAGGCACATACACTCATCCCGATTTCCCTTACCCACTTCCCCAAACAGGGCTCGAACCGAAATTCCTGTACTTGGAGCTAGCTCTGTTTGTAAACTTCCCTACTACAAGAAAAGAAAAAAGAAAAAAAGAAAAAAAGAAAGAAAGAAAGAAAGACTAAACGGTAGCTGACGCCTACGCAATGCAGCAAGGAGAAGCGCAGCGCGAGCTGGTACGTGGTCAACTAGTTAAGATAATAACCAGCGAAAAAAGACGCATACACAAGAAACGAGGAGTACACAGGACGAATAGCGGTACTTGGCACGCCGTAATAATTGGCTATTTAACAACGCTTCGATAATTATGGTTTTAAATAATGACGGCGCGTATTGCAATTGACGAATTGCGGCCGGTGGGCTCGCAAGCAATATTCCCGTTGAACGAATTCTGAGAGAGGCACCGGTTTTTGAGACGTTAGCGTTCAAACTAACGGTAAAAAATGCCCTGTTCCACTTACTTCTTCAACAAAACGCCGTTTCGTGCATTGAAACACTAATGTAACTGGCACGCCCATGCATTTCGTGGCACATTTCAGCAAAAAAAAAAAAAGATTACCAGGTGTCCTTAGCGATCGCCTAAGAGACACGAAGGCGAAATCCTTGTGCAGCCTACTGTAATTCACCTTAATTCTCCTTACCCATTCTAATCCACCTTAACACACCTGAATCCTCCTTAATACACTTTAATGCACCCTAATCGACCCTACTCCAATCCCTGATCAATCATGAATTAACTTTGCTAATCATTAATCATCTCTTTACACGGCTGGACATGATTTGGTTCGTTACTGAACTTCCTTGGGTCACGCGATATTTTCTGCACCTGACAATGCGACCTTGATACATAGAGATTTCAGGCTTTCGCCTTAATATCTTAAAACTGGTGTCATCCCCATGATTATCTCCGAGTGGATACAGCTTGCGACCTCATCGGCTACATTTCGTATATTGCAGTATGCGCCGTAATGTAATTAGCCAAAATGGTCATTCGTTTAACTTCATTAATTAGTATATCATGCATTTCGATTTTGGTGCACGCGCACACACAGACACGGTATATTAGGCAGTTCTTCCAGCTGCGTCGGTGGGCCCACCCAGATAATTTCCAACGAATACCGTAAAATTGAAACGCGGTGCTATACGGTGCCGCCCCACGTATACTCCATCTAACAAGTCGTTCGCAGCGCCACCTAACGTACGAGGCGTGCAGAGGCGATATCCTTGCGCAGTGGAAGTTCCGGACCTAAAGGAGCGTCTCGGCGCGCGGGCGAGCGTCGCTCGACGCCGGGCGCATCGAAGTGCGTCGGCCGCATCCGCTTACGTTGGCTGCGAATCGTCGCTCGAACTACAGGCGCTGTCGTTCTCGCCAACGTGACGTAACGTGCGCGCGCGCTAACGCTACGTCGGGCTACATTCGGCCCTCCAGTGTCAGATTAATGGAGGGATGAGAGAGTTTTGTGTTTGCTTGGTGCATGAGACGTTACGGCGATACGTAACATGTTTGGAAGCTTTGCGCGTGCACGTCGTGTACCGTGAATTTAGCGGCCCCCAGAACAGACGACGCGGCGCGGATGAACACGTATCGAGGGGCACTCGACCTTTCCATTGGCTAAGGAGTCATCCGGCTTGCACAGTGCTGCAAACGGCTTGCGAGATAGAGTACAGCTACAAGTCGGAAAGCGGAGGGAGACCTCGGTTTGCCGGCGAAGTCGCAGAACCAGGCCGCCGTGATGACGTGTCCAAGGATTAAAAGAAAGGGCGGAGTGGGGGAGGGAGGGGTAAGTGTGCCACGACAGTTAAGTCGCCACCAAAGGAGCCTGCGAAATTACGATTTCCCTGCATTACGCAGAACAACTGTTTATATAAAACATGGCAGTGGGTTAGCTCTGCTATGCCAGGATATACTTGGTGAAAGCTAAGGCATAGCGTGGTTAACCTTGATTAATCTTGATTGCAAGTCCAGGTTAGTCTGGTTGTTTAGCTATGTTGCGGCGTTTAGCCAGTCGTTAGGCGCGCTGTTCGTCTGTGTCCTGGGCGATTCGTTTCCTCTTCATCTCGTTCCGATGTCGATTCCAGGCCTCCTCCCGCTTATCAGAATTGTCGCCGTCCATACTGCCACCTCAGCAGTGGCTGCGGCGCACGCGAGCTCACCTTTTCAATCCTCCGACATGTTATGAGGCATGCGACGCAGTTGGCGAAGCGAGCGGAGGCGAGCGCAACGACGAGGAACGCGATGTGACGTGATACCAAATGGCGGCAGCCGATAGGTGCGGCGCAGCGCAGCAGCGGAACACCTGTGGCTCGGTGCTACTAGTGGCGCATGCGCAGCAGTTTCGCTGCGATTTCAGTGCGATTCCGGCCGCAGCGGGCGCTTTTCGATGAGGGCAAAAAAAAACATGCTCGTATACATAGATTTATTAACGCGATAGCGTTAAGGAGCTCGTGTCGCAGAAAAGCCGGTGTCGTCGGCGTCGGTGTCGGGTGTCGGCGTCGGGGTGTCGGCGTCGGCGTTTGCGGCGTTGACCGTGAGCGATAAATCACGACAGGCGCTTCATAAATAAAAAGCAACTTCCAAGATGGGCTGGGTGGGAATCGAACCAGGGTCTCCGGAGTGTGAGACGGAGACGCTACCACTCGGCCACGAGTTCGATGCTTCAAAGCGGTACAAACGCGCCTCTAGTGAATGTGGTGTTGCCTTCGAAACGAGCCGTGGAACGTTATACTGCAGTGTATATCGGTAATTATGACCATGTAACTTACAGAAGTCGCAATTACAAGAGTAGCGAAGTGCGTTTCCGCTGCATTTCTTCTGCGCTTTCCGCACACGCAGAGCCATCTTGCGGCAAACACAGAAGACCCCCTCCTCTCAATGTACGGCGCTGCCCCGACAGGAGGCGCGCCGCGCGCGCATTGGGACCGCTGCCAGGCGCGTCGCGGGACTCCCTCTCCCCTGACGACGCTTCGCCGTGCTCCCGGTTTAGATCACTATCTATCTCTCTGCCCGTGCCGATCACGACGTTTGGCTGGCGTAGATCGTTTCCCCTCCGAGACACCGAGTTCTTTGGTTCGTTCCGTTCGCTCAGGCGCACGTTTCGTTGCCGCGCCGAACGCTGCGTTGCTCGACGCTCACCGCGTGATAGGTGGGCGCTAAGTCCGATGCGGGGCGCATCGTAAGTGATCGCTGTGCCGTAGCGCATTGTCTTATACCCCTTGGCGGGTCGACGGGAACGCTATCGCGTCCCACTCTTGAAGGCGAAGCTTAAGCGTCCTCCAATTTTTTTTTTACTTCCTGAACACTTGTAGGGCACGTTAACGGATCCCTGGGTGTTCAAAATTACTCCGGAGCAGTGTTGCCAATTTCGGGGTTATCCTGCTAAATTTAGCGGTTTTGCACGCTGCCTAACGAGGAAAAATTGTTACCATGTGTTTGGCGTTTATTTAGCATTTCTTACCTAATACTGGCTTATTTTTTATGTCTTTTTTATTTGGTGGTAATTGGATTGGATTGGATTGTAAAACTTTATTTGTCCAACAGATGTAGGGAAGGCTTTAAGTCTTCCCACCTAGACGACGGCCAGGAGTCCTTGGACCCTAGCGGCGATTTCGGCCAGTTGGACGGTCTTCAGTTGAATCTCCGGATCGGAGCTGAGTAATAAGGTCTCCCACTGTTCTAAAGACGTTATTCTTCCCTCAGAGGGAGCCTGTGGGCATTCCCACAGAATGTGATTAAGATTAGCCCTGGCTTTACATAGCTTACACTGGCTAGAGTACTGACCCGGGTAGTAGAGGCTGCACGACACCGGGCTTGGAAACGAGTTGGTTTGCAGGCGACGCCAAGTGGAGGCCTGGCTCTTGTTTAAGGATGCATCAGCCGGAGGATATTTAACCCGCCCTAGTCTGTAGTGTTGTGTAATCTCTCTGTAGCACACTAACCGGTCTCGCCCCGTGAAGCCTTCGGCTAGCCCACCAGCTCGGAATGTGAGTCCTCGAGCTAATTCGTGGGCCGCCTCATTCCCAGCGAGGGAGGCGTGCGCAGGTGCCCAGATTATTTCAATTTTCCTGCTATCTCTGCAGGTCTGCAGGATTCTGTTCGCCTCGGGAGAAATTCTGCCTCTGGCAAAGTTCATCACCGCAACCTTAGAGTCGCTGACTATAATTTTGGCTGAAGTACTTGCAATTGCAAGTGCTATGGCAGATTCTTCTCCAATTTGAGAGCAATCCGTTGGAACTGTGCCACTGGCTATCAATCTAGTTTCAGCGCTCGCTACAGCTAGGGCCATGCGGCCGTTGCCATAGTCTGCAGCATCAACGTAGAGCACGTCCTTCGAGTTTTTGAAACGCTTCTCAAGAGCCTCGGCCCGTTTCTGTCTGCGTTCCTTGTGATGGATTGGGTGCATGTTTTGAGGTAGTGGTGGGATTATTAGTCGGTTCCGCACGCTTCGCGGCAGGTCTACTTTGATGCCTTCCTGCCCCTCATAGTTTATGCCTAGCCTAGCTAGGATTTTCCTGCCCGTAGGGCTTCCCGCAAGTCTCTCATACTGCGAGATCCTCACTGCCTCAATAATCTCCTCAAGCGTGTTGTGGAGCCCTAGAGCTAAAAGCTTTTCATTTGCAGTGCGGATGGGAAGCCCCAGCGCCTGTTTTATACTTTTACGTATGATGCAATCAATCTTCTTCTTCTCTAATGACCTAAAACTGAGGAAGGGAGCAACATAAGCTATTCTACCTATCACAAAGGCCTGGACTAGCCTAACTAGATTCGCTTCTCTCATCCCGGACCACCTGTTGGCGATCCTGCGGATCAGCCTCATGGTCTGCAGTGCGCAGCCGTCTAGTCTCCTTATTGTTTCGCCATTAAAACCGTTGGCCTGAATAAAAAGTCCAAGAACTCTGATTTTGTCCACTTTTGGAATGGGGATCCCCCCAGCTGTGAGAGAGATTTGCGGTTCCTCCTTACTGGCCCTGCCTTTCGGCTGGTATAGAAGCAGTTCCGATTTTTGCGGTGAACATTTAAGTCCCCTAGGTCCGACATAACCTTCAACTGCCTGGATAGCCCTTTGGAGGGTTTCCTCTATTTGGGCATCGCTGCCCCTAGCTATCCATAACGTAATGTCATCAGCGTATATGCTATGATTTAGTCCTTCAATAGCCTCCAGTCTTTCAGGGAGTTTGATCAAGGCCACATTGAAAAGAAACGGCGAGAGCACAGAGCCCTGTGGGGTCCCTTTGCTGCCTAATTTAATGTCATCCGATTGGCATTCTCCAATCTGGACTTTTGCTTCTCGGTCTGACAAGAAGTCCCTAATGTAATTGTAGGTTCGCACGCCTACTCCCAAGTCCTGAAGGTTCTCAAGAATGGCTTTATGTGTGACGTTGTCAAAAGCCTTCGCTAGGTCAAGCCCTAGAATTGCCTTTGCGTCCCCCGTTTCCGCATCGATGATTTGGTGTTTTAGTTGCAGCATCACGTCCTGGGTGGAGAGCCTGGGCCTAAGGCCCACCATCGAATGCGGATAGAGGTCATTATCCTCCATGTAGTTATTGAGCCGCGTTTGAATAACGTGCTCCAAAAGCTTGCCTGCACAAGAGGTTAGAGAGATAGGTCTTAAATTCTCTATCTGGAGTTTCTTGCCTGGTTTTGGGATCATCACCACCTTAGCGGTTTTCCACTGATTTGGTAGTTTACCCTCTTCCCAGCACTTCTGCATAAAGTTAGTTAATGCAGTTATAGAGTTATCGTCTAGATTGCGTAGCATTTTATTGCTAACGCCATCCGGGCCTGAAGCTGATTTGGTTTTGAGCTTGGCAATCTCCGCCCGGACCTCCGCCTCGCTGATGGGTTCGTCTAGGCTGGAGTTGCCTACGCCTTCATAGTTAGGTAGGGGTTCCTTGCTAGTGTCCCCTATGTATCTCTCCTGTATGTCCTTCATTAAATCTACCTCCGTACCTTCGTACAAGTGAAGAATTTTTTGAAGGTTCTGTCGCTGCGCTGTTTTGCAGCCCTGTGGATCCAGCAGGTAGCGGAGTAGATTCCATGTCCTAGCTAGGCCTATATTTCCGTCCATCCTATCGCAGGTGGACTCCCAGTTCTGCCTGGTTAGTTTGAGCGCGTAATCTTCTATATCTTTATTGAGCCTGGCGATCCGTCTCCTGAGATTGCGGTTCCACCTTTGCCTCCTGAGCCGTTTTTCCATGCTGAGCTTAGCCTCCCACATATGGAGGAGGTGGCTGTCCGCTATCTCCAGTGCAGAGTCTTCCGTTATCTCCTTGGTTGCGTTTTTAACGTCCTGGCCTAGTTTCTTAGCCCATTCATCAATATCCTTTATCTCACTCCCTGCCGTCTCCCTTATTTCGCGAAAGGCATCCCATTCAACAATTAGCTGGTTTCTGCCTTTTCTCCTGGCAGGGCCTGCGCTCACCACTGTTTCGAGAATAAAGTGATCGCTACCTAGGTTTTCCTGGGTATTAACCCAGGTTGCATCTCCCACGTTTTTGACGAATGTGAGGTCGGGTGAGGTGTCTATGCTGACACTATTCCCCGTTCTAGTGGGGGTTTGGGGGTCGGTCATTAAGGTGAGCCCCTCTTGCTGTGCATCGAGCCACAGTTCCCTTCCCTTAACTCCTTCTTTTCTGTACCCCCAGGGAGCGTGTTGGGCGTTAAAGTCTCCCACCACTACTAAAGCTTGCCTGTTGGCAATACGCCGAGTTTTTTGGAGAAGAGTTCCAAATCGGGCCTTCCTTTGTTTCGGGCTGCTATAGATATTGAGAACAAAGAGGCTGCCTTCTTTCTTTTTTGCTGGAATGAGTTCAACAAGGACGTGGTCTACGTTGATAACCTCCGTGTCGTGCTTAACGACTGCCAAGTTTCTCCTGACCAGGGTGGTTACCCCGGATCTTCCATCATCTGTACTAAATGATATGTAGCCCGATAATTTTGCCATCCCCGCAGCTTCTTGTAAAGCGATTACGTCCGGATTGTCTTTGCCAAGAAGGAGCTGCTGTAGGACCGCCCTTTTGCGACGGTACCCGCGGCAATTCCACTGCCAAATCATGTGTTTATTGTGACTGGCCATGACTGAATTGTGGATTATCACCCAGTGGTATTAGGGTCGCAGCCGTCTGAGAACCACCATGTACCTTCTGCTCTGTTTCCCTCTGCCAGTTATTAATGCTCACCAACGCAGCCCTGTGTTTCTGGCTTTTTTCCGATAGCGCCTGGATGGCTTGGATGACTGATGCGAACTTTGCCTCCCAACTCGCCTGGAAGTCGTCCATTTTCTTACACAGATCTGCCATTGTGGGTTCTTGTGGCGCGTTCGCGCCTGGTTTCCTTTTCAGAGGTGGGGAGCGGGTGTCATCTACCTGCATCGCCACAGTGCTTTCAACGGCTGGGTGGGTTCCAATCGTGTTAGCTGTTTTGACTGCGTTAGCTACTTTCTTCTCCCTTTTTAGCATAGCGTTTTCCTTTTCGAGGTCATCTACTCTCTTAATGAGTTTCTCTACCGTGATTCTCATCTTGGCGAGTTCCTCGGACTCGGTATTTTTTGGGGAGACCTTATCTACCCAGCTCACCTCCCTTTGCTTGTTGGCTTCATTCCTCGGCCTTGACGACGATCTTGCCCTGGAGCCGGAGTGGACCCCGGAGCCGGAACGATCCCTGGAGCTGGAGCAGCCCCTGGAGCTGGAATGGCCCGGGTGATCGAGGCGAGGGAAGGAGCCGGAGCGGCTCCGGAAGCCCTCCCGGCTTCTTGATCGGCTTTTTCGCCCAGACGAGGGTGTTTTCTTCGTGCCTGACGCGTCACAACCATGTAGCTTACCGATGGGTTTTTGGAAGTAAGAGAGAGAATTTCACGTGTTTTCAGCCAGCCGAATGTGATTAAATCTAAGAAACCGAACGTCAACTGCGACGACAAAAGGCGCCCTTACTGCGCGGACTGGTCTTCGAAGAAACGACAAATGCTGCTTCAGTGACATGCTGCTCGAGCAACGTTGCTCGTTCGCAGGATCGGCGCGATGGAGGGATGAGCGATGGAACCGACACTACTCTAGACCCATCAATGCCAGCGAACAAATGCAGATTGCAGACGCGCGACCATACCAAGATGAAGCCGAGGACATCTTTCTGTAATTTTCATCACCACTCCATATAGTTTAACGCTTTTGATAATAATAATGATGACGATGATGACTTGATGAGTTTGGCGAACACGTTTTCCTGCCAATGTTTGTAGTTCACAGATGCATCTTGTTTTTTAGTACGTTTGCACACTTCACAGTCACGTGGAAAAGCGCATACTTTTATTATTGATAATTTATATCTTTTCTTTAATTAAAAACGAAAGCACACAGACTTTTCTGTCCAGCGCATAGTTCTTATTTCGACAGTGCTCCACGTAGACGCAATAAAACATAATTTAAATGCAGTCCTGATTGTTGTCAGCATTTACCGGTTTTTTAGCGAACTTTGGGTCTTCGTGTATCGCGTGATTAAGGGCATTTTGGGATCTCGACTACCGTTATTTTTCTTTTTAAGAAAGAAAAAAGCATTCTAGTTGGAAACGCTGATACGGAGTCACCCTCTACGGCGTGCCTCATAATGAGATCGTGATTTTGGTACGTAAAACCCCGAAATTTGTATCTTTATACAATGTGGCGGATTTCGATAGTGTCCTTGATAGCACACTCAGGCCGTGTTTTTGAAAGATCGATGTCATTCATACAGGTCCTGTATAGCCCGCAGTCACTGCCCCGGACGCCACCGTTATTTTTGGGGTCGGCCATTGGGCGCTACGCACGGCAAGAAAGAAAATGAGACGCTTCAATAAACAGGAACTGCGCTGATAGTGCCATTAATTAAAATGTTAATTTCGGGATAATCTTAACGTGCCGAAACCACTATATGACTACGAGGCACGGAGCAGTGGGAGAGACTCCAGATTAACTTTCACCATCTGCAGTTCTTCAGCGTAGCCCCACTGCACGGAACATTGACGTGCTTGCATTTCACCCCCCCCCATCGAAATGCGGCCGCTGGTGCCGGGATTTGAACCCGCGACCTCGGGCTAACAGCAGCACAACGTCAAAGCCACTATACGTCACCGCGGCGAGTTCACAGGGTCATAAGTTAACCTGCAATGGAGAGCCTCGAAAGCAATAGTTCCTTCATTTTCTTCAATAGTTTCGTGCGGGTCTAAGCAACCGCTTCAGCCGCCCGCGTTGAACACGCAAATGTGGCGACTGTTTTCGTGCAATCGGCAGACCCGTGTATGCATGTTTCTGCACGCGAGGGTTATGACGTAAATGCGCTGCAGTACAGAAACGAGCGATTCTGTCTCTCCTGCGACGATCTTCCGAGTTAAGCTTGTGCACAAAACTATACGCGAACGCATCACTCCCGCCGAACTCGCCGAAGCGTTCACTTTATTCGTCCTGCCAGTCCTCGGCGCATCAATCAAGCGCGCGTTCGCGAATTTCCATCAACGTCCCGCGTTACCACTCCAAAAACCGGACTCGCTGGACCCTCGCTCACATTAATAATCAGCAGGCACGCCACAGTCCATTTATTATAGGATATTCCCTAAATCTATAATAATTACTCTCAGCAGCGCAAACCGAGGCGCAATTTCTCAAGCAGGTTTCTTTTCAATAAAGTGTATTTGCCTGCCGCAGCGCAAGCAAAGACGCGCTGCAATTCATCTGAGGGCTTCGGCGAAATCTAGGAACAGCCCGGACTGGCATTACTCGGTGCAATATGTAAAGTTCGAAATAAATTTTTAAAAATAAATCCGACACGAAAAGACAGACGTCGTAGCGATAGGCTAGAAGCCGTGTAGACCAGAGTTTTTCGGCAAATGCAAGGCTCGCATATGCAACGCAGCACGCGACCCGAACAACAACTGTTCAAAACCACGAGTTCGACGTCGATTCCCTTCGGTTCGAGAACAACGCGGCATGCCTACATTCTATAAGCACACACGGGCCAGCGGGAGACACGGATGACAAGCACAGAAGAAAACTTGGCGACGGCCCACACTCAGAATCGCGGATGTCTGGGTTTGTTCGGTCGACATTGTGACGAATGGCTGCACAGAAGCGGACAGAGGGGGGACGAGAAAAAACACAAAAAAGAGGTTATATACGTGCATTTGCGCGTCTCGGCGCTGTACGGTTCGCCCTGATGCGCAATGCCTCCGCTATACCGCCGCATACCTTTCTTTATACCCCCCAAAAGTAGGGAAGAACGAGAAAGGGTTAGGAGAGAGAGGAGGAGGAACGGGGATCCCGGGAATTGGGGACACTTTCTTGTGTAGTTTGAGAAGCCCCTCTCTCACGCATCCTTCCCCACCCTCCTTACCCGCTTCTAACCTGCCGCTTTCCCGGAGAAACCTTTCCGGGGATATTCGAGATGCCGCGGTGCTTGAACGACGATACGCGGCTTCAGATGTTGCTTGTTTGTTTGTTTGTTTGTTTTTTTGTTTGCTTGCTTGTTTGTTTGCTTGTTTAACGGCAAACAAATGGAGAACACGATTCGCTGAACAAAACCGAATGCACCGCATCGCCGCGAATCCGGGCATTCTTCGGGTTATACCAACCAACGGTTTCAGTTGCCTGTCTGAAAACGCGGGAACCGGCATGCGGGCTTTGTTTGAGACACGCGGCGGCGCGCATTCCACGAAGCGAAGGGCTCTGTCGACGAGAACGCCATTTCTTACTGTCGTCCACAGCTGTAGGTGCGCCTAGACGCAATTCCACAGTAGTGCTCCTTCGCTTTATTCCTCTGCCGCGTCCCTATCATGCGCGCTCTCGACGGTGAAACGGGAGCCGCTAGATGTTCCTGTGCCGCATGTGTGCATCCACTTCGTCTTGGCTGCAAGACAGCGCGCTCAGTCGGTGGCACATGCGCGGAATGTAGGTACATACGCCGGGTGACAGAGAAATTGGCGCAATACAACCAACCCTTATATATAGCTTTCATTGATTACGAGAAAGCGTTTGATTCAGCTGAAACTTCAGCAGTCATGGAGGCATTGCGGAATCGGGGTGTAGACGAGCCGTATGTAAAAAATACTGAAAGACATCTATAGAGGCTCCACAGCCACCGTAGTCCTCCATAAAGAAAGCAACAAAATCCCAATAAAGAAGGGCGTCAGGCAGGGAGATGCGATCTCTCCAATGCTATTCACAGCGTGTTTAGAAGAGGTATTCAGAGACCTGGATTGGGAAGAATTGGCGTTAAGAGTTAATGGAGAATACTTTAGTAACTTGCGATTCGCTGACGATATTGCCTTGCTTATTAACTCAGGGGACCAATTGCAACGCATGCTGACTGACCTGGAGAGGCAAAACAGAAGGGTGGGTCTAAAAATTAATCTGCATAAAACTTAAGTAATGTTTAACAGTCTCGGGAAAGAACAGCAGTTTACGATAGGTAGCGAGGCATTGGAAGTGGTAAGGGCATACATCTACTTAGGGCTGGTAGTGACCGCAGATCCGGATCATGAGACTGAAATAATCAGAAGAATAAGAATGGGCTGGGGTGCGTTTAGCAGGCATTCTCAGATCATGAACAGCAGGTTGCCATTATCCCTCAAGAGAAAAGTGTATAACAGGTGTGTCTTACCAGTACTCACCTACGGGGCAGAAACCTGGAGGCTTATGAAAAGGTTTCTGCTTAAATTGAGGACGACGCAACGAGCCGTGGCGGTTCTCCGAGGAGGCACATGACGTCACAACGCGCGCCTCACCGGGGATATTTCTCTCTCTATCGTTCCCTAGTCACTACTGCGCATGCGCCACTTGTGGCACCGAGCCACAGGTGTTCCGTCGCTGCGCAGCGCCGCGCCCGACCGCCTCCGCCGTTTGGTATGACGTCACAACGCGTTCCTCGTCATTGCGCTCGCCTCCGCTCGCTTCGCCAGCTGCGTCACATGCCTGATAACATGTCGGAGTATTGAAAAGGAGAGCTCGCATGCGCCGCGACCACAGTTGAGGCGGCAGTATGGACGGCGACAATTCTGATAAGCAGGAGGATGCCTGGAATCGGTTTCGGAAAGAGATGAAGAGGAAACGAATCGCCCAGGAAACAGACGAACAACGCACCGCACGACTAGCTAAACGCCGCAACATAGTTAGACAACCAGACTAATCGGGACTTGCAATCAAGATTAACCACGGCGAACCATGTCTTAGCTTTCACTACGTATATCCTGGCGTAACCGAGCTAAGCCATTGCCAATTTTTTTTTCAGTTCCGGTATTAAAAACGTCTATCTTTGTGAGCTTGCCGGCACGCATCCACTGGTTCTTAAACGAAAGAAATTTCACAGGTACGCTGCTCTGTGTATAATGTATATAATATATAAAATAATATATATAATGTCAAGGTTGAGTCATCTTTTTTGTTTACGCGATAAAAATATTCCTCTGCAGTAGTACACTATCGAGAGGCATTATAGCCGGGAAAGTCAGCTTGCAGAACACACTGCAGCTCGAAGCGGAAAAAGAAAAAACAGGACAGAAAGAGAACGACAGAAAAAAAAGAGCCGCCGTGTACACCCGACAGGTATAACAAACCTGCACGGCTAAACCACTCTCCTCCACGACGCATCCCTGAGCGTCACGTATTAACCATTTATAGCTTTACACGGCAGGGCGGAACGGACGTTCATGGCAACGCCGCAGGCACGCAGCGCACGTTGTGCCGTGTTCACCTAACTGCTTGGATATCCTGCCCAGACCAGCGCTATTCCCCAAAGGAAACCCGCGCCTCACGCAATCACCATCGCTCACCGTAGAGCTCCGAGCTGTGTATATACCGTATCCCACGTCCGCGCAGTTATAACGCCCTAATGCACCATAGGCTGCTCGTCCCAAGAGGGACCCTTTACTAGTCCCGATTTTACTCGACAGCACATTTCCTATCCGATGGGCCATGCAAGAAAACGCTCCTGTAAACGAAAGCGGGACAAGCGGTATAATAAAACGGGATAAGGCCAGACAAACACAATTTGTTAGCACACATAGTTATGGGTTTCAGTACATGCCTGTTGTTAATGTGCGCTCGTGTTTGGCTGGCCCTGTCCCTTTCTTTCTTTGTGCAGCTTCCAAGAAGTCAAGTAATATGCTATAGAACAAGCTCGGTTTAAAACCATTCTTCAGACCATTGGCTTAAGAGGAAGCCTTTACTTGGGACGTTTCATATATATAGCAGAGAACGGAGAAGTCGTTTTGCTTGCTATTGCACTGATTAACATATTTCGATGGCGCTCGTCGCAGTGTAGGAAAAGGCTCAAATGCGCATAGTTCTACAAGAATTGCGAAAACGGAAAAATTGTAAAATTGTAAATGAAAAGAAGTCGTGAGATATCGTGAAGTAACCAGAAAGAAAGTAAAAAAAAGCACCTCCCAAAGTAAGTTTTTAAACTGCATCTATTCGAACGATTACCGCGGTCAAAAGTGAAATACATATATACACCACTTTCAATTATACGAATAATTTCTCACTGCAACTTTTCCAAACTACGTAAGCAGTGTAACAATTAGGCGTAAGCGGCCAAATATACTTTCGCTTTGGACGATACGACGGATACAGTTTACAAGGCGTGATATTTGTTTATTTGGAGAATAGTTACAGAATTGTGTGCCCTGTGCTCAAATCGTTCTAAATATAACTCATTTGTGGCAATTTTCGTAAAACGCTGAGGCGAAGAGTGCGTATAATGTAGCTTTGTCTATTAGAAATCGGTTCCAAAATCTTGTCCAACACGGGTGCACGACAATAGTAATTTCGATTGAAATTTCTCTGTGCGGATGTGTATATAGACCTCATTAAAGCATTTTTTTGTTTGATTCCATATTCATAAACATGATTCAACAGTCGCAGCAATCGTTTACTACCGCTTCCGTTTCTGCATCGTTATTGATATCACTTTTCTTTCAGCAATGACAAGTGGAGACTCGCTTGAGCAATATTTCTTTCTTGAACTATAGACTGGACTAGAGACGCACGTAAAAGTACAAGTCATTTCCCCGTATATTTGTTCACTGAAAATATTTGAGAACGTTATTTGATAATTTTACGTTTTCACGGAAAACAGCGGAGAATTGTAACCTTATTGCAATCTTTTGCAACCTTTGCTCCGGTAAATGGATGCGACTAATTCAGTTTGCTGTATGCGTCTGCCTTGCTCTTCATTTTGCTAATACACAAATGTAAATAGGCTGCTTTTTTTTTAGTAGTCGACTTACACGTTTGCTCACGCTACTTTGTATCAATTCTTGTTTCCGCTCCGCTGTGTGCTGCCCAAATGGGCTTTCCAGGTAAATAAATG